>NC_079192.1:279410427-279749427 GCF_029499605.1 Hyla sarda
AAGCAAGCAAGTTCCAAAGATATTCAAGCTGTCCTGTAGGCTCAGGGAGCATCAGTGTCGGCGCAAACTCAGTTGACATTTAAATGAAATTAAACACCTATGGCATGAGACCCAGGAGGACCCCACTATTGACACAGAGACATAAAAAAGCAAGACTACATTTTGTGTAAGCCAAAATCCTTCTAAGCAAACGTCTTGTGGACAGATGAGACCAAGATGGAGCTTTTTGGTAAAGCACATCATTCTACTGTTTACAGAAAACTAGGGCTGCACGATATATCGCAAAAGCAATTGAATCGCGATTTTTGCTATTTGCGATATAGCGATACGGCCCCCCGGCAAAACCAGCTGGAGGCACATTGGTAGAAAAAAAACTGAGCTAAGTAAAAGGCCACCTACTCCTGGTCCCTGTAGATGCCGTTGATGCCATTCGTCTCGGTGCAGTCCAATATCTCCTCTGTTTTCCATACAAGTAATAGGACCTTTCCCTTTTCAGCCAATCATTGGCCGCAGCGGTGTCACGTGTGAAGCCAGTGATTGGCTGATGCAGTGGAAATGTGACATAGAAGATTGTGGGGGGGAGGGAAGATTGTGCGGGGGGGGGGGGATTAGACTGGGGGAGATGTAAAATGGGTGGCGGGTATAAAATAGGTGGATAGATGTTAAATGGGGGGGGGGATTTAACCATTTATTATATTGAATCACATATCAAAATCGCAATATTTAGGCCCGTAATCGCACATTTTCCCCATATCATGCAGTCCTACCGAAGACTGAATGAGGCATACAAAGAAAAGAACACAGTACCTACAGTGAAATATGGTGGCGGTTCAATGATGATTTGGGGTGGTTTTGCTGCCTCTGGCACTGGGTGCCTTGAATGTGTGCAAGGCATCATGAAATCTGAGGATTACCAATGGATTTTGGGTCACACTGTACAGCCCAGTGTCAGAAAGCTGGGTTTGCATCAGAGATCTTGGGTCTTCCAGCAGGACAATGACCCCAAACATACATCAAAAAGCACCAGAAATGGATGGCAACAAAGCGCTGGATAGTTCTGAAGGGGCCAGCAATGTGTCCAGATCTAAATGCCATTGAACACCTGTGGAGAGATCTTAAAATTGCTGTTGGGAAAAGGCGCCCTTCCAATAAGAGAGACCTGGAGCAGATTGCAAAGGAAGAGTGGTCCAACATTCCGGCTGAGAGGTGTAAGAAGCTTATTGATGGTTATTGGAAGCGACTGATTTCAGTAATTTTTTTCCAAAGGGTGTGCAACCAAATATTAGGTTAAAGGGGTACTCCGGTGGAAAACTTTATATATATTTTTTTTTTTTTTTACCAACCTGTGCCAGAAAGTTAAACAGATTTGTAAATTACTTCTATTAAAAAATCTTAATCCTTCCTTCCAGCACTTATTAGCTGCTGAATACTACAGAATACATTCTTTTTCTTTTTGGAACACAGAGCTCTCTGCCGACATCACGAGCACGCTGCTCTTTCATGACATCTCTATTCATTTTAAGAACTGTCCAGAGTAGGAGAAAATTCCCATAGCGAACATATGCTGCTCTGGACAGTTCCTAAAATGGATTGATTTATAAAACACCAGAGTACCCCTTTAAGGGTGCCAATAATGCTGTCCAGACCATTTTTGGAGTACGGTGTGACATTATGTCCAATTTGCTGGTCTTCCTCCCTTTTTTGGTTTAGTTCCCATACACACAAGGGGAATAAACATGTGTATAGCAAAAAAGGTGTTACTGCAATCCTTTTTGTGAGAAATACTTAATTTTCTAGAAAAATTTCAGGGGTGCCAACATTTATGCCCATGACTGTATTGTTTATATGGAATTTGGGAAAAGGGGGGTGATTTAATCTTTACACACTATTCCCATTAGGGGACTTTTAGGAGGAATCATTAGTCCTCATACAGATCAATAGTTCCATAGAACTCCATTGATCTGTGTGCTCTGCACTTGATTGATAAAGCCTGGTTAAGCCAGGCTTTATCAATGCGATAGCCGGGACCAGTGGAGGAACAGAGGTAAGCCCCTCCGGCTACCTCAGCAGTGGATTGCCCCATTTTCCCTATTTTACAAAATATTTTATATTGACCAGCAGATATGTCCAAACTAGTAAAATAAAATGTCTGTTCTGTAAAAGTCCAAAATTGCAGTTTTTTGGTCACATCACATTTTGGAAAAAAGCAACAAAAGGGACCAAAATTTCACAAATATGCGAAAGTGATACAGTTAAAACTACAGATTATTGCAGAAAAAATTAGCCATCCTACAGCCCTGTATATATGGAAAAATAAGAAAGTTGTAGGGGGTCAGCAACACAGCAATTATCACAGCCACTTTTTTTTCAGTTTAAAATTTGCTGTGCTTGGGTAATTTTTCCATTGCTTAGACAAAAGCTTTCATAAATTTAACGCGTTAGCACTTTTCACAGCTGAAAATTGACTGTAAAACACGCCAAAAACAGACTATGATAAATCCCCCCCCCCCCCCCTTATGTATAAAACTCAATGTATGCTCCTGCATAACTTCGAAATGGCAGGATATATTTCAATGAAACTTGGTACACATGTTACTTATGTCTGCTACAAACGCAGTAGAGTTAATGCAACCCTAGCCCATCCCTCTTATGTGATGGGCTTCTCTTTTTTTGTCTAAAGTCCCATGTAATTGCAGCTTTTCCTCTCCCACAAGGTTTAGGTGGGATGACCGAGCAATGCGGGGTACTCTGCTAGTGTTCATATAAAAGAAAGCTAATCTGCTGGCTCATCTATGGAATATTTACACAGGGCAGTGGTTGGGAAAGTTGGTTTGTCTGCCTGGTCATCAGCCTATGTAAGGAGGGAAGAGCAGAGAAAGCTGACACATCTGTGCTGTTGAATTTATTCAATAAACAGCAGAAGGACCCCTATATACAAGAGTTGCACAGGCTGCCATGACAAAATTGAAAAAACACATGATTATTTTAGAAAGTTTCTTAAATTTGAACTTAGTTAACAATAAATAAATAAAAATCAGTGTAAAGCTGCCTATAGTCTTTGTTAAATGTCTTAATTTACTGTCTAATGTATGATTAATCTTACTTCCTTGATACTTTAGACTTATACCCAATATCCACAGTTTAAAATGTGCCCTCAAGACACATCTATTCAAGCATACCTATAACATCCACTAAATTGTAAAGTGCTGTGGAATCTGTTAGCGCTATATCAATATTATTATTATTATTATTACTCTCTAGCCTCCAGAAAAAGAAGGTGGCCTACCACGCCATGTCGGGAACAAAACTGAATGTGCCTTGCTGGGATTTCTTTTGGATCTAAAACGGGATTATCAAGATGTCAGAAATGAGATCCCTGAGGAAACCTTATTTAAAGTGTACACTTTTAATTCTGTGAGAAAATCTATGAGCACAGTGTTAAAAAACAATGATGGCAGTTACCGAATGTTCAGTAAGGGTGCCTCTGAGATTCTCCTCAAAAAGTAAGTGTCCTGCTTTGTTTTTGCAACTCTACCCAATGAGAGGTTACATTGAAATTCATGAAACAAGTGAAACATTTGCACAAAATTCGTAAACGTTCTGGGGAGGTAGTTAAAAAATAAATAAATAAAAGACAAACTAGGGCTGTCCATAGCAATCAATTAGAGCTCTGCTTTCATTTCTTGAGGGGGTTATCCAGGGAAGCACAAAGCTAACTTCTTACAAAAACAGCACCACACCTGTCCTCAGGTTGTATGTGATATTACAATGGAGTGGAACTGAGCTGCAATACCACACACAACCTGAGGACAGAGGAGATGAAATTAGCTCTGTTTCAATCCTTGTTTTAACAGCCTATTTTGACCTTAAAGGGGTACTCCGCCCCTGCATCTTATGCCATATGCAAAGGATAGGGGATAAGATGTCAGATCGCGGGGGTCCTGCCGCTGGGACCCCCCCAACCCCGGGATATCAGATGCAACGCCCCGTTATCATTACTGCACAGAGCAAACTCGATCTGTGCGTAATGACCAGCGTTACAGGGGCCGGAGCATTGTGACCTCACAGCTCCGCCTCCTCTTGATGTCACATCCCGCCCCCTTAATGCAAGTCTGTGGGAGGGGGCGGAGCCTTGACGTCACGTTGTCTTCGGCCCCTGTATTGCCCGTCATTACGCACAGAGCGAGTTTGCTCTGTGCATTAATGATAGCAGGGTGCTGCAGCGGAGATCTCGGGGGTCCCCAGCGGCAGGACCCCCATGATTTTACATCTTATCCCCTATCCTTTGGATAGGGGATAAGAGGCTAGGGGTGGATTACCCCTTTAAGGACACAGGCAACTTTCATTTTTATATTTACATTTTTCCTTCCTGTTTTCTAAGACGTAACTTTTATTATTCCATCCAAAGAACCATATGGCTTGTTTTTGTTCAACAAATTGTATTATGACACCTTTCATATTACAGTAAAATGTATGGCGCAAAACAAAAAATATTTATGTGGGAAATTGAAAAGAAAACCGTAATTTTGCAGTTTCTTGGGGGGGGGTATGGGTTTTTTTATTTTTTTTTACACAGTGCACTTTATGGTAAAACTGACATATTTTGTGGACCAATATGATAAAAATAATTTGCATGTTTTTCTATTGTACTACTTTTAAAGAAACTCAGACAGTTTTTTTTCTTTTTTTCTTTTTCTTTTTTTTTTTCTTCTCCACTGGGGACTATATATATTGCAATATACACTGCTCAAAAAAAATTAAGGGAACACTAAGATAACCTATCCTAGATCTGTATGAATGAACTAATCATATGAAATACTTTTGTCTTTACATAGTTGAATGTGTCGACAACAAAATCAAACAAAAAATATCAATGGAAATCAAATTTATCAACCCATGGAGGTCTGGATATGGAGTCACACTCAAAATCATAGTGGAAAACCACACTACAGGCTGATCCAACTTTGGTGTAATGTCCTTAAAACAAGTCAAAATGAGTCTCAGTAGTGTGTGTGGCCTCCACGTGCCCATATGACCTCTTTACAATGCCTGGGCATGCTACTGATGAGGTGGCGGGATGTCCTCCCAGACCTGGACTAAAGCATCCGCCAACTCCTGGACAGTCTGTGGTGCAATGGTGGATGGAGCGAGACATGATGTCCCAGATATGCTCAATTGGATTCAGGTCTGGGGAATGGGCAGGCCAGTCCATAGCATCAATACCTTCCTCTTGCAGGAACTGCTGACACTCGAGCCACATGAGGTCTAGCATTGTCTTGCATTAGGAGGAACCCAGGGCCAACTGCACCAGCATATGGTCTAACAAGGGGTCTGAGGATCTCATCTCGGTACCTAATGGCAGTCAGGTTACCTCCGGCAAGCACATGGAGGGCTGTGCAGCCCCCCAAAGAAATGCCACCCCACTCTATTACTGACCCACTGCCAAAACCAGTCATGCTGGAGGATGTTGCAGGCAGCAGAACGTTCTCCACGGTTTCTCCAGACTCTGTCATGTCTGTCACATCTGCTCAGTGTGAACCTGCTTTCATCTGTGAAGAGCACAGGGCACCAATGGCGAATTTGCAAATCTTGGTGTTCTCTGGCAAATGCCAAATGTTCTGCACTGTGTTGGGCCGTAAGCACAACCCCCACCTGTGGATGTCTGGCCCTCATACCACCCTCATGGAGTCTGTTTCTGTCCATTTGAGTGGACACATGCACATTTGTGGCCTGCTGGAGGTCATTTTGCAGGGCTCTGGCAGTGCTCCTCCTTGTATAAAGGCAGAGGTAGAGGTCCTTCTGCTGGGTTGTTGCCCTCCTGTGGCCTCCTCCACGTCTCCGGATGTACTGGCCTGTCTCCTGGTAGCGCCTCCATGCTCTGGACACTACACTGACAGACACAGCAAACCTTCTTGCCAAAGCTCGCATTGATGTGCCATCCTGGATGAGCTGTACTACCTGAGCCACTTGTGTGGGCTGTAGACTCTGTCTCATGCTACCACTACAGGGGTGTGGAAATAAAAAAAAAAACTACTTGTCCAAGGGACTAAAGCGGAACACAATCTACTTGTCCCTCAAGAAAATCCACTTGTCCTGGCAAATAAAATAATTTCCACCAAAATAGTACGATCCCCCCCACTAGACCACCAGGGATGGATATAAGATCCCTTTAGACACTGCTGACAGCGCTGATCTAATGGTTTAATAGGCGATCGCAGTATGCCAGACTATTAGCGGCGGGAGAGCTGTAGCTCCTTTTACACCCGAGGGAAGCCCAGAAAAGTCTAGATGTAACTTTTTGATCACCTTATAAAAAATTTCTCATATGAAGTGACCAAAAATGAGCAATTCTGGACTATTTTTTATGTTTACACCGTTCACCGTACGGTTTAATTAACATTATATTTTAATAGCCTGGACATTTCCACATGCAGCGATACCACTTATGTTTATTTTTGTACATTATTTTTATTTAAAGGAAACTGTTATTAGGAAAGGGGCTTATTCACATGTATACGCACTTTTTGAAATATTTTAATCACTTTTTTTCAGTCTCAATAGGGACTTATGTTACTGGGGGGGGGGGGGGTGTTCTGCTTCTCCAGTTTATGTGCTGCATTTTGTGTCAGAAAATGCTGGAAGTTGCATTTAGTTACTAGATAACTACAACTCCCAGCATGCACTGATACAGCCTATGGTTGTGTGGGTGTTGCAGCATGTTGCACTGTATAGTACAGTTAAGGTTATTGTGTAACATGCTGGGAGTTGTAGTTTTGGTTTGTGTCAGCTGCAGAGCCATAGTCTGTGTCAAGGAATACTGGGAATTACAGTTAGTAACTACAACACCCAGTATGCCCTGATGCAGCCTATAGCTCTGCAGCTGACCCGAACCAAAACTACAACTCCCAGCATGTTGCACTTTATAGTTCTACAGTTTAGGTTATGCTGGGAGTTGTAGTTTTGGTTTGGGCGTGTTTGTGTGCATCCGTGGGGCTCTTGGTTGGCGGGTGAGTATGAAGGGGGCGGGATTCTGGGGGTGCAATTTAGTGCGGGTGCCACTAAAAATAAATAAAATTAGATGGTACAACTGCCCTAATGCCCGTCTGCTCCTATACAAAACATTTATGCATACACATATACATGCACCAGCCACTGCCCCCATATACATACACACACACACACACACACACACACACACACACACACATACACACACACACACACACACACACACACCCGCCACTGCCCCCCCCCACATCATACATTACATACACACATACACTCACACCATACATATACACCATACATATGCACACATCATACATACACCTGCCGCTGCCCACCCCACATCATACATCACATACATACACATCACACTTAGACATTATACACACATCATACATTACATACACATCACACAGACATCATACATACACACATACACTCACACCATACATATCCACCAGTGTTTCCCAACCAGGGTGCCTCCAGCTGTTGCAAAACTACAACTCCCAGCATGCCCAGGGCATGCTGGGAGTTGTAGTTTTGCAACAGCTGGAGGCACCCTGGTTGGGAAACACTGATATACACCATACATATGCACACATCATACATACACCTGCCTCTGCCCCCCCCATCATACATTACATACACATCACACATACACTCACACCATACATATACAACCACCCTTCCTGCCTCCGCCTGCATTCTTGGCCTCCTCACCTGAGCCGCCATGAGTGGACTTCAGAGCTGTAGTCACCGCCGGTGTGAGGTGAGATTTCCGTCCTCTCCTCTCTCCCCTCCCCCCTGCTCTGTGTTTTCCCCGTGCAAACAAGCAACCTCCCCGTGGTGGATTAGGTCCTGTCTAGACAGAGCCGGGGAGGGGGAGGGATAGAGCTGTGTGCGGGGGATGGAGCTGTGCACGGAGCTGTCAACATCCTCTCTCTCACCCTACTGTGTCTTCTGAGCTGCGTCCTCCATCCTCCGGGAGGGGAGATAAGGGGACTTTGCAGTCGGCTGGAGGCCGCCGCCCCCTCCATACACTCTGAGGCCGGTGTGAGGTGTAGACTTCCATCGGCTCCTGCGCCTCACACCGACATTAAAGAAAAATAAGGGGGAAGTCGGTCTGTCCCTGCTAGCCCGATACAGGGCTAAATCTATAAACAATTCACCTGCCCGGCACCCAAAACTACTTGTCCCGGGCGTCGGGCTATAGGATTTCCACATCCCTGCACTAGAGTGAAAGCACCTCCAGCATTCAAGTGACCAAAACATAAACCAGGAAGCATAGAAACTGAGAAGTGATCTGTGGTCACCACCTGCAGAACTACTCCTTTATTGGGGGTGTCTTGCTAATTGCCTATCATTTTCACCTGTTGTCTGTTCCATTTTCACAACAGCATGTGAAATTGATTGTCAATCAATGTTGCTTCCTGAGTGGACAGTGTGGTTTCAGAAGTGTGATTGACTTGGAGTTACATTGTGGGGTTAGTGTTCCCTTAATTTTTTTTGAGCAGTGTAGATTGTAAATATTTATCAGTGCTATGCAGAGACCCCCGCGATCTCAACTGCAGCAACATGCAATGAACTCTGCTCTGTGCCCGATGACTGACTGACCACAGCCGCCACGCCACCAACTTTTGTTTATGGAGGAGGCTACTTACTAGCAGGCACACCCCATTCCATTGACATGAATGGAGGGGACTTGGTATGACGTCACAAACACGGAAGCTCCAAGCTTCCGTGTTCTGGCCGCTGCCGCTGCTGGCGTGCAGATCGTGGTGGGACCCCTGCAATTAGACATCTTATCCCTTATCCATTGCATAGTGGATAAAATGTTTTTTAGCAAAGTACCCCTTTTAAGGGGATAGTGAGCTGGGGAAAATAAACAGCGCTAATTAGTTGCTATGGGCAAATCAGACAGATTTCATTACTTCCCCAGGCTATTTTGAAATGTAACCTACAAATGTTTGTAATGATGCCCATATTGCTGTCTACATTGTCTGATTCTTATATTGGGAACATAGTTGACTACAGACACACAGGCTGACACAATCTGACAGTTAGGCTGGGTTCACACTACATTTTGTACTTACGATCCTGTATACGGCTGGGAGGAGGGGGGCGGGGCTTAATCGCGGCACCCGCACTCAGCCGTATTCGAGAACCGTATTTAATGCATGTCTATGAGCCGGCCGGAGTGAACCGCAGCCTCCGGTCGGCTGCGTTTTCGGCCGTATGCGGTTTCCCGATCGCAGGCAAAAACGTTGACTCGTTTTTGCCTACGGTCGGGAAATTGCATACGCCCGAAAACGCAGCCGACTGGAGGCTGCTGTTCACTCCGGTCGGCTCATAGACATGCATTAAATACGGTTCCCCTATACGGCTGAGCGCGGGTGCCGCGATTAAGCCCCGCCCCCCTTCTCCCAGCCGTATACGGGACCGTAAGTACAAAACGTAGTGTGAACCCAGCCTTATTGGGTTTCAGGCATGCAATAGAATGCCATTTCCCTTTTTAAGTCATGCTATCCTGTCCTAGTTATAAAAGAATTAATACTTGGGTGTGGCGTGGTGGTTGAGATGAGCGGTCGCACGCTATAGGAACTCCCGCTCCAGTACCTGCATTTTTATCATCCTGAGCTGTATCCTGGAGTCCCTGACACCCATAACTAGTTTTAGGATCCGTAACATGGCCCGATCACCACTATATCTATTTTTTTATCTATAAACACACACACACCCCCCCCCCCCCCCCCTTGACCCCTGTCACAGAAGCTAGCAGCACTCAACTCTCTCAGTTCCTTACCGTGGTGGGATGGGTTTATTTTTTTTAGACTGAGGTATCCAGTGTCTAAACAATACTCCTGTCATACATTGGGTAGAAACGCACTGTCCAGAATTGACCTTTCTTGTGGTAACTTGCTTCTAAAATCTCAGGTCTCGGATGTCTCCTATGAGCCCTGAGCGATTTCAGATCATTCTCCCCTTTTTGCTTGATAGCTCCTTGGCCAATTCTGGAACACCTCGTCGCTGGAAGATCCATCCTTTTTGGTTGGATCTTATTGGTCCTAATGATCATATCCTGGACCAACAAGGCAGCCTGGAGTCATCAGTATATGTTGCATCTTCACGAAAAAGCAAACTGGAAATAATTCTTTACTAAAGTCTTATTTTGAACTCTGGAATCAATCCAATAAACTGTTGGCCTACATAGTGCGCCAGAACTCGTTGACCTCACCAATTCTTAAGCTTAGGGCCTCAGATGGGTCCCTTCTCATAGGTAATGATGATTTGGCTCTGTCTTTCCTCTTTTTATGCACATCTATTTTCCTATGATGATACATTGTTCTTTTTCTCTCTAACCCAACCCAAAAACGACCCCATGTTATTGATTTAATGGACCGCATCGGTTATTTCTCTGGTCTCTTCATTAATTGGACGAAATCGGCAAGGACTGGCCTACTACGATGTGTGGACTTCTGGTGGTGTCTGAGTTTAAATATTTGGGGGCGGATATAAATAGGAGTTTGTCCCTTGATGTGGCTACTAATATATTCTTACCCTTTTACCGTATGTTCAGAAGAAGTTCTGCATATGGGGGGACGCTGCCACTGTTTCTGGCTGCATTCATTTAATAAAACTCATTATTTTGCCTAAGTGCCTTTACGCTTTTTGAACATGCCTCGGTCCCAGTGCCCAAGTGATTTTTAATGCTTTGCACTCTTTTTTGTTTCCTTTTAACTGGGGACCTAATAGACCTAAAATTCGCCTTACTACCCGTCAATGTCCAAAGTCGGAGGCTGATATGTCACTGGCTGACTTCTTCTTATATTATCTGGCTGGTCAACTTGGGTACATCAGACACTGGGTTCTGGATGACCTGATGCCAGATGCCAAACTATCCCTATCTCGCTATGTCCCTCAATTGTCCCTACAGCTTGTCTTAGAGAGTCCAACTATGGGTGGCTGGACCTTCTTGCCCCTTCATAGGCTGTCCATTCAGGTTTGTCGGGCTATGTTTGTACATCATTATATAGATATACCCTCAGATACCCCGCTATGGCATAACCAGAGTTTCACACATCGGAACGGCACTCTTGATCCGGTCTTCTGGCAAAATGCCCTTACATTGTTGATATCTGGATGGCAGTCCTTCGACTTCTGGCAGCACTTGTGCAACCCCCTCCTCCACTTGACCCTTTTTAGTCTGTATATTTGGTTTACTTAATGAGGAGGTGTGAACTCCTCATACTCAAACTTTTTTTTTGAGAGAATCATTGTTCTTGGCTAGGAACGCTGTAGCTCTCCGCTGGATGGACCAGAGACCCACTACTATGGCATGCCCTGATTAATGCTATCATCCCATTCTCACTTGTGTACAAGAACAGGAAATGCCCTGCTATATTTATTCTGGTATGGGGTGCATGGTGCTCTCCTGCCCTGACAATGTTCCTATTCCATGACTAATTCCAGGAGCCTGTAAGAGGCTGATATATATTCCCAATTTTTTCCCCCTTTATTTCCATTATACGGTCTATACTCACATCGTTGCCTGTCCAGTTCATATGTTATTTATGTCCATTGCTCTGTGGTGCAGTACGATGTTGGAAATGCTACAACTTCGGAGATTCCACTAATGTCTGCTGTTCTATATGGCATACCTGCTTAAAAGTTTAACTGTTTAAAAAGTAACTTTTTTTTGTTTCGTGTGATGCAGTTCTATTTCCGTGTAAGACTTGTGGTCTGTTTACCGTTGCTCCCTATTGTAACGCAAATGTGGTCGCACTATGATTGAGCTGGTATTTACTGATTCTGTATGTAACTGCAAGGTTGACGGTTGTTACCTTTTCAATAAAACAAAAAAAAAAAAAATCATACTTTATAACCAGAACTGACGTGCTTCATTACAGATACAGGAGATGTGTTTAGGTTCAGGACAAGATTGCCTAATGCAGGAACCGTCACAGAGAAAAACACTCAAGAATTTCCAGTGAGAAATATTAACAGCATTATACATGCATATTATCCTCCCCCAGCTTCAAGCTAGTGTTGCAACTGTAATCTGGTTGTTAGTCGGGTTATATGTTTTTTAGAGATTATATTTTTAGTAATGCTTGTCTGTTGTTTAACATAATTATACTGTATGAGATAATGTTCTCCCTACTTGTAAGACCCTGACCACATAAAAGCATACGTTCACAAGCCTTCTATGGGTACATTATCCTTTAAGTGTAAATGTAGTTTTACAAGATTTTTATAATCCTGCATGGTTTTGTTAGATTAACCTTCAGATTGGTGAAAGTGATTTTTAATGCTTTCTGCTGATATTGAGCCCCTGAGAGTCCACTCCATGATTCACAGCTATTGATCATTAATGGTAAGCACTGAGTTGCTGCTGCAAACAAGCCTGCAGACTAAAGGGAAGGGAGATTAAAGAGGCTGTACAGTTTAAGTAACCTCATCTCAGCAGTAGTTGCTGAGTAGTGTAACCACTTTTTTCCCTCTTCTGCTGCTGAGATGAATGGAAAAACCTTTATTTACCTTTCAGGAAAGTGCAGACCCTCTGGAGAACACACATCTTGCAGGTACACAGCATTTCCTACTCTCTCCTGCACAGAGCATGTGTTAAGCCCCACCCCACTTCCTATTATCCACCTTGCTGTGTCTGTTACTAAATGTATTTTCTCTAAGAGGCAGTGGACAGCAGATTGCAGGGAAATGAGACTCCTACTGGACAAAGCATTACTGTTTTTTTCTGGAGTAAATTAAGTGATTTAGAAATGCTAGAACTCTCAGGTTAACAGATGGAGGGAAGAGGGTTTCAAATGGCAGTGAGCACATCAGCTGCTGAAGGGCATTCTTTTCTAGACTAAATGGTAACTTGTAACTAAATGGTAGCTCAACAGTATATGTTAAGCCTGTGTGTCCCCTCTAATTATGAGTGGCCTCTAAGCAGCCATCACATGTAACTTGTTTTCCTTGCAGCTAACATTGGTGTGGTATCTGTGGTAACTATAGTAAATTGTATTTTATATATGAGACTATTCAGTACATATGACATTTATTTAAAGTAAACATTTTTTGAACCTTGCTGCCCAAAATCTGGCCAGTTCTGCATGTTTAACCCTTTAAGGACCAGGCCCATTTTGGCCTTAAGGACCAGACCGATTTTATTTTAGCATTTTCGTTTTTTCCTCCTCACATTCTAAAAATCTCTCTTATATTTCCATCCACAGACCCATATGAGGGCTTGTTTTGTGCGTCACCAATTTTAATTTGTAATTACATCACTTATTTTACCTTAAACAGTACAGCGCAACCAAACAAATATTATTTATGTGGGAAAATTGAAAAGAAAACCGCAATTTAGCAAATTTTGGAAGGTTGTGTTTTCACGGTGTACACTTTCCTGTAAAAATATGGGTCAATATGACTAATATATGCTTTTCAATAATTGTACCGCTTAAAAAAAATTCTCAAACCATTTAAAAAAAATTAGGATGTTTGGAATTGCCATATTTTTTACCACCTATAACTTTCTAATTTTTCCGTATATGTGGCGGTAGTAGGGCTAATTTTTTTGCGCCATGATCTGAGCAAAAGTGGTACTAAAAAACTACAGATTTAACTTTTTATAAATTTTTTTTTATTCATTATTTTTGGAATAAAATGTGCCAAAAAAGCAGCAAATTTGGATTTATAAAAATTTTTTTTTTTTTATGTTTACGCCGTTCACCGTACGGGATAACTATCAATATATATTAACAGTTCAGACTTTTACGCAGCAGAGAGCACTGTGGTCATGTCAGCAGAGAGCACTGTATTCCAAAAAGTAAAACATTTCCTCTGTATTATTCAGCAGATAATAAGTACTGGAAGGATTAAGATTTTTTAATAGAAGTAATTTACAATTCTGTTTAACTTTCTGGCACCAGTTGATAAAAAAGTGTTCCACCGGAGTACCCCTTTTAAGGTGTTTTTTTGTTCGCTTCTACTGATATAAACACTTATTTTAATTTGAGCTGCTTATGTATATTTTATGTATTATATATGCACTTTTTTGGGTGCTGACCACCAAAACCATGCTGATTTCCAAGAAGTTTTGAAGTTTGTTTTTTTTCTTGCTGGTTTTTATAACCTAAAACTACTCCCTAAAACAACAACTTATTTGATTTGATTATAAAGGGGCCACACCAATTGATGTTACTGATAAACTATGAGCATTTTATTCCCAGACAGCCCCACATATCCCATATTGAACACGTCCATATCATCCTGCTGCTGACAGATGTTGACATGATATGAATTGAATGCTAGACAAACAATTGGGAGGGGGGGGGGGGGGAGATTTATCAAGTAGCCTTATAGTAGAATTTGTTTTTCTGCCCATAGTAACCAATCCTAGCCCAGCCTTTATTTAACTGGAGCAACATCAGAAATGAAAGCTGAGCTCTGATTGCTCTGGGCAACAAAGAGAATCTTACTATAAAACTGTGTGACAAGGCTTATTCTTTTTATTTATTTTATTAAAAAAATTCTGGTAAAGCACCCGGTAACTCATAGGTATGCTTCTGGTTAGGGTGCATTAATGGCATTGCTGAATAAGAGACAAGTATATAGATATACACATGCATACAATTATCAATGGGAATAAACCTATTGCATTTCCTGTCAGTGAAGTGTCCACCTTTTAAAATGAATAATGTATTATTGATAAATAATCTGATATTTTTGCTTCATGTCTGGTACATATAATATGCATATTGTAATTAATGTAGAGTAAGATTTTTTTTAATTCTCTCTTTAGGTGCTTCAAAATTATCAGTGCAGATGGTGAAGCCAAAGTCTTCAGACCAAGGGATAGAGATGATATGGCTAAAAGAGTGATTGAGCCAATGGCATCCGAAGGCCTAAGAACAATATGTTTGGCTTATAGAGATTTCCCTGCGGGTGAACCTGAGCCTGAATGGGAAAACGAAAATGATATTTTGAGTGGACTTACCTGTATTGCTGTTGTAGGGATTGAAGACCCTGTCAGGCCAGAGGTATGTAAAAAGGAAAAAAATTTGTATAATGTATTACATGTATGGGAAACTAGAGGTTCAACACCTAATTTAAAGTGTACCTGTCATCAACAAAAACATTTTATATAATGTAGATAATGCCATTATATGTATATTTGTAATATACATTGGTTAAAAAATATGTATATTTTTGTCCCTGCATCTATTGCCTGTGTCTCTGTGAGGAGTCCAAATACAGGAAGTGATGGTGGACAAGCGGGGCTCAGACATCAGGATGGTTGACAAGCCAGGAGCCTGCACAGAGCACAGCTTGTCCTGCCCTCACTTCCTGTATTTGGATTTTTCATAGAGACACAGGCAATAGCTGCAGGGATAGCACTTTTTTTTACCCAAAAATATACAAATTTTTTAACCAATGTATGTTGCAAATGTGTTAAAAATATATTTTTGATAACAGGTACACTTTAATTCACAGGTTGAGGTCTTGTCTGAGTAGTTTAAGTACGTTGTTGGTATTGACTATAATAATGCAGCAGATTTTTGCCCCTTTCTCTTTCCCCTAGGTACCAGACGCTATAAGAAAATGCCAGCGTGCCGGTATTACAGTACGTATGGTTACAGGGGACAACATCAACACGGCCCGTGCAATTGCTACAAAATGTGGAATTCTTAACCCTGGAGAAGATTTCTTGTGTGTAGAAGGAAAAGAATTCAATAGGCGAATACGGAATGAAAAAGGAGAAGTAAGCTAGTTTTCTTTGTTACCCCCTTGCCGTGCTGATGTTTCACTTCATTTGCTAATAAATTCCTTCATGTAACAGATTGAGCAAGAACGAATAGACAAAATTTGGCCTAAGCTTCGTGTACTTGCTAGATCGTCTCCAACGGACAAACATACATTAGTGAAAGGTAAGACCTAAGGTTCTGACTTTTCCACAGTGTTACTATGTTTTGGTCTCATTTGTATTTCAATGAAATGTGACTGTGCCCTACAGACCACAGCTTATAAATATCACTTTCCAATAAAGTGTACCTAAAACATATCAAAAGTAGTGACCGCTGGAGTCAAGCTGCTGAGACCCCCACCAATTACTGGAATGAATGGACAGAAACTCTTCCCTGAGTATTGTCCCTTTTAATTTCTGGTTTGTTTTCCTTGGAAAAGAGAGTGCGTGAAGTTTGGACACAGTGAATGTCTCATAGACAAGCGATCAGTGGTGTGTCCCTTCCATCTAGCGATTAGTGGGGGCCTCAGCAGCCTGACCCTCACTGATCACAACTTCTGATGTGTCTATGCCAAAAGTAACCTAAGAGTTTAGTGTTTTCATGCTATATATTGGTGTGCGTTTATACTCGTCACAAAGTTTGTCTTTAGTTTCCTGCACTGACTACAAATATCCTTAACTGCAGGTATAATTGACAGCACGGTCTGTGAGCAAAGGCAAGTGGTAGCAGTTACTGGGGATGGGACCAATGATGGGCCTGCGCTAAAGAAAGCAGACGTTGGCTTTGCTATGGTAAGACTCTGTTCATTTTGTAAAGCTGTTTTTTCAGTTCTTGTCTATTTTAGTGAAATTGAAACCTTTAGATTTGGACCATTTGGTTGCTATGTTGTTACCCTGTTTTTGGTATTGCCTACCCACTTGCAAACAGCAAGCGTTCCCTTTATATCAGATCACATTAAAGTAGTGTCCTGTTGGGATCTCCTGTAGATGAAAACAAAGACTTCAATCACCTGACTTACTAAGACAGCACAAACCATGCAATGCATTTTTTTTCACAGCAGGGCTAAAAAGCTCTGTTCTACAAGAGAGACTTTCTTTACATTAGTAAAGAGAACATGATAAATATAAACTTTTCCTGTGTTATGCATTTTTATACAGTAAATATAGTTGCCAAAGTGGCACGACTGGTTGCATCAGATTTGTATTATATTGCCAGGCTTTAATGTAAAGCCACAATGCAGTGCAAACCAAGGAGTTTTCTTTTCTTTTCTCGAACGGATGTTATTGTGTACATCATGTGATAGACATATAATGTTAGCTGATAATGTCATTTTAGATTAATGTATAAATGTGTTGTATTGTATGACATGCAGCAAAGTAGATTATTTTTGTCAGAAACCTATAGGCTTAAAGAAAGCTGGTTGTGCTACTGTAGCTGTACCCAATATATTAATGATCTTTTTTGCGGTCGTTCAGCAGCTGCTTTTTTTCATTAGAAGGCCCTATTCCGTGGGTGTCATTTAGGGCAACGCTCTGTTTTTTCTCTTACTGCATCAAGCCCCATGCATTTTATATTGTGCCTCTTAGTCTTGTTATCACACAAGAGATGTCATTACAGCTTCAGACTTCTGTTGCACTGTATCTATTTCAAGGTGATCTTTGTGTTGCAAACTGTTATGTGGTCATTTGTAACTTGGCTGGATTGCATTTCTAAGTCATTGTTCCTCCAGAATGACATTTGGTGACTTAGATTTGGTTTTTATGGTCCTGACTGGAAAACTTAATGAAAGTGTACATTATATCATTATAATCTGCATATAAACATGTATTGGCAGATTGATTTAAAGAGGACCTTAGTATAATTAGTGTATAGAAAAAAAAGTGGACGCTTTGTACTGCTTAGGCCTCTTTCATATTGCCGTTGGGCTCCACTATATAGAGTTCTGTCGACAATTCTGTCAAATTGACAGATTACTGGATAAAAAAAAAAAAAAAAAAAAATATTTTTTCTCTCTCCGCTAAAGTATTGGAGCCCCAACAGGCCTTAATCAAGTGAATGAGGTCTGTTGGGGCCCGGCAGTATCCTTTTGGGCTCCGACCAATTGCAAAGTCCGTTCTGCACAAGAAGAATAAAAGCTGAACGGACCTTCAATAGGATGGATGCAAACGGCAATATGAACTCAGCCTAAGATAACAAAGTGAAGTGCGGAGACTGCCAAAAGACAGAAAGGAAATTCCCAACTATCAAGTAGCGAGACTGCTTCAGTGTAAAAATAGGTGTTCAAGAGTTGCCAGAATGCTGGGTGTGGATAGGACAGGCACCTAGAGGGCAACCCCCCACCAGTGTTCGATGTGATGACTGTAGCCAGGGGCGTGTATTCAGTGCTGGACGTGTCCTCGAGAGGTCTTAGCACAGCCAGTGCTGAATACACTTCCCTGAACATTAAATATGCTCACCCCTCAGTTACAGTCATCACACAGCCCATATTATGATAATGGATCCTGGTTCTCTGACAGATTATCCATACTGCCAGATGGGCTACAAAGCCCTATAAATCAGGATTTTTGATGCAAAACAAAAAAGTATGTAATTAGCCCTCAAAACTGTATAAGGAATACACAAACCCATGTATTTATAGTGACCATGGGTCCCCTTTTTAGAGTACGTTTACACATACAGGATCCTGCAAACTTGATGTGCAGGTTTTTCTGTTGCAGTTTTCAATATAAACTAAATGACTGAGCTCAGCTTCTAATCGGCAGTAACAAATCCTGCGCATGATCCTGTACGTGTGAAAGTACCTTTAAGCTGTAGGTATACAACCCTTATGCGCACAGACATCTTATGTAACATTAATGACCTTTGCTCACAATTTTCTTATAAATTCAGTGTAGGTTACTTCAGAACATGCTTGGGTCTGGTAAGTCAAACTTCCAGGGAGTAGTCATTTTTAATTGACCTGCGATTATTGGGTGGAGCTGTAAGATGAACCCTACTGCTGGAATTCTAGATGTATTTATGCATATGCTACTCATTAATGATCCGTCTTATTACAGTCTTTTCTTTTGTAAAGTTTGTCATCTTTTGGGTTTGATTAATGTGACTGTATTGATTAGAGTCTGAGATCCAGTTGACAGCAGTTTGCATCTTCAGAGCTGTAATCCTCTGGTGTAAGGATTGTCAGGCAGTGATAAAATAGGACTGCTCATTACTGCCTCAGATTTCTTCTCTGAAAATTTAATAAAATGAAAAGGGGTTTTTTACTTTGGAAAACCTCTATCCATACACCCGGTTAGATCTTAAATTGATGGTTTAGGTGATGCACTCCTCCTCCCTTTTTTTTATTTTTTTTTTTTGGACAACCATGAACTCTGATTTCACATGTAGGATCAGAGTGGATTTTCACTGTCTTGTTCCTTATGTATTCAATAGAAAATAAATTTAAAATCTCTGATGTAATATTACAGGGCTGTGTACACTGGAAGCATTGCTTCTACAGTGCTATACAGCAACACAGATACATCCTCTCCCCTCTACTTTTATTTTTTCCCCTTTTTTTTCTGCTTCCAAAAAATCAGCTTCTAGAATGGACTGTACGGTTTGACAGGTGCCATTTTAAAGGGTTTTCTTATAAGGCAAATGTAATAATCTAATATGAAGGTATGTAGAAAATACACAAGTGCACTCACCACAGCAGCAGCTTCAAACGCTGCTTTATTGAAGACATCCAGGTACAGGCAACAAGAGTGCAGGGGGACGGCAGGGAAGGGAGGTAGTCTCGGGCTACGGAACAGTCTCGCGCACAGCTGCTGAGGAGCCTTAAGAAGCGCAGCTGTGCGCGAGACTGTTCCGTAGCCTGAAACGACCTCCCTTCCCTGCACTCTTTCCATCTGTACCTGGATGTCTTCAATAAAGCCGTGTTTGAAGCGGCCGCTGTGGTGAGTGCACTTGTTACTGCTATAGACGGTCATATCAGAACTCCATGCACGTTTGTTACACCACTCAGCAGTGCCAGGTGTATTTCTCTACATACCGTATATACTCGAGTATAAGCCGAGTTTTTCAGCACGATTTTTCGTGCTGAAAACACCCCCCTCGGCTTATACTCGAGTGAACTCCCCCACCCGCAGTGGTCTTCAACCTGCGGACCTCCAGAGGTTTCAAAACTACAACTCCCAGCAAGCCCGGGCAGTCATCGGCTGTCCGGGCTTGCTGGGAGTTGTAGTTTTGAAACCTCCGGAGGTCCGCAGGTTGAAGACCACTGCGGCCTTCAACATCATCCAGCCCCCTCTCACCCCCCTTTAGTTCTGTACAGTACTCACCTCCGCTCGGCGCTGGTCCAGTCCTGCAGGGCTGTCCGGTGAGGAGGTCGTCCGGTGGGATAGTGGTTCCGGGCTGCTATCTTCACCGGGGAGGCCTCTTCTAAGCGCTTCGGGCCCGGCCTCAGAATAGTCACGTTGCCGTGACAACGACGCAGAGGTGCGTTCATTGCCAACGTACTTCTGCGTCATTGTCAAGGCAACGCCTCTATTCCGGGCCGGAAGCGCGGAGAAGAGGCGCCCCCGGTGAAGATAGCAGCCCGGAACCACTATCCCACCGGACCACCTCCTCTCCGGACAGCCCTGCAGGACCGGACCAGCGCCGAGCGGAGGTGAGTACTCAGAACTAAAGGGGGTGAGAGGGGGCTGGATGATGTCGAAGGCCGCAGTGGTCTTCAACCTGCGGACCTCCGGAGGTTTCAAAACTACAACTCCCAGCAAGCCCGGACAGCCGATGGCTGCCCGGGCTTGCTGGGAGTTGTAGTTTTGAAACCTCTGGAGGTCCACAGGTTGAAGACCACTGAGGGCGAATGATGAGAAGAGGATGATGAAGGGGGGGGGGTGTGGGGATGATGAAGGGGGGTGGGGATGATGAAGGGGGGGTGTGGGATGATTACAAGGGGATGATTACAAGGGGATGATGAAGGGGGGATGTGTGGGATGATAAGGGGATGATGAAGGGGGGATGTGCGGGATGATAAGGGGATGATGAAGGGGGGATGTGTGGGATGATAAGGGGATGATGAAGGGGGGATGTGTGGGATGATGACAAGGGGATGATGATGAGGATGTTAATGACGGGTCTGGATGATGACAGGGGGGGATGAGGTATTTCCCACCCTAGGCTTATACTCGAGTCAATAACTTTTCCTGGGATTTTGGGTTGAAATTAGGGGTCTCGGCTTATACTCGGGTCGGCTTATACTCGAGTATATACGGTACATATTGTAATACTCTAGTATTTGCCATCCTGTGCGCACAAAAAAAAATGCCTGTATACTTCACCTCACCCACTTTCCTATCACTGCTGCCGTCAGTTCTTCCGGTCCCTCCTATGGTTGTGTTTTCTCCCCTTCTGATGTTTAACTCCCGCTCAGGCAATCACTGGGCTTTGCAGGCAGTTCCTGCAGGAGCAAAAATGTTATCGGAAAAAGAATGGTCTTCTGGTCCCTGCTGCAGACCTGTTCTGATGCTGGTAGCCTGGAAAAGTCCTTTATGGCTAATATGTGTGTGTCTTGTGTGGATACATGCTGGATGTGTGAGGTCTGTGGGGGAGAGCTATCAAAACCTGTGAAGAGGAACAGTTGCCCATAGCAACCAATCAGTTTCTCCTTTAATTTTTAGAGAGTCCTGTGAAAAATGGAAGGAATCTAGTTGCTATAGGCAACTGCACCACTCTTCCTCTACACAGGTTTTGATAAATCTCCCCCTGTGAATCCAGGATGCTATTGTCTGAATTTTTTTTTCCCACCATCCTCGACAGGTTCTGCTGAGTGCTTTTTCACTTTTATGCATAGTCTGTATGATTCTCCCCCTCTGTCTGCAGACTCCTGCTGACTTGTGGATGCTTTTTTCCTTATATGCAGCATGTGTAATCTGCCTCCCTTGAAATGTAGATGATTTCCCCTGTTCCAGTCCGATCTGTTGTATACATCCTCCACAGTTTTCCTGCTGCAACCTGTAAAAGGGTTTACAACACTTCAAAAATTTTTTATTTAAAGCTAACATAGTTATGGCCGTAATTGTTGGCAGCCCCGAATTTTTTCTAGAAAATGAAGTATTTTTCATGCAAAAGGATTGCAGGAACACATGTTTTGCTATACACATGTTTAGTCCCTTTGTGTGTATTGCAACTAAACCAAAAAAGGAGGGGAAAATTGGACATAATGTCACGCAATGGCCTGGACAAAATTAGGCACCCTTAACTTAATATTTGGTTGCACACCCTTTTAAAAAAATAACTGAAATCATTTGTTTCCTATAACCATCAATAAGCTGCTTCTTACACCTCTCGGCGCGAATGTTGGACCACTCTTCCTTTGCATTCTGCTCCAGGTCTCTCTTATTGGAATGACACCTTTTCCCAACAGCAATTTTAGGATCTCTCCACAGGTGTTCAATGGGATTTAGATCTGGACTCATTGCTGGCCAATTCAGAATTCTCCAGTACTTTGTTGCCATCCATTTCTGGGTGCTTTTTGACGTATGTTTGGGGTCATTGTCCTGCTGAAAGACCCAAGATCTCGGACACAAACCCAGCTTTTTGACACTGGGCTGTACAGTGTGACCCAAAATCCATTGGTAATCCTCAGATTTCATGATGCCTTGCACACATTCAAGGCACCCAGTGCCAGAGGCAGCTAAACCCCAAAACATCATTGAACCTCCACCATATTTCACTGTAGGTACTGTTTTCTTTGTAGGCCTCATTCCGTTTCTGGTAAACAGTAGAATGATGGGCTTTACCAAAACGATCTCTCGTCTGTCCACAAGACGTTTTCCCAGAAGGATTTTGGCTTACTCAAGTTCATTTTGGCAAAATGTGGTCTTGCTGACACTCATGCTCCCTGAGCCTGCAGAACAGCTTGAATATCTTTGGAACTTGTTTGGGGCTGCTTATCCACCATCCGGACTATCCTGCGTTGACACCTTTTCGTCAATTTTTCTCTTATCTCCACACCCAGGGAGATTAGCTACAGTGCCATGGGTTGCAAACTTCTTGATAATGCGCACTGTGGACAAAGGCAAATCTAGATCTCTGGAGATGGACTTGTAACCTTGAGATTGTTGATATTTTTCCACAATTTTGGTTCTCAAGTCCTCAGACAGTTCTCTTCTCCTCTTTCTGTTGTCCATGCTTGGTGTGGCACACACAAAGACACACAATACAAAGACTAAGTGAACTTCTCTCCTTTTTATCTGCTTTCAAGTGTGATTTTTATATTGCCCACACCTGTTACTTGCCCCAGGTGAGTTTAAAGGAGCATCACATGCTTGAAACAATCTTATTTTTCCACAATTTTGAAAGGGGGCCAATAATTTTGTCCAGACCATTTTTGGAGTTTGTTGTGACATTATGTCCAATTTGCTTTTTTCCCCTCCCTTTTTTTGGTTTAGTTCCAATACACACAAAGGGAATAAACATGTGTCTAGCAAAACACATGTTACTGTAATCCTTTTCTGTGAGATATACTTCATTTTCTAGAAAAATTTCAAGGGTGCAAACATTTACGGCCATGATTGTATATGCTAGTTGTGTCTATGGAGTTAAAGCTGCCAAACGAGTGAATGTTTGGTCTCCAGTTTACATTGGTCTAATGCAGGAATAAGGTCAAATACCCAGCAAATCCTTAGTTTCCTGTAAAATGCATCAGTTTAACATGCCATACTAGTCTATGCTACTGTATGGCATCTGTCGTAGTCTAACATATATCTCTGAAGCTTTTCCAAGCATATATTTTAAACAAAGATGAAAACACAAGATAGCGCTAAGGGAGCTAACACAGCCATAAGCAGTTTTGTGGTAAGGTCGGTGTCTGCAGCAGCAAGACAGCCAAATAGGTAAAGCAGTTTGGCTCTAGGCTAGACATACCATTCTGAAAGTAACTTAATTACTTAAAGGGGTATCCCGGTGGAAAGCTTTTTTTATTTTATTTTTATTTTTTTTTAAATCAACTGGTGCCAGAAAGTTAAACAGATTTGTAAATTACTTCTATTAATCAATCTTAATCCTTATAGTACATATCAGCTGCTGTATGCTCCACAGGAAGTTATTTTCCTTTTTGAATTTCTTTTTTGTCTGACCACAGTGCTCTCTGCTGACACCTCTGTCCATGTCAGGAACTGTCCAGAGCAGGAGCAAGTCCCCATTGCAAACCTATCCTGCTCTTGACAGTTCCTGACACTCCACCGGGGTATCCCTTTAATGTATTTGTACATGTTGCTTTATGGACAAAGGTGTAGCCAAACACAGCCTATTCCTTCAGCATGCTCACTGCTTGGGTTTTTCAAGCTGACTTTTAAAACTATAGAGTAGTAGTCTCCAACCTGCGGACCTCCAGATGTTGCAAAACTACAACTCCCAGCATGCCCGGACAGCCAACGGCTGTCCGGGCATGCTGGGAGTTTTAGTTTTGCAACATCTGGAGGTCTGCAGGTTGGAGACCACTGCTATAGAGGCTTTTTCTTTTTTTATAAACAGATCAGCTCTGTTGTTCTAATTCCAGGATCACTGCTTCAAGTAGTAACATTTGGCTCGTCTGCCTCCTACAGCCCCATGTCAAATGCCTTTGTAAGGGCAGCTGAGCTATGCAAAACAGACATCCCTGTTAAATTTCAAGTGTACAACATTAATTTCCAAGAAGCCTGCAGCATTCCTTTTTAGACTGCCTTGATGTTTATTCAGCGTTTAATCTTCATATTTTGGCACTGTTTGTAGCTTTCTCCAGCTACTGTGTGGATATACAACCTAGGGTATTACTTGCGTGATCTGTGGAGGCCATCCTGTTTCTGCGACACTCGATACCACAGATCTGAAAATAACAGCTTGTACTTTGTGTAAAAGAAAAGAGGTTTATATTCTATAAAGCTGTTACATCTGTAATCTGTGAAGTTCATACTTCCTAAACAAGGCGAGCTCTTGGGTCATCCAGTGTATCGTGAATACATTATGTACATACTTGCTCTTTTTAGCCGTATGGGAAATACGTCTGTGTCATATTACTTCTGTGACTCTCTGGAAGTGCAGACATAAGACTTTTTTTTTTTTTTTTTTTATGTCCGTGTCTAAATTTGTATGTGTCTTGGGAGTTTCCCACATCACTTAAAGAATACAGAAAGCTCTGTGCTTCAGTACGTTTCTGAGTGCACTTGAGGCAGGCAAGAGTCTCCAGTTATTTAATAAAACATAATTTAACACACTTTATCGGTGGTGTTGCTTGAGGAAATGCATGCCTTTTATCTAAGCTATAACTTTGTTTTTTTTTTTGGTCCTCACATAGGGTATTGCTGGAACAGATGTTGCAAAAGAAGCGTCTGATATTATTCTCACAGATGACAACTTCAGCAGCATTGTAAAAGCAGTGATGTGGGGAAGAAACGTGTATGACAGTATTTCAAAATTCCTCCAGTTCCAGCTTACCGTCAATGTAGTGGCTGTCATTGTAGCTTTTACCGGAGCGTGTATCACACAAGTAAGTCCTGTAATTCAGCTGGTTTCTCTTCGTTTCCTCAATCATATTAAATATGCAGCAGTTGACAGATGACAATGCACACTATACAGCCTGGGCTTGGATGACTCCAGGAAGGATAGATAAGGTTACTTCAACATTTGTGGTAAACCATCAAGCATTGTTACCAGGGCACTTTATATGGTATCGTAATCACTATGCTGTAAGGGCTGCATTCACACCAAGATTTAGGGGTACAACAGCCGGATCCGGAGGGAGAATTTGAAAACTAGCTGCAGCTGTATTCCCACCGGACCATGCCGCACCCCATTCCTTTCAATCAGCTGAACTGAGTCCGCTAATGACTCTGGATGGCACATTTTTGACAGGATCAGTTTTTGTTGCTGGACTGAAAGCTGGTGGTCTTCTTCTTGCCAGTCTCATTACCCAGTGCCCATCAGACCCAGAACTTCCTTATACCACTGGTGCTTTTGGGTATTGGGGTAATAAAGGGAGAGGTAGCCATTTTATGGGCTAACTGTAAACCCTGGCTTAGTAATGGACGGCATCTATGGAACGGTTTCCACTACCAAACCACAGATATGTAAAAAAAAATTTAAAAAAATCAGTTTTATTAAAAACCTCTTCTAATATTGAACAAAATAAAAGCAATCCTTCTCCTAAAGCAACATCTGCTGTGGGCTTTCCTAGGAAAGAGTTTTTGGCACACAATTTTAGTGCCAGAACGTGGTGCCCTGTGCACCAAAAAACATTCTGCTTCTGTCTGGTAATCCATCTTACAGTAAGCAGCCGCCTATGATTCCCCTGATTAAGTGCAGGCGAATCAGCGGTACAATTAATGAATTAATGACAGCAGTAATGACACTGCTCTTTGCAAACTACAGCAACAACATGATCACGCTAAAGAGACATTAGTGTCTAGACACACCATGTTGTGGCTGGCTATGTTCATTTTATACTTTGCATATAATATCCTGTAACTAACCATTCTAAACTACTGTCCATTTGTCATTTTTCGATTTGCTTTTATATATATGTATCCATTTTGGTCTGTTTAATAGGACTCTCCACTTAAAGCTGTGCAGATGTTGTGGGTTAACCTTATTATGGACACTTTTGCATCGCTTGCTCTGGCAACTGAGCCACCAACAGAATCTCTATTGTTGAGAAAACCCTATGGAAGAAATAAACCTCTCATATCCCGTACAATGATGAAAAACATTTTAGGCCATGCTGTTTACCAGTTAGTTGTGGTCTTCACTCTATTATTTGTAGGTAAGTACAGTCCTTATGCAGCATTAACTTTGACTTCTTGAGAGAGAGAAATGAATGAAAATATTTATATATACAAACACACACAATGAATAACATTATCTTCTATATCAGTCAGTTCTAGTTCTTTTAGTTTGTTGGCTGGAAGCAAATATTGCAAGCAGGGATTCAAATGACTTGAAGGATAGGCTAGCCTTTCTGGTCCAATCCTACAGAACTACTACTGGGACACAGATTGCTGAGACTCTTACTGCTCAATATAATAGAAGTGTCAGGTGTGTTAGAACAGAGTAACCACAGATGTGAGCATCAGAACTTGGAGCATAAGAAGAAAGTGGCCTGATGAATAATACTTTCTTGTACAAAACATGGATGACAGGCTGTGTGTGCATTGAGTTACTAGGGAAGAGACGGCACCAGGGTTTTCTGTTGGTAAAAAGGCAAGTCTGCCGAGGCAGTGTGATGCTCTGGGGAATGTTCTGCTTGAAAACCTTGCAGATGTTCCTTTCTTTCTGGCCAAGTACACCCTGTCATGTCAATGGTATCGCCTAATAACAGTGGCCTTCCGCAAGAAAAGTTATTTTTTTTTTCCTCAGATCCTGTGATCTGTGGGATGCTTGATCCACGAAGGCTGCATATGACAGGGCTTAAATGGTTACTGTTTTTGTACTGTTGTACTGTTATGTAGGGAATGTCTCAAAAGTTATTTTTTTCATTATTTATATATATGTCAAAAGTATTATTAGCAGCAGATAGTCCCTCCGAAAACCCACTATGATCGCAACTTATTATTCGGAGAGGCGAGCGGCAGCGTGCCACTCACTGGCTGATGACTAGCGATCACAGCGGATCTCAGAAGTAAGACCAGCTGTGATATAAGCTTTTGACATGTGTATGCAACATATCAATAATTTTTATTAATGACTGTCACCCTTTGAAGAAATCCTGTGGTATTAGATCCTTTAAAGGTCAATTTCTTAACAAGTCAGAGCTGTTTTTTACAGCACGTGGCTGTAATTGCCGATTGGTGTGTACGGATGCACTGGTTGCATGGAAATTTACCAATGTAAACATCTAGCTTTGGTGGCCTCAGTATAGGCATGATGCCTAAACTGAGAACAGTGGAAACTGTGCTTTAAGAATTCATAATAATCTAGAATATTTTCTCTACAGCCTTGATAGGAAAAACCATCTGAAAACAAAACATTGATGGTTGTAAAAGCAAAGTTAGGCTAAGTTTCCACTTGGTTGGTTTTCTGGCAGTTTTTGGAATACCGCCACTGCAGTTTTTGAGCCAAAGTCAGAAGTGGATCCATAAGGGAGAAGAAGTATAAGTCCTTCCTTTATATGTCCTATGCCTTTTTTAATACATTTCTGGCTTTTGCTCAAAAACTGCAGTGGCAGTATTCCAAAAACAGCCAGAAAAAAGAGAGCTATAAGTAAATTTAGAGAGTTGACAGCAGTTAGTGATCAGTACAAACCATTTATATTCTACATCATTGCCTCTGCGTGTGTCAAGCTTAGGCCATGTTCACATCAAGATTCAGCCTTCCATTCCACACCTTTACATCAGCAGCCAAACTTTGTTGACATGTGTACATTCCGAGACACTGACCCCATTTACTTTAATGGCCTGATCGTGGTCAGCTAGTTACTACGTTCAGGGAAATCTTTTTTAAACATGTTTAGGGTTATATACAGAAGCCTAGTTAAAAATTCAGTCAATGGGGTATGTGCTTCTCAGCTAACACATGTTGGCAGCCGCTGTTGCCGAAAGACAACAGGAGGGAGGAAATTGGGGGGGGGGAGGGGGGAGAAACAGAATTTTTTTTTTCCAAGGGACTAAAACGGAGCAAAATCGACTTGTCCTGGCAGACAAAATAATTTCAACCAAAATAGTACGTAAATAAGGTCTTTATTAGTTTCTGCACTTTCGTTTTTTTTCCCTCCTCGCCCTATAATAGCCATAACTCCTATCTATAGACCCATGAGGCTTGTTTTTAGCGGGACCAATTATACTTTGTAATGGCACCTTTGATTTTTCCACACTTTATGCTCTGAAACAAAAAATATATAATTTTTTTTTTCCGCCATACACCTTGTGGTCAAACTTACATGTTACTTTGATACTTTTAGGTCTGCCCTGTTACACCAATACCAAAATTGTTTAATTTCCTTCATGTTTTAATAATATTTTTAATTTAAAAAAAAGAATTCCTGACCTCTATAACATAAAAAAAAAAATTTATATACCAGGCTGTATTAGGGCAAATTTTTTGGGACTTAATCTGCTGTCTGTATCGGTACCATTTTGTACTGACTTTTTGAACATGTTTTACATGTTTTTCTCAGGGATATGATGTTATAAACATATAAAAAGTAATTCTGTGCTTTGGTGTTTTTTTTTTTTTTTTTACGTTAACGCCATTGACCATACAGGATTGAAAATGTTATATTTTAATAGTTCGGACAATTATGTACACTACAATACAAAATATTTTTTTTTTTTTTGTTTTTTTTTACGTTTACATATTTTTATATGGAAAAGAGGTGATATGAACTTTTAATATGGAGGGGGCTAATGGATGTTTTATATATACTTTATATTCAACCTTTTTTTTTTTAAATACACTTAATTAGGAGGAATCATTAGATTCCTCATACAAATCAATGCAGTTCTATCTGTGTTCGTTTGAGTCTGCCTTGAGCAGGATCAACCAATCAAATACAGAACCAAGCCATAGATGCAGAGGTAAGCCCTCTGGCCATTGCACTGCACTAGTCCACCAGGGATGGTTACAAGATTTCTTGTCCACTTTGACTTTCGTCTTTACATATATGAATGTGCTGACAACAAAATCATACAAAAATTATCAATGGAAATCAAATTTATCAACCCATGGAGGTCTGGATATGGAGTCACACTCAAATTAAAGTGGAAAACCACACTACAGGCTGATCCAACTTTGATGTAATGTCCTTAAAACAAGTCAAAATGAGGCTCAGCAGTGTGTATGGCCTCCACGTGCCTGTATGACCTCCCTACAATGCCTGGGCATGCTCCTGATGAGGTAGCGGATGGTCTCCTGAGGGATTAAAGCATCCGGCAACTCCTGGACAGTTTGTGGTGCAATGTGGCGCTGGTGGATGGAGCGAGACATGATGTCCCAGATGTGCTCAATCGCATTCAGGTCTAGGGAACGGGCGGGCCAGTCCATAGCATCAATACCTTCCTCTTGCAGAAACTGCTGACACACTCCAGCCACATGAGGTCTAGCATTGTCTTGCATTTTGTTGTCTGTTGAGTTTTTGCTTTAGCTGCCACTTTTTAATAACTGAATCTGGATGATAAATAGAACCTTTCTTTGTATTACAGGGGAAAAACTATTTGATATTGACAGTGGGCGAAATGCGCCTCTCCACGCACCTCCATCCCAACATTATACTATTGTGTTTAACACATTCGTAATGATGCAGCTATTTAATGAAATTAATGCACGAAAGATTCATGGTGAAAGGAATGTATTTGAGGGGATATTTAACAATATGATCTTCTGCAGCATCGTATTAGGTACTTTTATAATACAGGTAAGTGCCTGGCTGCTTCTAATTTTACTTATTTTATGTCCTTTTATAAACTCTTTCCACCTTTTCATGCTGAAAAAAAAACTTTTATACATGATTTCTTGTGACCAGATGACAAATGATTATTCTGTTAGGAAATGTTTGCATCAGCGTTGGGCAAAAATGTCGGTTATTGTCACATACTAAGGTCATTCTTTAACCCCTTGGGGGATTTTGCACTTTTGTTTTTTCCTCTTCACCTTTTATAAAATCTTAAAGGGGTTATCCAGGAAAAAACTTTGTTATATATCAACTGGCTCCAGAAAGTTGATATATAAGAAAGTTTTTTTCCTGGAATATCCCTTTAACCCTTTCAATTTTGCACCTACAGACTCATATGATAGCTTAAATTTTTTTTGACACAAATTTCACTTTGTAATGAGGTCAGTCATTTTACCCAAAAAGCTATGGCAAAACTAAAAAAAAAATAAAATCATTGTTTGACAAAATTGAAGAAAAAATTCAATTTTGTAACTTTTGGGGGCTTCCGTTTTTACGCAGTACATTTGTTTGTAAAAATGACACCTTATCTTTATTCTGTAGGTCCATACAATTAAAATGATACCCTACTTATATAGGTTTGATTTTGTCGCACTTCTGGAAAAAATCATAACTACATGCAGGAAAATTAATACATTTTAAATGGTCATCTTCTAACCCCTATAACTTTTTTTATTCCTCTTAGATGGGGCGATATGAGAGCTCATTTTTGGCCATTTAAATGAATGAACTTCAGTTTTATTTCAGTTTTTCAATTCTGCAGCGGAGCTAAGTAACGGAGATAAACTCTGATGTGAACCCAGCCTTAGTCATAGTCTAGTTATAAAATGTCTTATGGTTTATCTTATTGATGTCAAGTCTGTTACCTATGATGTCTCGATTCTCTACATGCCTAAGAATAGTGTATTGGTTTGCTGATATTTCTTGATCTTCTCTTTTAGATCGTAATTGTGCAGTTTGGTGGAAAACCTTTTAGTTGTACAGAACTGACAGTAGATCAGTGGTTGTGGTCAGTTTTCCTGGGTATGGGAACATTGCTATGGGGCCAGGTAATGTACATGCTGCTTTGTTTACCTCCTGTACAGTTAAAGAGAATGTCATGCATATAGTGTTTTAGCTTATTTAGCAGATGTCTGTGTTGACAGTGAAATGTTTAGCTTTGTAGTACAGACCATAACTTGGGCATCTGAACTAGTTTGAACTCTATCTTCATCTCATGTATGTAGCATATTATATTGTTTTTCCAGCTTTAGAATGACATTTAGACGAAGAAATTGGGGTTTAGATTTCATCATATATTCCATGCATATTATGGCATACATATAGTACATATTTGTAGCTACTTTAATCTTTACCTTTTGTTTAGCTGGTAACAACAATACCAACCAGTCGTTTAAAGTTCCTTAAGGAAGCAGGTCATGGGACACATAAGGATGAGATTCCAGAGGAGGAGCTTGCTGAGGATGCAGAAGAGATTGACCATGCAGAAAGAGAGCTACGACGTGGTCAGATCTTATGGTTTAGGGGCTTGAACAGAATCCAAACCCAGGTATGGTCATGAGCAAGGGAATATCTATGTAGGGAAGAACATAAAGGGCTTAAACTGATGTCTACGGCTAACTAGTTTGAATTGTGAATGGTATGTGTGCGCAATCTCTCCCTTGTCTATATTTTCCTCTAAACCCTTGAAAGAATCTCTTTAGTTTCACATGATCTTCCTTTTTTACATTTTCTTCAATTTGCTTTTATTAGCTGCTCTATAAAGTGCCTTTTCTCTTTTTTTGCTCTTTTTTTTCTTTATTTTTATTTGTTATAGATGGGATGGTCCTTTCTCTTGTTCTCTCTCTCTCTTGCTGAGCAAGCTGTCACAATCTCTGATTCCTTGCAGATGGATGTAGTGAATGCTTTCCAAAGTGGAAGTTCCATTCAGGGGGCTTTAAGGCGGCAACCCTCCATCGCCAGCCAGCATCATGATGTAACAAATATTTCTACCCCTACACATGTAGTGTTTTCCTCCTCTACCGCTTCTACTACTGTGGGGTGTGAGTGTGTGTTCCTAAGTGCATGAAATTAACACGTCCTAATTCACACACCTAACGTTTCTCATTTTCTCCTCAGTAAGCTCATTGTTCAGGCTGCTCATAAAGCTTTTCCCTTCACAAGGATAATACACCCCTTGTTTTTATTTTTAGAGGGCTATTTACCTGGTTTGAGTATTAGCAAATGCAAGTTTAACACTGAGATCCTGCACGTTTTTATTTTTGCTTCGTCAAATTGTTTCTATATTGATGTAACTGTATATATGGAAAATGTATTCATAGTAAATTTTCGAGTATATGCCTTATGTCAGGAGCTTTCTGCCTACTGGTTGTGCCTATAAACTCTGTTCTAGAGTTTTTTGCACAAGTTTGAGTGTACTGTTACACATTGGTAATGTTTGAGTTTAAATGGGCACTATCAGATACAAAAACTTTATATGATGTAAATCTTGGCAAAACATTAACCTTTTTAATATACTTCATAAGAAAATGAAGTATATGCAAAGGCATGGACAGAGTCCAGAAGTGAGGGTGGGCTAGTACTCCTGTGCCATCAGACAGGAGAGAGCACAGAGGAGTCCTATCGGACAGGAGAGAGCACAGAGGAGTCCTATCGGACAGGAGAGAGCACAGAGGAGTCCTATTGGACAGGAGAGAGCACAGAGGAGTCCTATCGGACAGGAGAGAGCACAGAGTCCTATCGGACAGGAGAGAGCACAGAGGAGTCCTATCGGACAGGAGAGAGCACAGAGGAGTCCTATCGGACAGGAGAGAGCACAGACGAGTACTAGCCCACCCTCACTTACTGAACTTTGTTTATGCCTGTGCTTCAGCTTGGACAAAGCCATGGTCTTATAAGCCATGAATTCTAAAAAAAAAATATATATATATATATATATATATATATATATATATATATATATATATATATATATTTTCTTATGAAGTATATTAGAAAGGTTAAAGGGGTACTCCAGCCCTAAGACATCTTATCCCCTATCCAAAGGACCCCTGCAATCTCTCATGCAGCACCCACCTGTCTCAGCGTCACAAAATGATGATCGCTCCGTGTCTGAAGGCTGAGTATCGTGATGTCATAACTCCTCCCCCCTTGTGACATCACGTCCCGCCCCCTCAATGCAAGCCTATGGGAGGGGGTGTGACGGCATGCAGCTGAGACAGGTGGGTGCTGCATGAGATTGCAGTACCCTGATCGGCGGCCCGCGATCAGACATCTTATCCCCTATCCTTTGGATAGGGGATAAAATGTCTTAGGGCCGGAGTAAGTCTTTAATGTTTTGCCAAGATGTAAAACATATAAAAGGTTTTTGACAGTCTGACAGTCTGACAGTGCCCGTTTAAACCTAAATGGTTTTCTCTGATAAACCATAAAAAGCCATAAACCATTAAAAAAAAAGCCTCTTTACAGCCAAAAAGGTAAAATATTTAAAATGTCCAAATTATACTATTTTTTATTTTTATTTTTTTCCTAAGGCTTTTTCACTGAAGCCAGTCAGAAAAGTCTTGTGTGTGTCAGGGCATCCTCTATCAGATCCTGTCATGAATGCTGATATCACAGCGTTTTATAGTGTACAGAGGTGGGGGAGCTGTCATATTTGCATGACTGCAGCATGACACATTATTCATTCCTATATACTGCATATAGGGTCACCGCCGATAATGGAACAGTGTCTTCATGCAAACAGTCTGGCACACTGGCATCAAACTGCTCAGCATTCTAGAAAGTTTACCTTTAATACAGGAAAGTGCAGTGAGTCTATCAGCAGATGAGACTCCCTGCTAATGACTGGCATCAGTGCCAATACTGATGTCCGCATTACCCCTTTAGATGCCATGATCAATGCCAGTCACTGCATGTACAGGATAAAATAGGTGTGGGTAGAGCCGGGCGGTATGACCAAAAATGTGTATCACTGTATTTTTGTAAATGATGGCGGTTCCACAGTATTTAACGGTATTTACCCCCCCCCCCCCAATCCATCATTATGTAATAGGCGCAGCTAGCTAGGGGGGGGGGGGGAATCCAACATGTCTAATTGTTTTAAAGATTCGGTGAAAGCAAATCTGGTATATACTCGAATATTTACATTTGTGAGGTATTTTACACACTTATTTTGTTTGCTTTCTGCATGGTTTTCTGCAGCTTGAAGTTCATTGTACCATTCAGCTTACATATGCTTGGCTTCATAGTTGGTATCCTAATTCCTGGCATGAGAATTGGTTTACCTGTTGTGCTAATGGTTTTAATTTTAATTTTTTTCCTAAAATGTATTTGTGAATAAAAACATTTGAAAGTTTTTTGCACACAGTCTAAAATATTTTTGCAGCACCTAATGTCATAGAATGGAATAGTGCTTGGTAACTATGGCTGTAAAGATTTCACATACGTTATCTGCCACAAACCATCAGTGTCAGCTTCAGTCTATATTGACCAAGATTTTTTTATTCCTTTACTTTTTACAGTATGTTGCAAGTTCACACTGCATTTTGCACAATTTGAGTTCATTGTTTAGCATTTGTGAGTTCAGATTCACATAGCCATTTCCATGCACAAAGCACTTCTGCTCTTTAACATATTTTCTCTTCTCTGTTTTTACCTTGTGACCTTTAGATTCGAGTGGTGAATGCATTTCGTAGTTCTCTGTATGAAGGACTGGAAAAACCTGAGTCACGAAGTTCAATCCACAATTTCATGACACACCCGGAGTTTAGAATAGAAGACTCTGAGCCTCATATTCCGCTCATTGATGACACAGATGCTGAAGATGATGCTCCCACAAAACGTCACTCTACTCCACCACCCTCTCCAAATAAAAATAACAATGCGGTCGATAGTGGAATACATCTTACAATAGAACCGAACAAGTCAGCTACCTCTTCATCCCCAGGCAGTCCACTACATAGTCTGGAGACTTCACTCTGATTGTAAGATGAATGTTAAGATTCTAGCTGATTTGCAAAGAACACTGGGTCCTTTTCACACATTGTGACAGGCAGGTGAACGAGCCTGCCTTATGGACTTCAAATGAAGATACACTTGTATGAATGTAGATTTATTTTTTTAAAAACAATGCTTTCTGCCAGACTGAGGGTGCTTTTCTCGGGAAGGAAAGGGATGGGCTTATTGGGATGACCTCTGACCGATAAATCGTAACCCAGCAAAAGTGACCTGCAGAACATCAGTTACACTAAACAATCATTGGCCTGGACAGTGTGTTAGCAATGCTCTAGTTTATATTGATCCTCAATATTATTATTATTTCTGGGGCCCTGGGATGTTCATTTGATTATTTATGTTATAAATGATACAGATCTGTTTACAAGGTTTATAGATATTTTGTTCCTGTTCATAGAAGGGAAGTTTCCTTTATATATGATGAAAAAATGTCCTTTAAACACTGCTGTATTTTCGATAAAAAGGGGTGTTTCTATTGAAATTGTTCTAAATTCTTGCCTGCAATGTACTTGTTGAATATTGTAGATAAAATTAATAGCCAAAAAGAAAACAAAAAAATAACACTAACGCTTAAGTTAAGTGAGCGGCAGTGTTATGCTGAAGTATGGCCTCTCTCCTTAGTTTGTAAAAGAAAACACAATTCTTATTGGTTTTCAAATTTTTTTTTTGATGTTGGAAAAAAAATGATTAACTTTTTTTTGTTCCAAAGTAAAATGGAATTTGTGAAATGCAGGACATCGATGTGTGACGGTTCTTGCTTGAAATCCTTTTTGCTATCGCCGTCAAAATATATAAAAAAAATCAAAATACATCAAAAATTAGTCTTCTTAATTATTTTTTTTTGTTTGTCTAAACATGTTAGTTTTAGAACTGTCTTGGTGAACTGTGAGTGGAACCGTGTTGATTTTCTAATCTTTAGATGACCTTCATACAGCTTGAGGGGCTGTTGGCATTTTGGAAAAAAATACTACTAGGTAGTAGTAAAGTCATACATGTTTTCCTTTTTGTTTTTGAAACTTGTTTGTAAACACAATAAACATACCCTTTTATTAAATACATGTGCAGCAATGTTTTCTTGGCTGTTGCCAGCATTAAATGGCTGTATACATTTCAAGATGGCTTCAGTATAATGTGAAATAATGAAGCCTATACAGCCAACTAATGGTGACATAATTTCGTAACAAAGTGTAAAAAAAATAAATAAAAACAATCCAGTTAACATGGCAGTTAAGACCTCTTCCTCTTCCACACAAAAAATCTGCTTACAATGAATAATCGTAGTAACTGAGATACCGATTTGTGCAAAACTATAGCTGGTTAAGGGTTTATTTTTATGCATTTTTTTTAACCAAAGTCAGAAGTACACCCAACAGGAAAGGGATGTATTAGTCCTTGCTTTTTATTTCTCAGATTGAGTTATTTTTCTGTTAAAAGAAAGAAAAGTCCACTCACCTCTTCATGCGAGTTGTAGCTGCCATACTCATTTACATTTTTCTCTGTTGAAAACCTCAAATATAAAAAAATAATCATCATGTACATAAGATAATGTGAGAGCACAAACAAGTATGTAAGTACTTGCACATAGAAGCCACAAAGCAACAATAAGCAGGTTTCATACATATTCAATAGGAGAAGAATGCTACAAGAAATCACACTAATAAATGAAGAAAATTCCTGGCCCACTGTTTAAATATGATATGTAAGTGCTTGAAAAAGAATAGAGGAGGAGCAAAGAGAAGGGGGGTGATGAAGGGAGGGAGTTGAGGCGGGTGAGCAAAAGGAAAGGTCAATGTGATGAGCATTTTAGTTATATAGAATACAGGTGCTATCCCTGGGGAGGGCTGAGACCATTATGGCCGCAGACACAGGACTTGATTTATACATGGTCCAGGGAAGCCATATACGCATAACCTGTTCTGATGTATCCCCGCCATCAGTGATGCCATAGTATAAGTTCTGCCACCTCTACCATTATGGGGGTGGTAGTTTAGTCTAATTTCAATACCCAGGGGTTACTGCTTTGGAAGTGGTAAGAAATGTCTGCTACTTGTTCTTGGGAGATTGAGTCAAGGAGGAGGCAAAGAGGGCATGCCTAGCACATGTTTAACATAGTGCCAGTCTCAGTGTTGCTGTGCCACAGGATTTAGATACAACAGAGAACACTTGTGGAGCAAGCCTGTTACCGCTGCACTTTATCTGGCTATAACAAACCAAATGGGTCCCAGCTCTGTGTGACATGTCAAAGGTTAATATTAAGGACAGTAATGCTGCAAATGTTTCTCTAGGGCATGGCAGGCTATTAGCATTTTCTGGGTCAAAATGTAGCATTTTTGCCAATCTGCTTTAAAAATTGCTTAGACCTCTATTGATGAGGCCAAAATTTCTTGCAGCTAAGGAGACTTTCAGTTGTGCATATTCACAAATCATTTGCGTATCCTCCTGGGGCAGCTCACTTGTAAGGTGGAAAAAAGTTGGTTCAGTTTGCCAGCAAGATTGTAACTTAATGGCACGCCCGAAATAAACTCCTTACCCACTGCAGGAGAATGATGGATCTTCAAACAAAGGGCTCAGCAAGTCTGGGGGCTGTGAGATACTCTACACTTTAAGTAGTTTGATACCATAACTGTAGGACGTGTCCAGGAAAGCATCATATGAGTCGCAAAATCAGAGGATGGGCTTTTAAGGACAAGGAGGAAAAGTCCTCTTATAGTGAGACACATTTCTATTGGTCTGTGTTGTAAACTAGTCAACAAGCCTAACCAGAACTGCTGATATTTAATACAATCTGCAAGACTTGGGCTTAAAGGGGTACACTGGTGGTAAATTTTTTTGATTATATGGCATCTTGTTTGTAAGTTTAGTTTTTTTGCAATATACATGTGTTATATGTTTTGGCAGCGTGTGTGTGTTTTTCTTACCTGTTTGTTGGGCACGAAGTTCTGTAGTTCAGAGGGTTTTCTTTTACTGTTGTCCACAGTTCTGAGTCTGTTGTGGCCAAGACGTCACAGCTTTTTTTTTCTCTGTCTGCATGAGAGGAATAAGCCACGCCCCCTCATCTCATCCAGCTGAGTACACAGCTCCTCCCCTCCCCCTTGCTCTGTATTCGAAGGACGCAGGTCTGCACAGGAGAAGGACCTCACAGAGAAGATAAGTGTTATCTGAAGGGGAGGATGGGAATGTGCAGAGGAAAACTTGCCCAGTTGCCCATAGCAACCAATCAGATTGCTTCTTTTTTCACAGGCCTTTCACAAGTTTTGATAAATCTCCCCCTATATTTGAAGGGGGAGGGGGGGGGGGGACTCCTGAATGACACATGCTGGGAGTTGTAGTCCCTATTTGTGTGTGTGTATGCTAGTGTTTACAAACCAGTGTGCCTCCAGCTGTTGCAAAACTACAACTCCCAGCATGCCCTGACAGACTTTGGGCATGCTGGGAGTTGTAGATTTGCAACAGCTGGAGGCACCCTGGAGGCCCTACAGAGGTGTGGTGAACTACAACCCCCAGGAGACTACAGAGGCAGCATACTGGTGTTATACCACAGACTGAAGACTCCTGAATGACACATGCTGGGAGTTGTAGTCCCTTTTGTGTGTGTATGACAGTGTATCCCAACCAAGGCTGGTTATATTGGTGTGCTGTGTATAAGGGGGCTGCCCCGGGAAAATAGTAGGATAGGTAAAGGGCGGAACAAAAAAAAGCCGCCCCAAACCAGCAAGGCATGTGGCATGCTGGGATTTGTAGTTTTCAGCACAGCAAGAAACAGGAAATAGAAGCAAAGATAGGAAAACAAAGTGGGGGGGGGGGGGGTAAAAAGATAACAAAGAAAGGAAATAGAGTAGGCTAAACAACAAGAATAGAAATGAAGCACAACAAATAGGGCAAGTCAAAAACGGAAAAACACGTTGACCACCGGAGTACCCCTTTAAGGATTATAAGCTTCATTCTCTATTGCAGGTGAGCCCATACAAAATGGTGCATAGCATTTTGGAGACTCCTAAAATAATTATGGCGATTGGGTGGGCCTGAAATATAAGTCCGTTTTAACAACATTCTCCCAATCAAAGACAATTGTTGACTGTAAAAGGTGAGGTTTTTCAGGGTATGTTGCTTTCTTTTGTTTTTCTAATTCCTATTAAATTCACTTGGGCTTTGGCCCAAAGACACTGAAAACATGCCACGAAAACTGTGAAGTCTGTGAAAGTTTTTCATTCAGCTTTGCTATATTACCTAAATAGACTTCTTAGTTACACAGCTGTATGTAAAAGATGGATACTGCATAGCTAGGCAGGTTAAGCCATTCAGTAGTCAGAAAAAGGTGGTGGTTGACATCTGTGGGGTCTGTAAAGGCTAACCAGTTAATAAAACTAAAAGGAGAGCTCCAGCTAAATTTAAATTTCCTTTTATATAGCTGCACATGTTAACGTTCTATAATGTTGTAATGTACAAGTCTAATCTTTGCTGAGCACATACCTTGTTTCTCCTAAGGTTTTTTTCCTGGCAGGAAGTCCAATAGTTCTTAGCATACATGTTGACTGTTGGGCACCACTTTGCTCAGTTCCGTGGCCATTTTGTAATGTGCCACTTCCTTCGATTCAGTGTATTTGTTCCTAATTGGCTGAGATGCTCACACATCCCTCATCTATATTCACTGCTTCTCTAACCATGTGACCTGCTCAGCTCTGAAGGTAGCTTCTCCTGGCAGCTCACACAGGAAACAAGTTCAGGGGGTGATTGTCTATAGTTTTCTGCAGCTCTCAGCTCTCTGCACCAACCAGGAAGTACTTGGGTTTTCAAAGGCTTATTATGGGGGGGGGGGGGGGGGCCGATTTTGAAACAAATCAGCTAAGATTTGTTTCAAAATTGGAACCTTCCCCTCCCCCCATAAGTGTGAGTGTATGTATATATAATTTTTACCACTTTTGCCTGGATATCTCCTTTTTAAAAGCAAGTAGCAAATGACAACCAATATAGGACTTTTAATTATTGGTGATACTGTGTTAAATGGTTTGGTTAAAAACACTGTGGGGAGATTTATCAAAACTTGTGTAGAGAGAGTGGTACAGTTGCCCATAGCAACCATGGTTGTTATGGGCAACTTTTCCTTTTGGACAGGTTTTGATAAATCTCCCCCATACTTTTATTTGTATGAAAAAAAACTACTGTTTTAAAGTAGCTGAAAAATTAGCTAACTGCCTTAAGTCATGACATGACAATTGTATTTACTTTGCACACATTTTTAGCTTCTGGTTCCTTTGTTTATTTAACCCAATATATTCCACTTTATTGTATGTAAAAGGGGTACACTGGTGCCAGAAAGTTGCAGATTTGTAAATCACTTCTATATAAAAATCTTAATCCTTCCAGTACCTATCAGCTGCTGTATACTCCAGAGGAAGTTGTATAGTTCTTTTCTCTGACCACAGTACTCACTGCTGACACCTCTGTCCATGTCAGGAACTGTCCAGTGTAGGAGCAAATCCCCATTTCAAACCTCTCCTGCTCTGGACAGTTCCTGACATGGACAGAGGTGTCAGCAGAGAGCACTGTGGTCAGAGAGAAAATAACTCCACTTCCTCTGGAGCATACAGCAGCTAAGTAGTACTGGAAGGATTAAGATTTTTTTTTAATATAAATAATTTACAAATCTGTTTAACGTTCTGGAGCCAGTTGATATGAAAACATTTTTTCCACTGGAGTACCTCTTTAATTTGTGATTAAAAGGCTTAATGTTTGGTTTGTGGTCTAGAAGAGTAGATTCCTCAGCCTTGTGCTGTTTCTGGCTAATTGGAAATGTATTTCTAATGTAATATCCCCTTAAGCAGACTGCAGATAAAACAGGATATTTAAGATAGCATACTAGCACCATCTATTTGACCAAAAAAGTAGCCAGGGAAACAACTAAAATGTTAAGTTCCATTGCCTTGACTCATTTCATGTCTTGCTAATCATAATTCATATGAGTGATCCAGCATAATATATTAGATATTATGGCCTGCTGTAATGTAAAAATTTAGACCATATCCAGTTCCAATCATACAACTTTATAAGAACTCTGCTGTGACACTAAAGGAGAACAATTAAGATCATACCTTCAAACCTTTGACAAGCCAGAAGTTTTGGTTGTTGTTGGTCTACGTGATAAGATCCTTATCAATGAAATAAAGGGGCAGTTGAGCTCAGAAGAGCCATGTACCCCATTTTTATTTTTTTGGTCGATTGGCTCTTCTAGGACGGCTGAGTAAGTGGTGTGTGAACTGTTAATCGTCTGCTCTACTTTTGAGGAGCGCCAGAAACAAAGGGACAAAATGCTCAGCTTTCCCTGCATTTTAGCAATCATTGGAGGTCTCTGCACCCACCAATCAAAACTGAATTAATTAAAATAGTTTTATTAAAGTAAAAGTACTCTTTAAGGCTCTGTTTTGTGGTTTAGCTACAGGTGTTGCAATTACAAGCAGGCCCATAACCCTGGAAGACCCCCACAGCCCCCACCCTGCCCCTCTAGGAAACTGGCACTGACTGGGCTGCTAGTGCTGCATCAATGGTTCAAAGTGGGTGTGGAATCAAGAAGTACTCACTTGTCCTGTCTGCCGGGAGCTTACACAATGTGAGCAAGGGGAAAGGTATGATTCACAGCTTTTTAATGCTTGAAATTTTTTGGGGGGGCAGGAGGGGTGTTAGGAATAGTTAGTGAATATGAGTGAGTTTATAAAATATGTTTTGATGCAGGTTCTCTTAGTCATATGGATCAGAATATAGCAATGCAAAGTTATTTCAAAAGAAATAAAACTATTAAAGAACGCTCTAAATTTGGTAAATGTACTGATCCACAGAAAAAACTTAAAGGGGTACTCCTTCCCTAGACCTCTCATCTCCTATCCAAAGGATAGGGGATAAGATGTCTTATCACGGCGGTCTGGCTGCTGGGACTCCCCCGTGATCTATGGTCTGGCACCCCGCCATTCTAAACATTTGTGTCCATAGACATGAATGGAGGGAGTGTGGTATGACCCAGCATTCTGAGCACAAATGTTGACCACTGGAGTGCTGGCCCGGAGATCATGGGAGGTCCCAGCGGCTGGACCCCCCAAGATCAGACATCTGTCTAGGGGCGGAGTACCCCTCTAACAAGTCCTGTTTACTGCACAAAGAACCAAAAATAAACAAATGGCCCATAAAATGGCATTTATTTTTACCACAGATATTTTCTTTTTATCTGCAAGATAGTATATGGGGAAAATGAAGGGTGCCATTAAAAAGTACAAATTGTCACACACAAAAATTAGCCCATTTGGCTCAGTGTTGATGGAAAAATAAAAAGTTCAAGGAGGAAGAAATTATAAGTGAAAATGTGAAAATTGTGTGGCGAGAACAGGTTATATTAGAGTAGCAAGGTTACTATGCAGCGTCTTGATAGAAATTACTGTCTGCATCATTGACTCGAATAACTACATTTCCTATGAAGCTTTGCCAGAATTCACAGTGACATTTTATTTGGATGATTTTACATTGTAAGCAATGTACTGTGAGCCACAGATACAGGTTCAAAGCATTCCTGTCATATCACAGAAAAAGCAATTCTTATATATGTACTCACTAGGTCTTGTGGATGCTTTTAAATGTGTTTTTATGTGTATTTGGTTCACAATCCCTCTGTTCTGCTGCTAACTCATTTTGACATCCACTGCTCAGAAAGATGTGTCTCCGAGGCAAGTACTGACCTTGCCCTCATTCACCATGCAGTCACTTACTATCTGCTATGGTGAACCTCTTCATCCAATCACTGCAGGCTGCTCTGTAACCCCTTCTCTCTGTGTTCAGACAGGAGTCTGATAGAGCAAGAGTGAGCACAGAGGAGTGCTAGTACTGCCCTCATTTTCTGGACTTTGTACCAGCCTGTGCTTTAGCTAGGACAAAGATTATGCCACAGCCAGACAAGATTATGTTCTATGTTATGAGGACCCCTAGTGGTCTTTTAATCAGTCATGCGCTATATATATTTATTATTAATATATATTTTTATTAATATATAATTATATTTTTATATTTTTATTTTTAACATTAGGTATGATAGCAAGGTTCAACCTCTTGGGGACGCAGGGCGTACGCCCTGCATCCCCGATCCTTAAGGACTCAGGACGTACCTGTACGCCCTGAGCATTTCCGGTCCCTGACACTCACCTGGCGGGGACTGGACTGGAATATCTGCTGAAATCATTCAGCAGGCATCCCGTGACATCGCCAAGGGGGGGGGTCCTGATCGGCGATAGGCGCAAATTGCTGGTCAATTCAGATGAGCGACTTGCGGCAGTTCTGGGTCATACAGGTCTCCGGTGACCCGGAAAATAAGGGGGACTGGTCCAACACAGCCCCGGCCACCTGAAGGGATAGGAGTGAGGTGGCAGGGGTGCCACCCCTCCTCTCCCTACTATTGGTCGGTCAGAAGTGACCGACCAATTGCAGAAGGGGGGTGGGGGGGAGTTAAAGTTCAGTTCCCCGCTCTGCCCACCCATAGGTGTCCGAGCAGAGCAGGGGAACAATGGAGCTCACCCAATCCAGGTCCAGGCGGCGGCGCAGAACTTCAACAACGGCAATCTGGGTAAGTGGCCTGGAGGACCACATTTTAGAGTCTCTAAGCTGTGGCTCTTCAGATCTTGCAAAACTAAAAGTCCCAGCATGCCCAGGCAGCAAATGGCTTTGTGGGCATGCTGGGATGTGTAGTTTTGCAACATCTGGAGGGCCACATTTTGGAGATCACTGTGCAGTGGTCTCTAAAGTGAGGCCCTCCAGCTGCTGCATAACTACAGCTTCCATCATGCACGGTCTGTCAATGCATGCTGGGAGTTGGTTTTGCCACACTGGTGAGGAAACAGTTGTGTAACAGAACCTAACTCCATGTTTTCCAACCAGTGTGCCTCCAGCTGTAACAAAACTACAACTCCTGGCATGCACTGCATCCTGGGAGTTGTAGTTTTGTAACAGCTGGAGGCAGACTGGTTGGAAAACATGGAGTTAGGTTCTGTTACACAACTGTTTCCTCACCAGTGTGGCAAAACTACAACTCCCAGCATGCACAGTCTGTCAGTCCATGCTGAGAGTTGCAGTTTTGCAACAGCTGGAGAGGTTTTTGCACCTGGCCCATGTGAATGTACAGGGTACATTCCCACGGGCAGGGGTTTACAGTGAGTTTTCCAGTGCAAGTTTGAGCTGCGGCAAATTTTACACCGCAGCTCAAACTCCCCAGGGGGAAACTAGCTGTGAACCCCAGCTAGTGTGAATGTACCCTAAAACACTACACATAATAAAGGGTAAAACACTACATATACACATACCTCTACACAGTCCCCCCCCCCCCCCCCCCCCAAATAAAAATGAAAAACTCCTCGTACAGCAGTGTTTCCCAAAAAGAGCCTCCAGCTGTCCAGCTGTTGCAAAACAACTCCTCACAGCATTGCCGGACAGCCATTGACTGTCCAGGCATGCTGGGAGTTTTACAACCGCTGGAGGCACCCTGTTTGGGAAACACTGCTGTAGGGTATTTGTGGTATATGTCCGCCCCTATGCAAATCCCTAATTTAGGCCTCAAATGGGCATGGCACTCTCTCAATCTGGAGCCCTGTCATATTTCAAGGCAACAGTTTAGGGCAACATATGGGGTATTTCCGTACTCCATTTTGGGGGGACTTTTTCTCCTATTACCCCTTATGAAATTGAAAGGTTGGGGTGTACACCAGTATTTTACTGTAAAAAAAAATAAAAATTAAATTACACTAAAATGCTGGTTGCCCCATACTTTTCATTATCACAAGAGGTAAAAGGAAAAAAATTACCTCCAAAATTTGTAACGAAATTTCCCCTGACTGTGTGGGTGTAAAGTGATCTGTGGACGCACAACATGGCTCATGCTCCATGTACATTTGAGGCCTAAATTGGTGATTTGCAACGGCTGATGCAACGGTTCTGACATAAACGGCAAAAAAAAAGTGACTACCGTATTTTTCGCTCTATAGGACGCACCGGCGTATAAGACGCACCCAATTTATAGGTGCAAAATCTAAAAAAATAAAGATTTTGAACCCAATAGTGCTCTTCAATCTGCGGACCTCCAGATGTTGCAAAACTACAACTCCCAGCATGCCCGGACAGCCGTTGGCTGTCCGGGCATGCTGGGAATTGTAGTTTTGCAACATCTGGAGGTCCGCAGATTGAAGAGCACTGCATAGGAGGTAATACTCACGTGTCCCTGCCACTCCGGACCCGTCACCGCTGCCCTGGATGTCGCTCCATCGCTGTCGCCGTGTCCCCGTTGCTCCGGAACATCTCTGCTGCCGGCCGGGTGTCCTCGCTCTCCGTCGCCGCTATCACGTCATTATGCACACCGACGCACGTACGCGACGACGTGATGACTAGGAAGGAGAGCGCCGGCCATACAGGGGATCCCTGAACGGAGAAGACACCAAGGAGGCAGCTAAGGTCCCTCCCGGTGTCCTGTAAGCACTAACCCGGCTATTCAGTCGGGCTGTTCGGGACCGCCGCGGTGAAATCGCAGCGGTCCCGAACAGCCCGACTGAACAGCCAGGTTAGTGTCACTTTCCCTTCAGACGCGGCGGTCTGAAGGGTTAATACAGGGCATCGCCGCGATCGGTGATGTCCTGTATTAGGTTAGTGTCACTTTCCCTTCAGATCGCCGCGTCTGAAGGGTTAATACAGGGCATCGCCGCGATCGGTGATGTCCTGTATTAGCCACGGTTCCCAGCTGTTGATGGCTGCAGGGACCGCCGCGATAGGGGTGTATTCGCCGTATAAGACGCACCGACTTTTCCCCCCCAGTTTTGGGGAAGAAAAAATGCGTCTTATACGGCGAAAAATACGGTACATTTTGGAAACTACACCCCTCATGGAACGGAACAAGGTACAGTGAGCCTTAACACTTGCTCTTCTGAGTGTTGCTGTGTAAGAGGGGGCGTGAAAGAGGAGTTACAAAAACAGGAGTTTGAAAGCAGGAGGTTGAGATCGCTGTGAGTGTTAATTTCTGAACCCACAAGGTCTACAAAAAATTTTAAGTGTAATTTTGACTGTTTTTTCCTATTCATTTGTGAAATCCCCATAATTAGATGGCCTCCATGTTGGAAAATGCAGTCCAATGTACATCCTGTTCAATGTATGCAATCCTTCAACAACAGTTTGAGGGTGCATATTGTTGTGTGAGATGTGTGCTAGTTGTCTGTTTGGAAGCCCAGATCCTGCATCTAGAGGGGCGAGTGGCAACAATGAGAAGCATTGACAACATGGAGAGGAGTCTCGTGCTCACTGAGCAGGCACTCGGGAATAGAGGTGGGGGAGGACAGTGGGACGGTGTTGCAGGTCAGTCAGGCAGTTAGCTGGGTTACAGTTAGAAAGAGGGGTAGGGGAAAAAGTGTCAGGGAGGCTAGTCCTGAACTGGCACACCCCAACAAGTTTGCCCACTTGGCAGATGAGGGGGATGCCATTACAGAGCTAGCAGAACTGCAGCAGGATACCGCCTCTGACCGCCAGGGGGGTGTCTGCTCCAGTAAGGAGGGAGGGAGGAGTACAGGGCAGGCCAGACAGGTACTAGTGGTGGGGGAATCAATTATTAGGGGGACAGACAGGGCGATCTGTCACAAAGACCGGGATTGCCGAACAGTGTGTTGTCTGCCTGGCGCACGAGTTCGGCACATCGCGGATCGGGTTGACAGGTTGCTGGGCGGGGCTGGAGAGGACCCAGCAGTCATGGTACATATTGGCACCAATGACAAAGAGGTAGGTGGAGTGTCCTTAAAAATGATTTCAGGGACTTAGGCCGCAAGCTTAAGGCAAGGACCTCCAAGGTAGTATTTTCTGAAATACTACCAGTACCACGAGCCACACCAGAGAGGCAGCGGGAGATCAGGGAGGTAAACAAGTGGCTCAGAAGCTGGTGTAGGAAGGAAGGATTTGGGTTCATGGAGAACTGGGCTGACTTCGCTGTCGGTTACCGGCTCTACCGTAGGGACGGGCTGCACCTCAATGGGGAGGGTGCAGATGTGCTTGGGGAGAAGATGGCTAGAAGGGTGGAGGAGTGTTTAAACTAGGGACTGGGGGGAGGGAACCTACAGCAAAGAGGGGGAAGATAGTGTAGACAGAGAGGTGGGAATTATAAATGTACCTGGGGGTGGAGCGGAGGGAGGGGTTAGAATAGTTAATAGGAATAGGCTTCATAGGAAAATAAAACTTACACCCTTGAATCCCATTAACCCCAATAACATAAAGGATGGAAATGTAAAGTGTATGTTCACAAATGCCAGAAGCCTAGCAAATAAAATGGGGGAGCTTGAGGCCTTGATACTGGAGGAACATATTGATATAGTTGGGGTCACTGAGACATGGCTGGACTCCTCGCATGACTGGGCTGTCAATCTGCAGGGGTTTACATTGTTTCGCAAGGATAGAATGAACAGAAAAGGTGGTGGAGTCTGTCTGTATGTAAGAAGTGGTATGAAAGTCAGTGTGAACGATGCCATAGTGTGTGATGATTCTGAGGAGGTGGAATCACTGTGGGTAGAATTACAAAAGGAGGGAAATACTGAAAAAATAATACTTGGTGTAATCTACAGACCCCCTAATATCACTGAAGAGATAGAAGGTCGGCTGTATAAACAAATAGAGAGGGCCGCCCGGGCAGGTACAGTGGTAATAATGGGAGATTTTAACTATCCAGATATAGATTGGGGTCGGGGGTTGGCTAAAACTACAAAGGGGCGTCAATTCCTAAATTTATTGCAGGATAATTTTATGGGCCAGTTTGTGGAGGACCCAACAAGAAGTGATGCCTTGTTGGATCTGATCATTTCCAACAACGCAGAGCTGGTTGGTAATGTAACTGTGCGGGAAAACCTTGGTAATAGCGACCACAATATAGTTACTTTTGACTTAAAATGTAGAAACCAAAGACAGGCGAGGAAGGCAAAAACATATAACTTTAAAAAGGCAAACTTCCCTGGGCTTAGGGCTGCACTACAGGACATAGACTGGGGGGAGCTGTTCTCAAATACTGATACAGAAGGTAAATGGGACATCTTTAAATCAACTCTAAATAACTATACAGCTAAATATATACCAAAGGGGAACAAATATAAATGACTAAAACTAAATCCTACATGGCTGACAAATGATGTTAAAAGAGCAATAAACAAAAAAATAGCCTTCAAAAAATACAAATCTGATGGGTCAGCGATAACATTTAAACTGTACAAGGAGCTTAATAAAATCTGTAAAAATTTAATAAAAACAGCAAAAATTCAAAACGAGAGACAGGTGGCCAAAGAAAGCAAAACTAATCCTAAATATTTTTTTAGATATATAAATGCAAAAAAACCAAGGACAGAGCATGTAGGACCCCTTAATAATGATAATGGGGAGGTTGTCACAGGCGATCAAGAGAAGGCGGAGCTACTGAATGGGTTCTTTAGTTCTGTATACACTATGGAAAAAGGAGCTGACATTGGCCAGGTCATTGCTGGTGACACATCATGTAATGTACTGAACTGGCTTAATGTAGAGATGGTACAAGGTAAGTTAAGTGATATAAATGTAAGCAAATCCCCAGGGCCGGATGGACTACACCCAAGAGTTCTTAGAGAGGTAAGTTCAGTAATATCTGTACCCCTGTTCATGATATTTAGAGATTCTCTGGTGTCTGGTATTGTGCCAAGGGACTGGCGCAAGGCGAATGTGGTACCAATCTTCAAAAAGGGCTCTAGGTCTTCCCCAGGAAACTATAGACCGGTAAGTTTAACGTGCGTTGTGGGTAAATTGTTTGAAGGACTTATAAGGGATTACATACAGGAATACATAGGGGATAATAGTATTATAAGTGATAGCCAGCATGGGTTTACTAAGGATAGAAGTTGTCAAACCAATCTAATTTGCTTTTATAAAGAGGTGAGTAGAAGCCTTGACAGAGGAATGGCTGTGGATATAGTGTTTCTGGATTTTGCTAAAGCATTTGATACTGTCCCTCATAGATGTCTGACAGGTAAGTTAAGGTCTTTGGGTTTGGAAATTTTAGTTTGTAACTGGATTGAACACTGGCTCATGGATCGTACCCAGAGAGTGGTGGTCAATGATTCGTACTCTGATTGGTCCCCGGTAATTAGTGGTGTACCCCAAGGTTCAGTACTGGGCCCGCTGTTGTTTAATTTATTTATCAATGATATATAGGATGGTATTAACAGCTCTATCTTTGCAGATGACACCAAGCTTTGTAGCACGGTACAGTCTATAGAGGATGTGCATAAGTTACAAGATGACTTGGATAGACTAAGTGTCTGGGCATCCACTTGGCAAATGAGGTTCAATGTGGATAAATGTAAAGTTATGCATCTGGGTACTAATAACCTGCATGCATCGTATGTCTTAGGGGGGATTAAACTGGCAGAGTCACTGGTAGAGAAGGATCTGGGTGTACTTGTAGATCACAGACTACAGAATAGCATGCAATGTCAGGCTGCTGCTTCCAAAGCCGGCAGGATATTGTCATGTATAAAAAGAGGCATGGACTCAAGGGACAGGGACATAATACTCCCCCTTTATAAATCATTGGTACGGCCTCACCTGGAATATGCTGTTCAGTTTTGGGCACCTGTCCATAAAAGGGACACTGCGGAGTTGGAAAGGGTGCAGAGACGCGCGACTAAACTAATATGGGGCATGGATCATCTTAGCTATGAGGAGCGATTAAAGGAGTTACAATTGTTTAGTCTTGAGAAGAGACGTTTAAGGGGGGATATGATAAACGTATATAAGTATATTAATGGCCCATACAAAAAATATGGAGAAAAACTGTTCCAGGTTAAACCCCCCAAAGGACGAGGGGGCACTCCCTCCGTCTGGAGAAGAAAGTTTAGTCTCAAGGGGCGACACGCCTTCTTTACCGTGAGGACTGTGAATTTATGGAACGGTCTACCTCAGGAACTGGTCACAGCAGAAACAATTAACAGCTTTAAAACAGGATTAGATACATTCCTGGAACAGAATAACATTAATGCTTATGAATAAATATAAAATCCCATCCCTTCCCCAATATCGCGCCACACCCCTACCCCTTAATTCCCTGGTTGAACTTGATGGACATATGTCTTTTTTCGACCGTACTAACTATGTAACTATTTAACACCCCACAGTTGTTTGACAAATTTTCATTAAAGTTGGACGTGAAAATGAAAAATGTGATTTATTTTTTTTGGATTTTTTTTTTGGGATTTTTTTTCACTAAAATGCTGGTGTCACTCAAACTTTTTATTTTCACAAGGGGTAATAGAAGAAATGGGGTTACAAATTTTTGGGGGCTTTTATGAATGCCCCATATGTGGACGTAAGGTGCTCTGCGGGCGAACTACCAGGCTCAGAAGAGAAGGAGCGCCATTGGGCTTTTGGAGAGAATCTGTCTGGAATTGAAGGCCATGGGGGAAATTTATCAAAACCTGTCCAGAAGCAAAGTTGCTGAGTTGCCCATAGCAACCAATCAGATTGCTTCTGTCATTTTGTAGAGGCCTTGTTAAAAATGAAAGAAGTGATCTGATTGGTTGCTATGAGCAACTGGGCAACTTTTCCTCGGTACAGATTTTGATAGATCTCCCCCAATGTGTGTTTACAAAGCCCCCATGGTGCCAGAACAGTTCTCTTCCCCCCCCCCACATGTGACCCCATTTTGGAAACTGCACCCCTCACAGAATATAATAAGGGGTACAGTGAGCATCTACACCCCACAGGTGTCTGACAGATTTTTTTTGTAATTTTTCATTTGCACAGCCCACTGTTCCAAAGATCTGTCAAACGCCAGTGGGGTGTAAATGCTCACTGCACCCCTATTACATTCCTTGAGGGGTGTAGTTTCCGAAATTGGTTCCAGAACAGTGGACATGTGACCCACATGTGACCCTAAGGGGCTTTGTAAACGCACATGTCCCCCACCTTCCATTCCAAATGAAAATGGACCCCAAAATTTGAAGCCCAATTTTTCCCATTACCCCATGTGAAAATGAAACCTTTGGAGTAACACCATCATTATAGTGTTAAAAATCCAATTTTTAATTTTCACATCCAACTTCAACACAAACCTGTCAAACACCTGTGAGGTGTTAAGGCTCACTATACCCCTTGTTACGTTCTTTGAGGGGTGTAGTTTCCCAAATAGTATACCATGAATTTATTTATGAAAATTGCTGCTATACTTTGAAGCCCTCAAAGTTGATATGTTTTTACTTTTTGAAGACATTAACCTCTTAAGGACACAGGGTGTACCTGTACGCCCAGTCCCGGTATTTAAAACGGGTCACTCCGTGACCCCGTGTCATACTGGGTCGGTCCCTGTGGCTAATAGCGCGCGGCACAACGATCGCAGAGATCAAAGTTGATCGCCGCGTCTAAAATGAAAGCTTCCCGGCAGCTCAGTCGGGCGGATCGGGACTATCGCGATGTCCCTATCAGCTAGCACGCGAGCGGAGGTCCCCTTACCTTGCTCCGTCGCGTCTGATCAGCGTTCGATTGCTCCAAGCCTGAGATATAGGCGGTCGATTGCTCAAGCCTGTAACACTGATCCATGCAAAGCTATGGCTTTGCAGTGATCTGTATAAAAGATCAGTGTGTGTAGTGTTATAGCCCCCTATGGGAGCTATAACACTGACCTTTATTAACTTTTTTTTTTCACTTTTTTTTTTGCATTTAACCCCTTCCCTAATAAAAGTTTGAATCACCCCCCTTTTCCCATAAAAAAAAGTGTAAATAAAAATAAACATTTGTGGTATCGCCACGTGCGGAAATGTCCGAATTATAAAAATATATCGTTAATTAAACCGCACGGTCAATGACTTACGTGCAAAAAAATTCCAAAGTCCAAAATAGCGTATTTTTGGTCACTTTATATAATGAAAAAATTAATAAAAAGTGATCAAAAAGTCAGATCAATACAAAAATGGTACCTATAAAAAGTTCAGATTGCGGTGCAAAAAATGAGCCCTCATACCAGCCTGTACGCGGAAAAATAAAAAGTTATAGGGGTCAGAAGATGAGCATTTTTAAAATATATTTATAAATTTTCCTGCATGTAGTTATGATTTTTTGCAGAAGTACCACAAAAAAAAATAAGGTGTCATTTTTACCGAAAAATGCACTGCGTAGAAACGGAAGCCCCCAAAAGTTACAAAATGGCATTTTTTTCTTCAATTTTGTCGCAAAAATAAAAAAAAATTCTGTTTTTTGGTAAAATGACTAATGTCACTGCAAAGAATTTATGGTGCAAAAAATAAGCCATCATATGGAATTTTTTGTCCCAAATTGAAAGTGTTATGATTTTTAAAAGGTGATGAAGAAAAAACCTGAAAAACCCTGCATCCTTAAGGGGTTAATTATGCCAACATAAAGTAGACATATTGTATTTGTGAATCATTATAGAATTTATTTGGAATATCCATTTTCCTTACAAGTGGAGAGTTTCAAAGTTCAAAAAAGGGGTTAATGCTGCAGAAGTCTATAGCACTGCTCGTCGGTCTGCCCCAGTACTACAAATCCCAGAATGCATTGCTATCCCTCAGCTCTTTATCACAGATCTTCCACCCTTCCTATCCCCAGCACACAGCCATTTTCCTGAACATCTCATTCACAGTAAACTATCCGTGAGGTTGCGGAGCCTGCTGCAATCACTCCCAGTCTACTTGTTTGGCTGAGACATTATTCATTGCAAGGCAGCATGCTGTATGGTTGTGTTTGCACGTGTGGTTTTATTAGTGGTACAGAGTGCATTTTTGCAATGTTTTTATGGAACTTGACCAATATCTGTGTAAAAATTGTGCAAATTTTTACAATCAACGTGTAATATCAAGGTAAAAGAACTGCTGAAACAACACCAAACTGAAAAGACAACACAACTTCCTGTTAGAGGTGAATGATGGAAAAGCATGCTGAAGCCAGTACAATTTTTTTTTTTTATAAAACTATTAGTAAGTTATGTGTGGGGTGATAGTGTTTTTTTTTTCCCAATACAATATTTTGAAATCGGAATACCCTTTTAATACTTATGTACATCTCCACAACCACTGTTCCAGTAATCTAAAATGAAGCAGCTTTGTAAAAAGGTCTCAAAGCAACGCTCCAGTTCTTCATAATAAAACATACATTTCAAGATGAGATCCAGTAGGTGCCCTCCTGTTACTTTCTTCCATATTCCTTCTTCTTTCATGCCCCCTCTTTATTTCGATAGAATGGCCATCTGTTTCACAGACTTCCTTATGCAGTTTCTCAATAGACATACCACCTGTCTTATGGATCAGCATGAATCATCAGGTTTACATCATTTATAGGAAGAGGTTTACAGTACATTCATGAAATCATCCAGGCATGTTCTGCTTGATTTTGTATTACTCAGACACCTATAAAGCAATCGTGGTATCGGGCATCATTGTTGCCGTAATAGAATGTGGAACTATGCCTGGAAGTCTGTATACAATTCTCAAGTATTGTCTGAGAAACTTCATAGAAGATTGATAACAATGATTCATTGTCCTGATTCCCTGATCTATACATAAACGCCATCATGATGTGGCGGCTAAAGAACCTGACGAGTCCGTGCAGAGAACAGCAGAAGATTTTCTGAAATATTGGTAACTTTTTGCAGGTTCTTTAAATTGTAATCCAGTTTGCATAAGAAACTTACTAATCCTTCACGTGCTGCGCCTAAAAAGGCACATTTAGTCATAGGACTCTGCACCTAAAGTTAAAGGGGTACTCCGCTGCTCAATGTTTGGAACAAACTGTTCTGAACGCTGGAGCCAGCACCGGGAGCGTGTGATGTCATAGCCCCTCCCCTGATTATGACCCGCCCTGCCCCCTCAATGCAAGTCTATGGGAGGGGGCGTGACAGCCATCACGCCTCCTCCCATAGACTTGCATTGAGGGGGCGGGGTTATGATGTCACGAGCTGCCGGCTCCAGCGTTCGGAACAGTTTGTTCCAAACGCTGAGCAGCGGAGTACCCCTTTAAGTACTCCCTGTGATTGAATTGCTAATTTTACAAACAGATACTTTTTATGTATTGAGCTGAGGTGGTGCTTGGGGCTATTGCAAACATCCAGCTGTTGCAAAACTACAACTCCGAGCATGCCCTTTGGGAGTTGTAGTTTTGCAACAGCTGGAGGCACAGCGGTTGCAAAACACAGAGTTAGATAACAAACTGGTGTTTCACAACCAGTGTGCCTTCAACTGTTGCAAAAACTACAAATCTCAGCATGAAGTGACAGCAGAAGGGCATGCTGGGACTTGTAGTTATGCAACAGCTAGAGGCATACTGCTACAACTCCCAGAATGCCCTTTGGCTGTCCGTGCATGCTGGGGGTTGTAGTTATGCAACAGCTGAAGGCACACTGGTTGCAAAACACTTGAAAGTTTTTTACTTAACTCAGTGTTTCCAAACCAGTGTGCCTCCGGCTGTTGCAAAACTACAACTCCCAGCATGCATGGTCTGTCAGTGCATGCAGGGAGTTATAGTTTTGCAACAGCTGGAGGTACACGGGTTGGGAAACACTAAGTTAGGAAACGGACAATGTTTCCCAACTAGTGTGCCTCCAGTTGTTGCAAAACTACAACTCCCAGCATGCCCAGACTGCCCAGGCATGCTGGACATACAACTCCCAGCATGCCTGGACAGACTGAGCATGCTGAGATTTGTAGTTTTGCAACATCTGGAAGAGCACAGATTGGAGACCATTATACAGTGGTCTCCAAACTGTGGACCTCCAGATGTTGCAAAACTACAACTCCCAGCATGCCCAGAAAGCCAAAGGCTGTCTGGGCATGCTGGGAGTTGCAGTTTTGAAACTCCCAGAGGCAGCGGTGAGATCACTTTACGGCGATCTCACTGCTGCCAATGAAGATGCCGCATTGCTGCTGGAAACTCACCGCCGGGACGCAGCGCCGCCGGGACCGCATGGAGGACGCTGCTCGCGCCGGGACCGCTCGGGACACCGCATGGTCGGGTAAGTGACGTCAGGGGACGGGCAAGGGACACTTAGCAGTGATTGATCACTGTTATCCACAACAAGTGTTTGTAGGAGACCAGTGTTAGTAGCAAAGTATAGTTCTAGTCGGTGAATACACCTATAAGGTACTGTCCCTGATTTCATTTAGCAACTGTAACTATACTTTGCTACTAACACTGGTGTCCTACAAACACTTGTTGGACTTAAGTGGATAACAGTGATCAATCACATTGTATCTTCTGAGTGAAACATTGAAACATATTTGCTACAGTTGAAAGTGACTGTTTTACATTGGAGTCCTACTGGATTATACAGACTCTTTGATCGCTGGACAATACATTCAATACTGCTGCTATTCACACAAACCTATTCTATAAGACTTTTTTTCGGCTATAAAGGACTATTTTTAATTCTACATTTTTTTGAGATAGTTGGCACTTTTTAATCATTATACATTTTTAATATTCACATCGAATACCTGAGCAAGGGCCCTGCTCAGGCATTGATTATTATTTTGTTATCATCTAATAAATGGATATGATTGTTTAAGATTATTATCTTTTTGTAGGCATTTTAATTATCTATATACATTATTTCTCATCTTTGATGTCTAGTAATTACTAATATTTTCATTACCCCCATTTTTTCTGATTATCACTCTGCACTTATTCACTCTTTTTGATATCTTATTCACCCTTTAATAGCTCATTCTTATCACCCCCATTTTTCCACTCAGATTTTTATTCATTTACTCACATATTATCGTATATATTTATTCTAATCACTATCACCATTATCCCTTGTTCTTTCCTTTTTTTTTTTTCTTTTTTCACTACTTTTTGAAGACTGGTTATATAATTATCTTTGATTATATATTTTCTCCTGTTCATTTCTGGGTCTTTTGGGGTTTTTCAGACATACCAGTTAACCCCGGAGTAGATTGTTGATTGAGCTGCACTGCCTCTCTGTTATTCATCAATATTCCTCCCTTCCCTCCGCCTCTCCCTCTTCTCTCCGCTCTGTAATGACGAGAGAGGGGAGGAATATTTATGAGATGGGCGGCGCTGCGGCCAGCTGCACTGACGTCAGAGTGCCAGTTAGCCTGGCCGATGCCAGTTAGCACCTCATTTGCATATACTGAAAATAGAAGATTACGGCCGAATGGCGTGGCGGATCCGGGTACGGTAAGGATCAAACTGATCAGCGTCCCCCGCACTACCAGTCAGTACCGCTGGTTAGTGCGGGGGGGGGGGGGGAAAGCTGACAGTTTTCCTTTAGGCTCACTGAGGGATCAGCTCACATGCTGCCCATGCAAAAAAATAAAGGGAACACTAAGATAACACATCCTAGATCTGAATGTATGAAATACTTTCGTCTTTACATAGTTGAATGTGCTGACAACAAAATCACACAAGAATTATCAATGGAAATGAAATTTATCAACCCATGGAGGTCTGGATATGGAGTCACGCTCAAAATCAAAGTGGAAAACCACACTACAGGCTGATCCAACTTTGATGTAATGTCCTTAAAACAAGTCAAAATGAGGCTCAGTAGTGTGTGTGGCCTCCACGTGCCTGTATGACCTCCTTACAACGCCGGGACATGCTACTGATGAGGCCAACTCCTGGACAATCTGTCGTGCAACGTGGTATTGGTGGATGGAGCGAGAAATCATGTCCCAGATGTGCTCAATCGGAATCAGGCCTGGGGAATGTGCAGGCCAGTCCATAGCATCAATGTCTTCCTCTTGCAGGAACTGCTGACACTCCAGCCACATGACGTCTAGCATTGTCTTGCATTAGGAGGAACCCAGGGCCAACCGCACCAGCATATGGTCTCACAAGGGGTCTGAGGATCTCATCTCGGTACCTAATGGCAGTCAGGCTACCTCTGGAAAGCACATGGAGGGCTGTGCGGACCCCCAAAGAAATGCCACCGCACACCATTACTAACCCACCACCAAACTGGTCATGCTGGAGGATGTTGCAGGCAGCAGAACGTTCTCCATGGTGTCTTCAGACTGTCACATCTGTCACATGTGCTCAGTGTGAACCTGCTTTCATCTGTGAAGAGCACAGGGCGCCAGTGTTGAATTTGCTAATCGTGGTGTTCTCTGGCAAATGCCAAACGTCCTGCATGGTGTTGGGCTGTAAGCACAACCCCCACCTGTGGACGTTGGGCCCTCATACCACCCTCATGGAGTCTGTTTCTGACCGTTTGAGTAGACGCATGCACATTTGTGGCCTGCTGGAGGTCATTTTGCAGGGCTCTGGCAGTGCTTCTCCTGCTCCTCCTTGCACAAAGGCGGAGGTAGTTGTCCTGCTGCTGGGTTGTTGCCCTCCTACAACCTCATCCACATCTCCTGATGTACTGGCCTGTCTCCTGGTAGCGCCTCCATGCTCTACACTGACAGACACAGGAAACCTTCTTGCCACAGCTCGCATTGATGTGCCATCCTGGATGAGCTGCACTACCTGAGCCACTTGTGTGGGTTGTAGACTCCGTCTCATGCTACCACTAGAGTAAAAGCACTGCCAGCATTCAAAAGTGAACAAAACATCAGCCAGGAAGCATAGTAACTGAGAGGTGGTCTGTGGTCACCACCTTCAGAATCACTCCTTTATTAGGTGTGTCTTGCTAATTGCCTATAATTTCCACCTGCTGTCTGTTCCATTTGCACAACAGCATGTGAAATTGATTGTCAGTGTTGCTTCCTGAGTGGACAGTGTGATTTCACAGAAGTGTGATTGACTTGGAGTTACATTGTGTTGTTTAAGTGTTCCCTTTATTTTTTTGAGCAGTGTATATTACTGAAACTTTATTCCACCAAGAGCACAGATGCAGCCTTTTCGAAAACAACAGTGCCTTTTGTTGCATCTGTGATCTTGGCGAAATAAAACTTCAGCAATATTTTCACTACCTGGGCCCTCCTGTCTTTGACCACATGCTATGACCACATTTTACTGTGTAAATTTGTTTCTGGCGTGGCAGACGCTATGCAAGACACGTGCAAGACAAATGGTGTCCTGTGCTGGTTTTTCTTCCATACATTTATATACCCACTGCCCTCTTTATTAGGTGCACTGGTTTAATTGCTTGTCAACACAACAAGCTAATTAGCCAATTACATGGAAGCAATTCAACACCCTTAGGCATGTAGATATGGTCAAGACAACTTTATGCTGTTCAAACCAAGCATTAGAATGGGGAAGAAAGGGGATTTAAAGGGGTACTCCGGTGAAAACCTTTTTTCTTTTAAATCAACTGGTGGCAGAAAGTTAAACATATTTGTAAATTACTTCTATTAAAAAATCTTAATCCTTCAAGTACTTATTAGCTGCTGAATGCTACAGAGGAAATTCCTTTCTTTTTGGAACACTGATGACATCACGAGCACAGTGCTCTCTGCTGACATATCTGTCCATTTTAGCAACCATGCATAGCAGATGTATGCTAAGGGCAGCATGGTGGCTCAGTGGTTAGCACTGCTGCCTTGCAGTGCTGGGGACTTGGGTTCAAATCCCACTAAGGACAACAATAAATAAAGCGTTATTATAATAATGTCAGCAGAGAGAACTGTGCTCGTGATGTCATCAGAGAGCATTCCAAAAAGAAAAGAATTTCCTCTGTAGTATTCAGCAGCTAATAAGTACAGGAAGGAAGAAGATTTTTTTAATAGAAGTAATTTACAAATATATTTAACTTTCTGCCACCAGTTGATTTAAAAGAAAAAAGGTTTTCACCGGAGTACCCCTTTAATTGGCTTTGAACAAGGTATGGTTGTTGGTGCCAGGCAGGCCAATCTAAGTATTTCAGAAATCTATTGGGCTTTTCACACACAACCATCTCCAGAGTTTACAGAGAATGGTCCGAAAAGGGGTAGTTCTGTGGATGTCAATGCCTTGTTGATGTCAGAGGAAAATGTGCAGACTGGTTCAAGATTACAGGGAGGCAACAGTAACTGAAATAACCACTTAATACAACTAAGGTATACAAAATACCATCTCTAACCTCTTCAGGACGCCGGGCGTATGCATACGCCCTGCATCCCAAGTCCTTCAGGATGTGGGGCGTGTGCATACGTCCATGGGAATTCCAGTCCCCGCCTCTAGCCGGTTGGTGACCGGACCGGGATGCCTGCTCAAATCACTCAGCAGGCATCCCGACACATCGCCGAGGGGGGTCCTGAGACCACCCCATGTCGGCGATCGCAGAAAATCGCATGTCAATTCAGACATGCGATTTTCTGCTATTCCGGGCTGATCGGGTCTCTGGTGAACCGATCACCCGGAAAGTGACAGCCCCGATCATCCTGAGGGCTAGGAGCGAGGTCGCAGTGCTGCGATCTCCTCCTATCCCCTGCCATTGGTCAGAACTGATTCTGACCAATGGCAGTGCAGGACAGTGGGTTGCCATGGCAACCCCTGTACTGCCCACCCCTGGATGTCGTGGGGAACGTGGGAGAAGATGCGTGGGGACCGCCGATCGTTGCTGGAGACAGGCACAGGTAGGGAAACAACGGTGGTGGGGGGGGGAGGGAGGAAGGGGGCAGTAAGCGATATTTACTGCTGCCCTTCCTATTGGGCATGCTGGGAGTTGTAGTTTTGCAACATCTGGAGGGTCACAGTTTGGAGACCACTGTTACAGTGGTGCCCAAACGGTAGCCCTAAAGATGTTGCCAAACTACAACTCTCAGCATGCCTAGACTGCCCCTATCTGTCCCTTCAGATTTAGATTTAGCAGTTTTCATGAAATTTTTGAAAATTTCAAAAAGCAAAAATATGTCCATTTTATGATGCCAACATAAAGTGGACATACTGTATTTGTGAATAAAAATTTAATTTATTGGGAATATCCATTTTCCTTACAAGCAGAGAGCTTCAAAGTTAGAAAAATGCAAAATTTTCATGAAATTTGGGGATTTTTCACCAAAAAAGGATGCAAGTAATGCCGAAAATTTACCACCAAAATAAAGTAGAGTATGTCACGAAAAAACGATCTCAGAATCAGAATATTCGGTAAAAGCGTTTTTGAGGTATTAATGTGTAAAGCGACGGTGGTCAGAATTGCGAAAAAGGGCTCAGTCCTTAAGGGGCTAAACACATAACACATTCAACCTTGAAGCAGAAGACCACACTGGGTGTCACTCCTGTATATTTGCATTGTTCTATGCCAGTGGTCTTCAACCTGTGGACCTCCAGATGTTGTAAAACTACAACTCCCAGCATTCGCGGACAGCCGTTGGCTGTCCGGGCATGCTGGGAGTTGTAGTTTTGCAACATCTGGAGGTCCGCAGGTTGAAGACCACTGTTCTATGCTATTACAGATGAATCCTACTACACGTATGCCTTTTCATAAGCTTTTGTGGACAGTTATTTCATGTAACAAACTATTCCAGCAATGTTTGTTGTGCTACAGTGACACATAGTGGCTGAATACAATACTACAAGCATGATATAGGTTATATAGCTTACAAAGTAAACTAAATGTTTTACAAGTGAAGGTATCTAAGAGCTTGAATGCGGGGGCAGCTCCAAGCCTTTTCAGAAAAAATAAATAAATATTGCACATGAAAAAGTGTTTAAGTAATGTGATGCACTGGGGCGGATCTCGCAAGCTGTTTTATGGCATACAGGGCAGGCAGAAAGTCTTCAGACTGCACTCAGAGCCCTATAATTAAAAAGTGAAGACATTGGCCGTCATTTACTTAGAAAATCGGGTTGTAAGTCTATCTTGCTTTCTTACCCGACTGCTCTTTTCCCCTGGTATTTATTATTATGTCGCATCCTGTTTGTCGCACGTGGGTTTTGTTGGTTTTGGTTTCCAACTCCTCTGAGTTGTCGGGAAAAAATCCACAACAATTCAACAAATTCGGGTTGGAAACCTTTATAAATATGTGGGAAAGCTCAGAAATGTCGGGTTACGCCCCTTTTTCGGGTTTGGGAGAATCCAAATCGGGTCCGTCGGGAAAAAATGTTGCATCGTGTCGCAGACTGGCGCACGATGTCTGTGACATGGCGCAGACAAAGATGCGCCAAAAAAACCCGACAAAACAAGTCGGGTTTAGAATAGTAAATGAGGGCCATAATGTTAGAAATCAAAGGGTAGCTCCCACCATCCTATTTTTTTTTTTTTGCTAGCCCGTTTAAACCCCCCCACCCCCCCCCGACCCCGCTATGGCACTAGCCCGTTCACTCCTCCTGACCCACCCAACCCCCCCCCCCCCCCCCCGCCCCGCATACCCAGCTCCCTCATTACACTTGCAGTTACTGCAGAGTCCGGCAGCGGGCGTGCGGGGACAGCGGCGGCGGCGATGTGCGGGAGGAGGGGCCTCCCAGCCAGTGGCCGGGGAGCCAATGCGCTCACTCCCACCTGTCTGATTGACAGGCAGGGAGCGAGTGCAGCCTAACTGAAAAAGGACTGATTGCCACTCCAAAATCAGTCCTTTTTCAGTAGCCGGTTTTTAAATGTAAATTAAACCTTTTTAATGAAAAAAAAAATAATAAAAGTATATTAGAGATATGTTGTAGTACATAAGCAAAAAATACTACAACATATCAAAAAATAAAGTTGGTGACAGTGCCCATTTAAATTTATGGCCACTTTTCTCTACGGATCCTCTCAGGGTCTATTCACAAGGCGGAATTCCGCCTCAAATTAAAGTCCATAGACTTCTATGGAATTCTGCACTCCCATTCAACCTTCTGAAATTCCACTTGATGAATTTCAGAAGGCTGAATGGGAGTGCAGAATCCCATAGAAGTCTATAGGCTTTAATTTGAGGTGGAATTCCTAGAACTAGACCCTTACGCTCTCTCAGGTTAGAAGAGGAGCGTCAGTGAAAGCTACTTGCAGGTCTCTCTTTTGATGTTTGATTGGGTTCAAGTCTGGCTAACAAAGTCCCAAAGTAAACCCCAACAAAGTCCCAGTCACTGATAAAAATCCCACAGTATGCCACTATCCCGCCACTATCATGCTTCACCGTAGGGATGGTACTGACCAGGTGATGAGAAGTTCCTGGTTTCCTCCCGACATGACTTTTAGAATTGCGGCCAAAATGTTCAATCTTGGTTTAAGAGAATCTTGTTGCCACTCTGCCGTAAAGTCCAGATTCTGGAGGTTTCTCCCATCTGCACACAGAATATTTGGAGCTCAGCCAGAAAGACCATTGAGTTCTTGGTCATCTCTCTCACCATGGCCCTTCTCCTCAAGTCGTTTAATTTGGGGGAACAGACAGTTCTAGGAAGAGTACTGGATGTTCCAACCTTCCATTTAAGAATTATGCAGGCCACTGTGCTTTTGGGAACTTTCAGTGCAGCAGAAATGTATTTGTACCCTGCTATAAATCTATGCCTCCACACAATCCTGTCTGAGTTGTACAGGCAGTTCTTTCCACCTCACTGCTTGGTTTGTGATCTGATATGCAGCTGTGATACCTTATATAGACAGGGTATGCTTCCAAATCCCATCCAGTCACCTGACTTTACCACAGGTGACTCCAATGAAGGGGAAGAAACATCCCCAAGAGAAATATAAAACCCCATACCTATATGGCCTTTTTTTTTTGTTCCATTCAACCCTTTAGTGGCAATTTTTGAAAATCATACTATGCTATGGTTTGGATGTTTTTGATTACCCTTTTGTCGACCTCTATAGGTAAAAAAAAACATGCCAGAAAAAAAGCATGTGTACATAAATGTGGGCGTTTTATTGCTACATTCTTCTACAGAATTCCTTGAATAACATGAAGAAAGAATCACATATAAAGGCCTATACTAATACACATAATTCTAGGGAAAAAACTCAAAAACTGCATCAATTGAGGTAAAAATTAAGAAGTGATCAGTGTTTTGTGGTGTTTTTCAGGCCATATAAATGTCTATAGGATTTGATGGGAGGTATAACCAGATCAGATCAATGTGGAACATGAGGAAGGCAATTCCCCTTTCCACCCTTCAGGAAGGCTTTCCATAGGATTGTAGAGTATGTCTGGGAGAATTTGTGCCAATTCAGGGAAATCCCATTTGTGGGGCAATTCACTGACGTTGATTATAAAGCTCTGACTCCTATTCTGCATTCCAGTTAATTTAACAATGTTTCCCTAAAATTTCTCCACATCAAACGTATGACAACTATGTTCTCGTATAGTTGGTGAAAGTTTACTACAACGTCTTTGAATGCTGCACCATTAAGGCTATGTTCACACGGTGGAATGTCCGCACAGAAATTTTCCGTGAAGACATTCCACAGACAGTGAAGCACCAGCAGACTAGGAAAAAACATTGAACCTGTTCAATGTTTTTGTGGATTCTGCTAGGAAATGCATTGCCGTCTATCTGACGGCGCACTTCCGAGTGGAATCTTAAAAAGAGATTGAACAGGTTCAACGTTTTTGTGGATGCCGGAATCGGGATTTGCGCGGCAGATGTTGCTGCTGCGGAAATTCTGCTGTATGAACAGAGCAGCAGAATCCTTTGGAAATCAATGGGACTCTGCTGATGCAGAATTCCACACGGACAGAATTCAGAATTCCCAGCCTAAAAAAACAACGCCATACCACTGCTCATTCTCTACCAAATTTTACATTAGAACACTCTACATCCATGAAATGCTAGATAATGAAACACGATTCTTTAAAATTTAGTGGGTTTTCCACATACATTTGGCCATTATGTGTATATATTATTGCCAGTCCCTGAGTCCGGCAACCTCCAATGCAGGTTGGTCGTAACATTGCAGAGCACTTACTCCCTACACTTGGTGTCAATGATGTGCTGAAAGGCAGCTGGCTGTGTGGCTTAGTTCACTCTCGGAGTCAACCATGCAGTAGAAGGGGGGGCTGGTCTCCATCTCACGCCAGTCCTCTCACCTTGATCTTACTTTTTATGCAGTCTCTTTGACTTTTTATAAAGGTAGTGTACACTAGGGCATTCCTGCACCATCCTCATCGCTGCTGGAGCAAAAAAGCTCCTTATGGTTCCTTTTCCGTACAACAGTGTTTGTTCACAGAACTTGACCTGGCTGAACACTGTTGTAAGAATTGTTCCTGCCAAACTAGGAGTTATATCTATATGCAACCTCCCATCAGTCATTGCTAATAAAGACTGCTCCTAGGGGCTCCTTGTAGGAAAGTGTTGGAGTTACAGGACAATTCAAGTACAGAATATCTTATCCCCTATCCACAGGATCTCATGGATAGGGGATAAGTGTCCGATCACGGAGTGGGGGAAAGGGGATATAAAGGGAGTATACTTACATTTTTAACCTATGTATATTACAAATATACATATAATGTTATCTACATATAATAACATTTTCTGCAATTGACAGGTACACTTTAGGTTAATCATGCCACAGTCAATAGCAACAGCAGTGTCTAGGCAGTTGGACAGAGGGTTACCCCACCAGCATCCCTGTGAATAAACCAATCCATGACAATTACTGATCTAATAAAAGTACAATACAAAAGTATTTTACTGTGTTATTGAAACTATTAAGCGAATACATGGTTAAAGGAACCAGACAGGTAGTGCAGGTGACACTGATGATAACGATACTTACCTGATCCCATTCCATGTTCTCCCGCTATCTTCTGCAGTATCTTCCGCTCTGGGCCCGACTTGGAGAATGGGCGGAGCTTCATGACATCACCGCTGCTGTTTGCTAGCAGCGGGACCCAGCAGAGAAGCAGGAGTGGTGATGTCACAAAGCTCCACCAATACTTCAAGTTGGCCCCAGAACAGAAGATACCGAAGAAGATAACGGAAGAACCAGAGCAGGGTAGGTAGGTATCGTTGTCATCAGTGTCACCTTGTCCCGACAGATTAGTGCAGGTGAAACTGACAGGTGAAAAAAAATTTCTTTAACACCTTAATGACCATGAACGTATATTTATGTCCGTGGCTGGCTCCCGATGCTATCAGCAACCAGGACCCACGGCTAATACCGGACATCGCCGATCAGGCTGATGTCTGGTATTAACCCTTTAGGTGCCGCAATCAAACTTGATCTTCGGAGTCTAAACCGGGAGAAAATACTGCTGGTTAGCTCAGCTACTAATTTTGGTGCATGTAGTTATAATTTTTTTAGTAGTAAGGCTAAGTTTCTACTTGTTTTTTTCTTTTTTATTTAAACGCCAATTCTGCCACATGGCGTTTTTTCGGCCAAAAAACGCTGCGGACAGATGTTAGCTGTAAATCAATGAGAAATTTACGTGGGCGGGCAGGGACCTAGAAATGTAGCCGACAATAATAAAAATGTAGTGTGTGTGTGTTTTTCACTTTTTTTCTTAATTTTTTACATTTTTTTAGGTAGTACTACTACTCCCAGCATGGAACACACTGTTCGATGATGGGAGTAGCTGTACCTGTACTAATTGACAGAAAGCCCATTGCGATCCTCCTGTATAATGTATAGATGCGGCCGGCCGCTCTTCTATGGTCCCCTGCACTGCCGTATATATACACATATTCATATTTCCCACAGAGAGCTGTGATTGGCCAGATGGCTCCAGCCACTCTCAACTCTCTGTGGGAAATATGAATGTGTGTATATATAGGTCAGTGCAGGGGACCATAGAAGAGCGGCCACCCGCATCTTTACATTATACAGAAGGATCACAGCGGGTGTCAGGAGTGACATCCACTGTGATCTTTCCTTAACTGCAGGTACCACTACTCCCAACATGGAGCACACTCTGCTCCATGCTGGGAGTTGTAGTACCTGCATTAATAGACAGATCGCAACAGATGTCAGAAGTTACACTCGCTGCGATCTGTCTATTTATACAGGTACTACAGCTCCCAGCATGGAGCAGAGTGTGCTCCATGTTGGGAGTAGTAGTACCTGCAGGTAAGAACAGATCACAGCAGGTATCACTACTGACACCCGATGCGATCATCCTATCTGTTGCAGAGATGGAGCGGCTTTCTCCTGGGCTCACATCTCTGCTCTATACTCCGGCCGGCCACTAACTCATTCATATTTCTCTCAGAGAGAGGTAATTGGCTGCAACCATCCGGCCAGCCCCCACTCTGGGTGGAAAATATGAATGTGATGTTCTATTCAGATCACTGGCCGGAGTACAGTGCAGAGATGTGCTGTGCAGAGATAGAGCCGCTCCACATCTCTGCTATATTATGGACGATCGCATCGGATGTCACGACTGACACCTGCGGCGATATGTCTATTAGTACAGGTACTACTACTCCCATCAAGGAACAGTCTGTTCCATGCTGGGAGTAGTAGTGCTACCTAAAAAATGTAAAAAATAGAGAAAAAAAGTGAAACACACACTTTATTAAAAAATAATTAAAATTTTGTTATAAAATATATAAATTTCGTTAAACAAAATTTTTTCCATCACTACTGCATCCTTTTTTTTTTTTTTTTTTGCTACCCAACAAATTTTGGGTACCAAAAAAAAATTGCCAAGGTGCAATTTCCACACAAAAGACAAAACAACAGAAAAAACGCCAGATGCAGGAAATTGCACTGGTGTTTTTTCAGGCGTTTTTTTCTTGCGTTTTTTTCAAACCAAAAGACGCAGAACAAAAAAAAAGTAGAAACTTAGCCTAAAAGTAGTAAAATAAAGAAAATTTAAAAAGAACTATATAAATTGGGTATCGATTTAACTGTATGGACTTACAGAATAAACATATGGTGTCATTTTTACCGAAAAGTTCACTGCGTATAATTGGAAGCCCCCATTACAAAGTAAAATTTGTGGTGCACAGACACTTAAGGGGTTAAGTGTCTTAGAGGGACTTCAAAAATGTAAAATAAATTTTGGGGAAAAAAACATTTCCCCACACAAAACATTTGTGCTCCATACTATAAATGTTACACATTATTTATCTGCATATAGAGTATATCCCATAAGTCCTGTTATATTCTCTCTCTATAAGGCTTAAAGGGAACCTGTCATCAGCATTAACCATATATAATGCATGGCAACGCGTTATATATGGTAAAAATCTTCTTCCTCACCATCCCTGGCGGACATTCCTTCGCATAGGGATGGTAGGAATATGAAGTAAGAAAGTGTCCCCCACCAGCACCGTTAAGAAGTTCCCTGGGAGGGGAGCTATACTCACCTAGTCCTGTCTTCTCTGGCTGAAATCACGCCCACTTATGACAGCCAGGGCTCTTTTCAGTCAGCTTCTGGGGGGACTGTCACACAGAGGGGGAATGATTACAGCTGGAGAAGACAGGACTAGGGGAGTATAGCTCCCTGCCCAGGGGACACATTCTACCATTATATTCTCACCATCCCTGCAGGCAAGAAGGTCTCCCGGGGATAGTGAGGAAGAAGATTTTACTATAAATAACGTGTTGCCACGTGTTATATATAGTAAAATCTGATAACAAGTTCCCTTTAAGAACATTGCCATTCTGAGTTTTGTTCATTGGAGGGATAACTTTCCTCTGTTCTTGGGAACACTCATGGGAAGTACCCCCTTCACTTTTGTTAGGCACAGGAAAAGCCACAAAAACAACTCTGAAAATGCAGTTCATATTTGCTTTATTCCTGTACTTGCCATAAAATTGATTAACAGATTATAATACTTTATATGTACCTATAATTGGTTCCAGGAAAAAAACAACTTTAGTAACCCAGAATGCAGTGATGGAAAATGCTGTGTCCTGAAGCTGTATTCTTATGGGGTTAAAGAACAGTGTTTATTTATTGTGTTATTTATGAAGTTAATTGTGTGCTCTAGAAGTTGACCCTTACAGGATGCTGTATCTGATAGCGACCAATTAATTAATCATTTGTGACCTTTTCTAAAGGTCTGTTTATTGCACCTTGTCTTGTATAGGTCTTTACAAAGGTTCTCCAGGAATCTACAAATAAAGTTTACGGAATTGCACACAATGGGGGGGATTTACTATTACCTGTGATTTTACAACTACCAAGGGGTAATCTTGGTTTGCATAATATTATGCATAATATTTACTATTTTATCTTGTTTAATGTGTTGCAGAAATTAGTAAATGAATCGAATTTTACAACTTTCTCCGTGCCGCACCCCTTTTTCATAAGAAATTAAAAAAAAAGCAAGAAGCATAGCTCATAAGAGTCAAACATTTGTTGCATCTTTTTATAAATGTTAGCATTTTAACATGCACCAGATCACCATTCTATAACATGTTATTGTAGATCTTCTCAATGAATGAATTACACAAGAAGCCTGTGTGAAGCCTTATATTTAGTCCAGGTAAAAATGGGAAACTGATATATGGGGAGTATTAGGCTTGAAACATGGGACCGAATCCTGAAGAATGTTGAGATCTTTTTCATTAACAGTTCACATAAGTTAACCCAGTTAAGATTAGTTTATAGATCATACTACTCACTTATGAGGGGCCTGACGAAGCGCTGCGTGCGCGAATACGGACCGTCGCCCAACCCTCTCCCCCACTTACCTTGTTCCGTCCGCTCTCCCTTACATGTTTGTATGCAGCCAAGAAATTAAAGAAGCTTGACGACCCTGAATGACCTGGTGAGTGCTCCATTTCTTTATCTGTTTGGGAATTGCATTCGAATTCTAACAATATGAGCACCGAAAAGGTCCAATATTGGAGATGAGCATAGCGGATTATTGGATTACGGAGTAGCGGTGCCAGGCTTTTTTCTGTTTGGGACTACTCACTTATGAGGCTTTTCTGTTTAAAATATAGAGTTAAAGGGGAACCCGGTACTTAACATCTTAAGTGTCTGATTGGGGGAGGATCCGATCGCTGGGACCCTTGCAATCTCCTGCCCGGTGCTCTGGCTTCCCTCATGCACGGAGCGACCACCAATCCATAAGGTGGTCAACAACACTCATGCATGAGGCAAGCTGTCGCGCGAGCCAGTGTTCTAAACAAAAATCTTCAGAACAATAGGATATTAGGCAAAATATTGTTGGGGGTCCAACTGCTGGGTAACAGACACATGAGACACTTATCCCCTATCCACAGGATGTTAGGTACCGTAGTTCCCCTTTAACCCGTTAAAGGGGTTATCCACCATAAGGTGATTTTAGTATGTAAGTGGCAGACAGTAATGGACATGCTTAGGAAGGATCTGCGCTTGTCTTGGGGCTAAATGGCTGTGTTGTAAGATTACCATAACAATGTGGCTAGCTTTTTGTGAACTGGGTATTTCCTGTTGGATTTCGTTCTCAAACTACACATCCCATAGTTCCATGCTTGTAAGTTTGAGGTCACTTTCCTCCTTACCACACATCAGCCACCCCACCCATTGAAACACAAATGATCTGCATTCTAGGGACTGACTGATATTGATTTTTTAGGGCCGATACCGATAATCTGTGCACTTTGAGGCCGATAGCCGATAACTTATACCGATATTCCGGTATAAGTTGTCAGCTATTTCTCATCCCCCCCCCCCCCCCCCCCCGAAGAAGCCGCTGCAGATCAATGATTTGCAGCTTTAAATCAATTAACTACAGTGGCTTTTGCAGGGCCAGAGACCGCCGCCACCACTCGCTTCTCTTCCCCTGCCTGTCCTGGGGTCGTCCTCAGTCCAACCACCACCACCGCTGCCCCATTGCCTCCCCCATCCCTTGTTTTATAATTACCTGTTCCCAGGGCCCGCACTACTTCTGGCTCCGGCGGCATCCTGAGCTGTCACTGTGCGCACTGACAGTTACGTCGCGTTGAGGACGTCACTCGTCATTGCGCAGCGCACAGCAACAGCGCAGGACGCCTCAGGAGCCAGAAGTAGCGCAGACCCTGGGAACAGGTCATTATAAAACCGGGGATGGGGGAGGCAATGAGGCAGCGCCGGCGGCCGTCTCTGGCCGAGGGTGGGGCGGGGGGACCTGATTTATTTTGTATGCTGTTCAAAAATAAATATTGGGGCAAAAATCACAGAAGAATTGAGAGACCACCGTCAAACACAGGTATAGACACTATATTATGAACTACACTAACTTTACAGCTCCTGTAGCATAGTCAAATAAAAAAATTCCTGGAATACCCCTTTAAGAAAAAAAGGATATATATGTACATCCTGGCCGGACGAAGCACGCTAGGCGTGTAAAACAGGAGCTCGGTCGCCACCACTTGTCCCCCCACCACCCCTCTCTTCTGTACCCTTACTTGTGAGTATGTCTCAATAAAGAAGACTTCACAGCCACACCGGTGAGTGCCGATATTTTTTTTTGCTTCTCTATGGACACTGGGTTATAGAATGTATTGAATGTCGGCTCAGAAAATGTATCAACAGTACTCATGAGGGTCCCTTTTTATGTATATGAACTAAGTTGGGTGCTGAAAAATGGAATGATATTTTTCTCTAAAATTTGAAGAATGGTAACAGATCATTGTAACTAGTAAATGTATTTTCATTTATTAGTTTTTTTTTTTCTCTTCAGTTCAACTCTCGAGAATGAGATTATTATGTGTTAAGAGAATTCTGTATTTGGAATGTTTGGACATTATACTGTAATTTTATTGCTCAATAAAAAAGAATAAAAACAAAAAAACACATGCATCAGATTTTGGTGCAACAGAGGACAACATATTGCCACCGCAGCCTTATATCTGGGCCACAGTGATCTAAATTTACAATATACAATACACCAATCAGCCACAGCATTAAAACACCTGCTTAAAAGGAGGACTCCAGATAATAAAAATTGTCCTCCATACTGCCGGCAATAAAAAAATAAATAGATACATACCTTCCTTCCCTCCTCCGGTGCCTCCGGTAACCCACTCCGGTCTCCACTGCGATCCTCTTCCTGGTTTGCGGTGGTCGGCGAGTCACACTGCAATCGGCCGGCGATAGGCTGAGCAGCAGTGTGACGTTTTAGGTCCCGGCAGAGACCACAAAAATATTTTTGTGAGACAAATTTATATTTTCATTGGTACCATTTTGGGGTACATGTGACACTCTGATCGGTGGTACGAATAAAAAAATTGTTCTGCCATTTTTTGGAATGCATCTGACATTTTGATCACATTTTATACATTTTTTAATGAGGCAGGATTAACAAAAAGCAGTAATTTATGCTTTTTTTCAGTGTTCAGCATGCAGTATAAATGACATAATTATTCTGCAGGTCGGTATGATTATGGCAATACCTCATTTATGTATTTTATATTATGGTTTATTATTTACACTATAAAAACTATTTTTATTTAAAAAATATCATGTTTGTGTGTCTTCATTTTCTGAGAGCAAATTATTTTCAGGATGAGTAGACATTTTTAGTGGTAATATTCGGGGGTACATGTGACATTTTGATCACTTTTTATTTTTGCTTTACAGAAGAGGGAATTAACATAAAACAGTAAATTTGGCCAGTATTTTATTAAAAAATTTCCGGTGTTCATCATGTGGTTCAAATGATGTGATAGTTTTATTACTTGGGTTATTACAGATGCGGCAATATCAAATATGTGTATATAATTTGGGGAGGGGGGGGGGGGGCGAGGGGCTAAAAACATAATTCATAATGGGGACAAGGGGGATTGTGTTTTATTTATTTATTTATTGTTTATTTCGCATTTATTTTTAGATAAGTACTGCAATGTATATGTCCCTGCGGAATTCTGCCAGAATATTCCACACACAGCATTGATTTCAATGGGATTTTAATGGGATTCTGCTGCACTGTGGAATTTCCAGATTCTGGCATTCACAGAAAGAATAGACATGTCTATTCTTTCTGCGGATTTTCCTTGGAAATGCATGGCCCTCTATGGGGGACATTTATCAATGTTTGCTTATGTATTCCTTTTTTAGTAATTTTTTTCTTACAATTTTTTTGCTTATGTGCGACTTATTTATCAACTGGTTTCAGCCTGTTGATAAATTTCTTTCACGTAAGCAAATTTTCTTTTTTTGCTTTGGTAGTGGCTTTTTCTGCTCCATGTCTGAGCTGGAGTAAATTTAGTAGCTTTTTTCATGCCATGCGACTTTCGCACTTGATAAATCTCTGACCACTGCAAGTCAAAAATCACTTTTTGCTTTGGTAGGCAAGATTTTTTGTTGTTGCTTTGGACACTGAACAAGCAAAAAGTCTCAGAAAAAAGAGCATAGGCGCACGTGTGACTTTTTTGCGACAATTTTAAGCAAAAAAACCCTACTAAATATATAAGACTGTGCATTTCGGAGCGGTCCTAGTGCCCACCAGTTTATTAAAATGTGCGTAATGTCCACTCATGTTTTCTGGGCAGACATTCCGCACATTTAACACCATGTGAACATACCTTTAGGCTATGTTAACATGGTGGAATGTCCTCATGGAAATTCTCTGTGCGGACATTCCACAGACAGTAAAGCGCCAGCAGAATATGCCGGTGCTAGGACTGCTAAAAAAATGCATAGTCTAATAGACAGCAATGCATTTCCTTGCAGAATCCACAAAAACATGTTCAATGTTTTTGCGGACGCCGAAGAGCTTGCTGTTCAGCATATTTTCAAAGACTAACAAGCTGTTAGTGTACCTTTTGATCAAAACATGCAAGGCCAATTGCCAAGTCAAGGCCACCTGATAAGAGTGGGTCCCTAAACTACTACTGGCATAGCACCAGGTGGCGACCATCACCCCCAGGCAACCCCACTGCTGCCCAACCAAACTTTGCCCCCCCCCCAAAGTACCCCAGCAACAATGGTCACCACAGAGCACAACATATGTGAACACCTACCATGTGCTGGTGTGGTGCTCTGTAGCGGCCATTGTTACTTTGCTGCTTTGTCTGTGGGGTGCTGTTGCTCATAACCGGAGGCTAGGTCGGGCAGCAATGTGGCATCCTAGCCGCTGGGTCATTCCCCTTTGGGCTTGGTGTCGCAGCAGCAGTGGTTGTTGCCCGGCACTACTCCAGGGTTGGTTTAGGGACCCACTCTTATCAGGTGGCCTTGATATTGCGATTGGGCTTGCATGTTTTGATCTGAAAAGCTGATATGCTGAAAAGCAAGCAGATCATAGTACAAGTTGTGGATGTGCAGCTTTGTTTCTGGTTTTCTATTTTTGAGTTACATTTTAGCAAAAGACAACAGCAAAAAAAAAAAAAAGCCATTTTTGGGTTGAAAAGACAGGACCAAAAATTTTTGTGAACATAGCCCGAGGCTCCCCACAAACGAGTATATGTCATGCACATTATTCTGTCCATATTGTTGATGCAATACTTGGCCTGGCCTGAACTGAAAACTATTAACACCTTAAGGACCCAGACTATTTTCACCTTAAGGACGAAGGACGTATATTTACGTCATCCGCCGGCTCCAGCGATATGCCGCGGGGTCACGCACTGACCCCGCATCATATCGGGTCGGTCCCGGCGGCGATCAACGGCCGGGACCCGCGGCTAATACAGGACATCACCGATCAGGGTGCTCCCCTGTATTAACCCTTCAGACGCGGCGATCAAAGCTGACTGCCGTGTCTGAAACGAAAGTGAAAGTATCCCGGCTCCTCAGTCAGGCTGTTCGGGACCACCGCGGTGAAATAGCGGCATCCCGAACAGCTTACAGTCACCGGGAGGGACTTTACCTGCCTCTTCGGTGTCTGATCGGCGAATGACTGCTCCGTGCCTGAGATCCAGGCAGGAGCAGTCAAGCGCCGATAACACTGATCACAGGCGTGTTAATACATGCCAGTGATCTGTGTAAAAGATCAGTGTGTGCAGTGTTATAGGTCCCTATGGGACCTATAACACTGCAAAAAAAAGTGTTAATAAAGATCATTTAACTCCTTCCCTAATAAAAGTTTGAATTACCCCCCTTTTCCCATAAAAAAAAATAAAACAGTGTAAATAAAAATAAACATATGTGGTATCGCCGCGGGCGTAAATGTCCGAATGATAAAAATATATCATTAATTAAACCACACGGTCAATGGCGTACACGTAAAAAAATTCCAAACTTATTTTTGGTCACTTTTTTATACCATTAAAAAATTAATAAAAAGTGATCAAAAAGTCAGATAAACACAAAAATGGTACCGATAAAAACTTCAGATCACGGCACAAAAAATGAGTCCTCATACCGCCCTCTACGTGGAAAAATAAAAAAGTTATAGGGGTCAGAAGATGACATTTTTAAACGTATACATTTTCCTGCATGTAGTTATGATTTTTTCCAGAAGTACGACAAAATCAAACCTATATAAGTAGGGTATCATTTTAATCGTATGGACCTACAGAATAAAGATGAGGTGTCATTTTTACGGAAATATGCACTGCGTAGAAACGGAAGCCCCCAAAAGTTACAAAATTGCGGGTTTTTTCTTCGATTTTGTCGCACAATTATTTTTTTTTTCCGTTTCACCGTGGATTTTTGGGTAAAATGACTAATGTCACTGCAAAGTAGAATTGGTGACGCAAAAAATAAGCCATAATATGGATTTTTAGGTGGAAAATTTAAAGGGTTATGATTTTTAAAAGGTAAGGAGGAAAAAACGAAAATGCAAAAACTGAAAACCCTGCACTTTCGTTTTTTCCTCCTTACCTTTAAAAAATCATAACTCTTTCAATTTTGCACCTAAAAATCCATATTATGGCTTATTTTTTGCACCACCAATTCTAATTTGTAATGACGTCAGTCATTTTACCCAAAAATCTACGGCGAAACGGAAAAAAAATCATTGTGAGACAAAATTAAACAAAAAAAATGCCATTTTGTATCTTTTGGGGGCTTCCATTTCTACACAGTACAATTTTCGGTAAAAATGACACCTTTTCTTTATTCTGTAGGTCCATACAATTAAAATGATACCCTACTTATATAGGTTTGATTTTGTCGTACTTCTGGAAAAAAATTACGATATATTTTTATAACTCCGCACGCGACGATACCACATATGTTTATTTTTATTTACACTGGGGTTTTTTTACATGGAAAAAGGGGCGTGATTCAAACTTTTATTAGGGAAGGGGTTAAATGATCTTTATTCACTTTTTTTTTGCAATGTCATAGCTTGCATAGAGGGCTATAACACTGCACACACTGATCTTTTACATTGATCAATGGTTTCTCATAGGAAACCATTGATCAATGATTCTGCCGCTTGACTGATCATGCCTGGATCTCAGGCACTGAGCAGTCATTTGGCGATTGGACACCAGGAGGCAAGGTAAGGGGCCCTCCTGCTGTGTCTCAGCTGTTCGGGGTGCCGCGATTTTGCCGCGGCGATCCCGAACAGCCCCCTGAGCTAGTCGGCACCGTTTTAGTTTCACTTTAGACACGGGGTTCAACTTTTAACGCCACGTCTAAAGGGTTAATAGCGCGCGGCACCGCGATCACTGCCGCGCACTATTAGCCACGGCTATGATGCGGGGCCACACCGTTGCCCCGCGTTATAGAACGGGAGAGGACTCAGGACGTACCGGTACGTCCTTGGTCCTTAAGAGGTTAAGTATTAAAGGGGTACTCCGGTGGAAAACTTTTTTTTAAATCAACTGTTGCCAGAAAGATAAATAGATTTGTAAATTACTTCTATAAAAAAAATCTTAATCCTTCCAGTACGTATTAGCTGCTGAATACTACAAAGGAAATTATTTTCTTTTTGGAACACGAGCACAGTTCTCTCCAGCATATGTTTGCTATGAGGATTTTCTACTGCTCTGTTCAGTTCTTAAAATGGAAGGAGATGTCAGCAGAGAGCACTGTGCTCGTGATTCAGCAGAGAGCTCTGTGTTCCAAAAAGAAAATAATTTCCTCTGTAGTATTCAGCAACTAATAACTACTGGAAGGATTAAGATTTTTTAATAGAAGTAATTTACAAATCTGTTTAACTTTATGGCACCAGTTGATTTAAAAAAATAAAAAAGTTTTCCACCGGAGTACCCCTTTAATAACTTTGGGATGCTTTTCCTTTTCATTCTGATTCCGAGATTTTTTTTTCAGACATATTCTACTTCATGTAAGTGGTAAAATTTTGTCGATATTTGCATCATTTCTTGGTGAAAAATTCCCAAATTTGATGGAAAATGTGAAAATTTTGCATTTTTTTTTTTATTTGAAACTCTTTGCTTATAAGGAAATGGACATCACAAATAAATTATATATTGATTCACATATACAATATGTCTATTTTATGTTTGCATCATAAAGTTGACATGTTTTTACTTTTGGAAGACATTTTTCACAAAACGATCAAAATCTGTCCAGTTCAGTTTTGAAGTGGATTTGAAGGGTCTTCATATTAGAAATACCCCACAAATGACCCCATTATAAAAACTGCACCCCTCAAAGTATTCAAAATGACATTCAAAAGGTTTGTTAACCCTTTAGGTGTTTCACAGGAATAGCAGCAAATTGAAGGAGAAAATTCAAAATCTTCATTTTTTTACACTGGCATGTTCTTGTAGACCCAGTTTTTGAATTTTTACAAGGGGTTAAAGTACAGACATCTTCCTAAAATTTGTAACCCAATTTCTCTCGAGTAGTGAAATACCTCATATGCGTATGTCAAGTGCTCTGTGGGTGCACTAGAGGGCTCACAAGGGAAGGAGCGACAATGGGATTTTGGACAGTGAGTTTTTCTGAAATGGTTTTTGGGGGGCATGTCACATTTAAGAAGCCCCTATTGTGCCAGAATAGAAAAAAAAACACATGACATACTATTTTGGAAACTACACCCCTCAGGGATTGTAACAAGGGGTCCAGTGAGCCTTAACACCCCACAGGTGTTTGATGACTTTTCATTAAAGATGGATGTGTAAATGATTTTTTATTTTTTTTCACTAAAATGCTAGTTTTTCCCCAAATTTTACATTTTTACAAGGGGTAATAGAAGAAATGGGGTTATAAATTTTGGGGGACATTTTCTCCTGAGTATGGAAATATCCCATGTGTGGATGTCAAGTGCACTGTGGGCGCACTACAATGCTCAGAAGAGGAGGAGTCACATTTGGCTTTTGGAAAGCAAATTTTCCTGAAATAGTTTTTGGGGGGCATGTCACATCTAGGAAACCCCTATGGTGTCAGAACAGCAGGAAAAAACAAACAAAAAAAAAAAACACATGGCCTACAATTTTGGAAACTACACCCCTCAAGGAACATAACAAGGGGTCCAGTGAGCCTTAACACCCCACAGGTGTTTGACGACTTTTCGTTAAAGTCGGATGTGTAAATGCTGTTTTTCACCCAAATTTTACATTTTTTACACGGGGTAATAGGAGAAAATGCCTCATAAAATTTGTAACCCCATTTCTTCTGAGTAAAAATGCCCCATGTGTGGACGTCAAGTGCTCTGCTGGCTCTGTTACCTAAGGCTTCTTTCACACTACAAAATCTTCCGTTTTTAAACATCAGTAGGAAGATCTGTTTGAAAATCAGCTGAAAACGGCAGTAACAAAATCCTATACGTCCGTTAGAAAATCCCATTATAGTCTATGGGATTTTCTAATATCCGTTATAGTCCGTTATTGATAATGGACGTTAGTTTGTTACGGAAGATAGTAATGGGAGAAATAGTTCATGAACTATTTCTCCCATTACTATCTTCCATAACAAACTAATGTCCGTTATCAATAACGGACTATAACGGAAATTAGAAAATCCCATAGAAAATCCCATTATAGTCTAACGGAAGTATAGGATTTTGTTACTCTGTGTTTCCTCACCAGTGTGCCTTCAGCTGTGCCAAAACTACAACTCCCAGCATGCACTGACAGACTGTGCATGCTGGGTGTTGTAGTTATGCAACCGCTGGAGGCACGCAACTACAACTCCCAGCATGCCGAGACAGCAGTTTGCTGTTCGTGCATGCTGGGAGTTGTAGTCATGCAACATCTTGATGGCCACAGTTTAGAGACCACTGCACAGTGATCTCCAAACTGTGGCCCTCCAGATGTTGCAAAACTACACATCCCAGCATGCCCACACAGCCATTTGCTGTCTGGGCATGCTGGGACTTGTAGTTTTGCAAGATCTGAAGGGCCACAGCTTAGAGATTCTGCGCTGCCATCGTCATGACATCATTGCCGCCACCTGGATTGGGTGAGCTCCACTGTTCCCCCACTCTGCCCGGACACCCATGGGTGGGCAGAGCAGGGGAACTGAACTTTAAACCTCCCCCACACGCGTGCGCGATTGGTCGGTCGCTTCTGACCAATCAATCCAATCACAGGGGTAGAAGGGGTGGCACCCCTACCACCGCACTCCTATCCCTTCCGGGGGTGGGCTGTATTGGACAACCCCAATTCTCCTTATTTTCCGGGATACTGGGAGCTATAACACTGCAAGAAAAAAGTGGGGAAAAAAAGTTAATACAGATCATTTAAAGGGGTATTCCAGGCCAAAACTTTTTTTTTATGTATCAACTGGCTCCGGAAAGTTAAACAGAATTGTAAATTACTTCTATTAAAAAAAATCTTAATCCTTCCAATAGTTATTAGCTTCTGAATTTGAGTTGCTGTTTTCTGTCTAACTGCTTTCTGATGACTCACGTCCCAGGAGCTGTCCAGCTCCTATGGGGATATTTTCCCATCATGCACAGCTCCCGGGACGTGACATCATCATTGAGCAGTTAGACAGAAAACTTCAGAAGCTAATAACTATTGGAAGGATTAAGATTTTTTAATAGAAGTAATTTACAAATCTGTTTAACTTTCCGGAGCCAGTTGATATATAAAAAAAGGTTTTGCTTGGAATACCCCTTTAACCCCTTTCCTAATAGAAGTTTGAATCAACCCCCTTTTCCCATTAAAAATAAATAAAAAATGTTTAAATCAACATATGTGGTATCGCCGCGTGCGTAACTGTCCGAACTATAAAAATATATCGTTAATTAAACCTCACGGTCAATGACGTACGCGCAAAAAAATTCTAAATTCCAACATAGCGTATTTTTGGTCACTTTTTATATCATGAAAAAATGAATAAAAAGCGATCAAAAAGTCCAATCAATACAAAAATGGTACCGCTAAAAACTTCAGAACACGGCACAAAAAATGAGCCCTCATACCGGCCCGTACGCGGAAAAATAAAAGTTACAGTACGACAAAATCAAACCTATATAAGTAGGGTATCAAGTTAATCGTATGGACCTACAGAATAAATATAAGGTGTCATTTTTACCGAAAAATATACTACGTAGAGACGGAAGCCCCCAAAATTTACAAAATGACATTTTTTCTTCAATTTTGTTGCGCAATGAATTTTTTTTCCGTTTTGCCATGGATTATTAGGTAAAATGACTAAGGTCACTGCAAAGTAGAATTGGTGGCACAAAAAATAAGCCATAATATGGAATTTTCTGTGCAAAATTGAAAGCGGAAAAGCCCTGCATCTTTAAGGGGTTATACACACAATATTGTGCCTCATCTCAAAGTAATGGGTGATATTTTGGAAGGGGCGCCCAGACATAGGTCATGGTAGTCCTCACTGTTCAGAAACAATAAGGAACTGAAGGGTCAGAGGTCAGTACAGATTAATAGAAGACCCTTCATTTAGCGCCATATATCCTATTCCTATCTGTATCGCTCTTCGCTTCCTCGTTCTGTCACCACCCGCCCAGTAAGCGAGTGCCCAGAGATCACGTGGGCCGATGACGTTTCAGCGCTGGTCACATGACTGAAGTAGAGACTGTTGATTGGTCGCTTCGAATATTCCGCTCTGTGTGATCCATGGCGTCGGTGCTGGTGAGCTGTTGACAGTGGCCACTTGTCTCTTTTTATGTAGGCTGTAAACGTGCTGCGTGCGCTTAGTGTGTTATTCCTAGGGTGTACACTCATATTCAGGCTCTAGGGGCAGTGTTTCCCAACCAGTGGGCCTCCAGCTGTTGTAAAACTACAACTCCCAGCATGCCCGGACAGCCTTCGGCTGTCCGGGCATGCTGGGAGTTGTAGTTTTGCAACAGCTGGAGGCCCACTGGCTGGGAAACCCTGCTCTACGAGGTTGTTTGTAAGCAATTCGGCCATAGTGTGAGTTCTGCTGTCTGTTATGTGCTAGTAACTGTGGGGAGATTTAGCAAGCCGTAAGATCTGCTTTGTTGCTCATAGCAACCAATCACAGCTAAGCTTTCTTATCTCATATCGCTCTGGCAAAATGAAAGCTGAGCTGTGATTGGTTGCTATGGGAAATAAAGAGAACCTTATAATAAAGCTATATGCATACCGAGTAAATTCAGCAGATCGGCGCCACCAGGAATCGGGGTTAATTAAGCAGAATCCAGATCCATATTGAAAATTGCGCAGTGCGTACAAAGCAATAGCATCCCATAGAAAACAAGGCCACTGCAATTGGATCCCCTCCAAATTTCCTCTTCGAAAGTCTGAGCGGAATTTACCTGGAACTGTTTGAGAAATCCCCTGGGTAGAATACCTCCATAGTATATAACATTGCTGTGTGGACAAGATAATGGCCCTCATTTACTAACAGGATCCCAACACTTTTTGTCGGGTTTTGCGCCAGACTTCTGTCTGCGACAGAATTTGCGCCAGGATCTGGTGCACAACCTGACAAAATCAAAATCACTCAGAGTGAAAAAAAACAACAACAAAAGGGGCGTGTTCCCGACAAAAAGAGAAAAAACACTCCGAGTGTGAAGAAAATTCACAGGAAAACCTGTCAGTTTTGCTTCACAGAAAACCGACAGCTCAGAGCTGTCGGTAAATTCCTCAAAACGGAGTGAATCCTACTACCCCCAGCATGGAACAGGGTCTGTTCCATGTTGGGGGTAGTAGTAGAGGGGCTGAGGGATTGATCGCACCAGGTCTCACTTCAGAGACCCGATCCGATCAGATGTTATTAAGCAGGGGAGCGGGCGGCATGTTCCGATCCCCTGCAATGTACAGTAAACTTTCATTTTTAAATTCCCCACCGAGGAGCCAATCAGGGCTCCTGACAGGGTTTTAATATAGAAGCGCTGTGGTGGGCAAAGATGTATAGAATCGCTGGGGGGGGGGGGGTATATATCTGGCCCCTCCAGCATTTCTATATATCTTTCCCCCTGCTGCGCTATATCAAACTTAGTGCCCGCTGTGCTTGAAGAAATGTACTGCACCCCAGCGCTATTATATATCTATACTGACCCCGCTGCGCATATTTATATATATATACTGACCCCCCCCAGCTGCGCATATTAATATTCATATTTTCTCCCTCCCCTGGCTGCCATTGAATGAAAACTCTATTAGCGGTGGAGCAGAAGGCTGCTGCCCGCTCACGCTGCTAAGAGTTTGTCATTCATAGCAGGCAGCAGCTGCATTTCATGCTGTGGGGGTCAGACATATGGATATATGTCTAACCCTCACATCATACATATACAAATGCCGGCTCACCGCTATGAATGACAAGTAAGCTATTAGGAGCAGCAGCGCGAGCCTCCCTGCACTGCTTTACTTGTCATTCATAGCGGTGAGCCGGCATTTGTATATGTATGATGTGAGGGTTAGACATATATCCATATGTCTGACCCCCACAGCATGATATGCAGCTGCTGCCCGCTATGAATGACAAACTCTTAGCAGCGTGAGCGGGCAGCAGCCTTCTGCTCCGCCGCTAATAGAGTTTTCATTCATTGGCAGCCAGGGGAGGGAGAGCATGAATATTAATATGTGCAGCTGGGGGGGTGGGTCAGTATATATATATATAAATATGCTCAGCGGGGGTCAGTATCGATATATATAATAGCGCTGGGGGGGGCAATACATTTATTCAAGCGCAGCGGGCACTAAGTTTGATATAGCACAGCAGGGGGGAAAGATATATAGAAACACTGGAGGGGCCAGATATATACCCCCCAGCGATTCTATACATCTTTGCCCACCACAGCGCTTCTATATTAAAACCTTGTCAGGAGCCCTGATTGGCTCCTGGTGGGGAATTTAAAAATGAAAGTTTACTGTACATTGCAGGGAATCGGAACATGCCGCCCGCTCCCCTGCTTAATAACATCTGATCGGATCGGGTCTCAGAAGTGAGACCTGGTGCGATCAATCCCTCAGCCCCTCTACTACTACCCCCAACATGGAACATACCCTGTTCCATGATGAAGGTAGTAGTACAAGCACTAATGTAGTCAGAATTTGCAGAGACTTTTTTCTGTCGCACAGAATACATTTTGTGCGACAGAAAAAAACCTGCGACAGAAAGAAAGGGAAATTGGGCAACAGATTAGTAAATAGCATCAGAAAAAAAAGAAGTAAAGGACGCGCAAAAACACAAACCGACACTCCACTCTTAGTAAATGAGGGCCAATGTCTATAAACACTATGGGCTTTATATGCAGACCATTGCTATAGGGTAGGATCACACACACATCACATCCGCAGCGTATTTGACGCTGTGGATGCGCTGCTGGCAGTCACAGAGCTACCCTGTCACGGCTGGTTAGCTCTGTGTGTTAGCCTGTGACTGTCGTCGTGAAATACACCGCTATGGGTAGACATATAGGCCCACATTTATCATTGTCTTCAGACTGTTTTTTGTGTCTAAAAAAGGGGCAAAAAAGGCACAAGCAGGGTTTTTCGCTCCTTTTTTGCCCCTTTTTGTTTACACATTTCTGCTGATTTTGAGTTGCAATCCACTGGTTTTGAGTTGCAATCCACTGATTTTGGCAATATACATGATATGGAAGGGATTTATCATTGCGCCTTTTTGTAAAAAGGAGCAAAAAAAGGCGCAAAGCCACTGAAAAGTCTCTAAAACCACACCAGCCCAGACATGGTGCAGCTTTTTGGTGTATGTGTAGACAGAAATTTCAGAAAATGTGACCTGCACAAAATTTATCAAAGCTCTTTTACCTTTTAATAAATTTGGTTCTCCTACACATTATCAGCACACAAAAAAAATGGTGTAAAAAAATGCTTCACTTGCACTGCAATGATAAATGTGGGTCATAGAGCTACATTGAGAGGGGAGCTCGCTCTGCTGTCGCTTTGTGATGCCAGCAGCACATCTGCTGCATTAAAAACGCTGCGGATGCACTGTCTGTGACCCTACCCATAGTATTTATTTTACCATGAGACTATATGGCATGTCCAATCTGTCCAGGTAACCCACGTGTATGTCCCCTAACTACAAAACATGGTTATATGTACATAGGGGGAGATTTATCATTAGGTGTCTATTCTAGACACCTAATGATCCGCATTTAAGTTAACAAGCCGGCGGTACATGCGTCTACACTGCGCTGCCTGCCGGCTCCTATGTACACTTTCATAATTTATTTGGCGGGGATTATGAATTATGATAGTGTATACAGGAGTTAGCGGGCAGCGCAGTGTAGACGCATGTACCGCCGGCTTGTTAACTTAAATGCGGATCGCAGCGGGTCTCTGCAGAATTACCCAGGGCGATCTGCCCCTCAGCCCCTGGACTACAACTCCCATCATGGGAAGAGTCTGTCCATGATGGGAGTAGTAGTCCTAAAAGTCCCGCAGCTGAGGCATGTACAAGTGCCATCCCTCAGCGCTACAGTACTACAACTACTCCCATCATGGGACAGACTCTGTCCCATGATGGGAGTAGTAGTCCAAGGGCAGAGGTGCAGATCATTCTCTGGAGATGCGCTGCAAACCGCATTTATTAACTGTACAAGCCGGTGGTGCATGCGGCTACACTACACTGTGCTGCCGCTGGCTCCTATATACAGCTGTTATAATTCATAATCGGGAGAGTAGAGCTCTGATTGGTGAATAGCTATTGACTAATCAGTGCTCCCCTCTTCTGGCGGTGGGGATTATGAATTATGACAGTGTATACAGGAGCGGCGTCCAGCGCAGTGTAGCCGCATGTGCCGCTGGCTTGTATAGTTGGTAAATGCGGATCGCAGCGGGTCTCTGCAGATTCACCCGGTGGGATCTGCACCTCAACCCCTGGACTACAACTCCCATCATGGGCAGAGTCTTTCCATGATGGGAGTAGCAGTCCTTACTGTGCCAAAATAGACACTTTGGTACGTGTCCTTCGAGGTGGTGTATATATGCGCAAGAAAATGCAGTTTGTGCATTCTTTTTGCGCAAAAAAAACCCCCGCAGTTAGAAAATGCTCTATGGTAAACTTAAAGGAGTAGTCCAGTGGTGAACAACTTATCCCCTATACTAAGGATAGGGGATAAGTTTGAGATCGCGGGGGGTCCGACCGCTGGGGCCCCCTGCGATCTCCATTATGGGGCCCCGACAGCCCGCGCGAAGGGGGCGTGTCGACCCCCGCACGAAGCGGCGGCCGACACACCCCCTCAATACAACTCTATGGCAGAGCCGGAGATTGACGAAGGCAGCGCCATAAAGATGTATTGAGGGGGCGTGTCGGCGGCCGCTTCGTGCGGGGGTCGACACTCGCTATCTGGCCGGAGAGCCTGGCCCCCGTACAGAGAGATCGCAGGGGGCCCCAGCGGTTGGACCCCCCGCGATCTCAAACTTATCCCCTATCCTTAGTATAGGGGATAAGTTTTTCACCACTGGACTACCCCTTTAACTATAGACAAGACTATGAAGAATTCTATCAAAATTTGCTCAAAAAATATGCAAAAAAAACGCTTACGCATATTTTTGCGCAAAAAAAAGACACAAAACAGCTCTATATACAATGATAAATTTCCCCATACTGTATATATAAATGCATGTCAGAAAGGTAGGATTTTGTCAGACATATACATTGGTAGGGAGTCTCTAATGTATGTATCCAGGTATAGCTATGACTGATACCGCTAAGAAACTCTTCATAAGGCCAAATATCCTTCCGGGAAAAGTTCTGAGTGCATGTTCCGTATGCTATAGGCGCAGAATCAATTAGCGCTAGAAGGGCTCGGACATGCACAGTGATGGAAATTCATGCCCGAACGGATTCCACTGAAAGAATAAACATGTTCATTCTTTCATCAGAGTCTGAAACTTGAATTTCCACAGCAAATGTTTCTGCTACAGAAATTCTGCCATGTGCACGGTGCAGCAGAATACTATGGAAAACAATGTGCCTCACATATTTTTCCGCTTGATTCCACTCAAAAATGATTCCAATTAATGGACCCATAGGCTATGTTCACACCTTGGAATTTCCGCATTGGAATTCTGCATGGAGATTCTGCAGCAGCAGAGTCCTATTGTATTCAATGGAATTCTGCAGCACTGTGCACACCGCAGAACTTCCTTGGCAGATGTTTCTGCAGTCTCCAGAATGTCCACACAGGATTTTCCATTCAGACATTCCGAAATGTGAACATAGCCTTAGAATGCACTCACCATAATTTAACTATACATTGAGCATATATTTTTCTATGGTCCAAAATGTATTGCTTGACCCATCCATTAGGGATGTCCTGATACCATCATTGGGGCAGATACTGAACATTTACATATTTGTTTGAGGGCTATAAGAGCAGAGGCTGGGAGACTGCACTGCCGCCATACTCGATTGCCACAGCAGCCCCTCATTTCTGAGGCTGGAGCTTCTGGACTTTAGGAAAGCTGGATGACAGGCAGTACACACTGCAAGGCTTACACTACTTTTACAGCTTTATGTTAAATGTTTGATCAAAGTCCCGCCCCTAATAAAAATTTAAATCACCCCCTTTTCCCACAAAAAATAAAAAAGTTTGGAAAACTTTCATGATATTGAAAGAAAAAGTATCAGTAGCTGGTAATGGTCGGGATTTGAAAAGACGTTTCAGTACTCATATCCAGTCTTTAAAAAAGCTATTGGGCCATCCCTACTATCCATAAACTTGTCATAACATAGTTCAGAAATGCATTTTCAGGATGTTTTAGGCAGGTTCACATGCCTGTTGTCTCCTGTCCTGCTATTCTCCCATCATTGCTGCTAAACGGATGCAAACTGATGCAAAAAGGATACCATTAAGTGGCATCTTGTTGCATCAATTTTAAATTTTTGTCTGGCTGGTTCCTCACACCTCTTCTGAGCATGCTCAGAAGGAATAACTGATCAAAAATAGATTGGAAAAAACAGGTGCAAACTGAGACATTAACCCCTTAAGGACTCAGCCCATTTTGGCCTTAAGGACTCAGACAATTTAATTTTTACGTTTTCATTTTTTCCTCCTCGCCTTCTAAAAATCATAACTCTTTTATATTTTCATCCACAGACTAGTATGAGGGCTTGTTTTTTGCGCGACCAGTTGTCCTTTGTAATGACATCACTCATTATATCATAAAATGTATGGCGCAACCAAAAAACACTATTTTTGTGGGGAAATTAAAACGAAAAACGCAATTTTGCTAATTTTGGAAGGTTTTGTTTTCACGCCGTACAATTTATGGTAAAAATGACATGTGTTCTTTATTCTGAGGATCAATACGATTAAAATGATACCCATTATTACGTACTTTTATATTATTGTTGCGCTTAAAAAAAATCACAAACTTTTTAACCAAATTAGTACGTTTATAATCCCTTTATTTTGATGACCTATAACTTTTTTATTTTTCCGTATAAGCGGCGGTATGGGGGCTCATTTTTTTGCGCCATGATCTGTACTTTTTTTTGATACCACATTTGCATATAAAAAACTTTTAATACATTTTTTATAATTTTTTTTTTAAATAAAATGTATTAAAAAAGTAGGAATTTTGGACTTTTTAATTTTTTTTTCGTTCACGCCGTTCACCGTACGGGATCATTAACATTTTATTTTAATAGTTCGGACATTTACGCACGCGGTGATACCAAATATGTCTATAAAAAATGTTTTTTACGCTTTTTGGGGGTAAAATAGGAAAAAACGGACGTTTTACTTTTTTATTGCGGGAGGGGACGCACGGAGGAAAGAGAGGGGACCTCCGTGCGGCGTTATGAATGATCGGATCCCCGCAGCAGCGCTGCGGGCGATCCGATCGTTCATTTTAATCGCGAACTGCCGCAGATGCCGGGATCTGTATTGATCCCGGCACCTGAGGGGTTAATGGCGGACGCCCGCGAGATCGCGGGCGTCGGCCATTGCCGGCGGGTCCCTGGCTGCGATCAGCAGCCGGGATCAGCCGCGCATGACACGGGCATCGCTCCGATGCCCGCGGTTATGCTTAGGACGTAAATGTACGTCCTGGTGCGTTAAGTACCACCTCACCAGGACGTACATTTACGTCCTGCGTCCTTAAGGGGTTAAAGGGGTATTCCAGGAAAAAACTTTTTTTTTAATAGATTTTCTTCTAAACTGGGCGGTTCCCGAGACAGATGTCATCAGAGAGCACTTAGACAGAAAAGAATAACCTTAACTTCAGAAGCTCATAAGTACTGAAAGAATTACAATTTTTTAATAGCAGTAATTTACAAATCGGTTTAACTTTCTGGAGCCAATTGATATATAAAAAAGTTTTTTCCTGGAATACCCCTTTAAAGGCTCATCTGTTTTTAACCCGTTACCCATAGACTTCAATGTTAAATTTATATTATCCGTTTCTAATCTGAATTTATAATATCCGTTTCCAATCTGAATTTATAATATCCGTTTCTAATCTGAATTTATAATATCCGTTTCCAATCTGAATTTATATTATCCGTTTCTAATCTGAATTTATAATATCCGTTTCCAATCTGAATTTATAATATCCGTTTCCAATCTGAATTTATAATATCCGTTTCTAATCTGAATTTATAATATCCGTTTCTAATCTGAATTTTTAATATCCGTTTCTAATCTGAATTTATATTATCCGTTTCTAATCTGAATTTATAATATCCGTTTCTAATCTGAATTTATAATATCCGTTTCCAATCTGAATTTATAATATCCGTTTCCAATCTGAATTTATAATATCCGTTTCTAATCTGAATTTATAATATCCGTTTCTAATCTGAATTTATAATATCCGTTTCTAATCTGAATTTATAATATCCGTTTCTAATCTGAATTTATAATATCCGTTTCTAATTTTTGAAGGGATAAAAAATACTGCATGCACTGTCTTTTCTCCTTCAAAAAAATAACAGAAATGAGAGCAGACGGGTGCAAACGGCTGACCAAGGATTGTAAATAAATCCCATTGACATCAATTGCATTAATAGCCGTATAAAAACTGCAATAGCGGAACTTGGACGGGAGAAATATTACGGGGACAGATGGCCGTGTGAACGAGCCCTTACCTGGGTAATGTTTACTTTTCATGGAATGGTCTGCTAGGAGATCTGCTATTTCATTCAGAAAAAAACTATTTGTTTTTGAACTGGAATAAGAAGTCCAGCAGACCACGGTTTTCAGTCCAGTTACAAAGAAAGCGCATACGGTCATAAAATGAGCTAATTGAAATCATTGGGGTACTTCATGGATCCGGGAGGGATTTGGCAGAAGCGGTTTTGAAATTCTCTCGCTGTATCCTAGATGTGAACGCACCCCAATACGTGTTGGGTCCAGCACTACTTGGCTTTTTTTCCTTAGATGAGCACAAATGATCTTTCACATAAACCATGTATAGAATTGATAGCCGTTCTACTTTACTAATGACCCCCTTATCTTTTCCACAGGAAGACCCGTCCCTGACACGCCATTTCAAAGGACATAAGGATGCCGTCACCTGTGTTGACTTCAGTCCAGACAGCAAACAACTTGGTAGTTGCTTATGTACTTTGAAAAAAACATGACAGTTGTTGGTAAAACGTACTGCAGCCGCCCATTTCCCCATTTATGTTTAGCCCTTGAGTGTGAGCCTTTAAAGGGGTACTCCGGTGAAAACCTTTTTTTTAAATCAACTGGTGCCAGAAAGTTAAACAGATTTGTAAATTACTTCTATTAAAAAAAATCTTAATGCTTCCTGTACTTATTAGCTGCTGAATACTACAGTGGAAATTATTTTCCATTTGAAACACTGACATCATGAGCACAGTGCTCTCTGCTGACATCTCTGTCCATTTTAGGAACTGTCCAGAGTAAAAGGAAATCCCCATAGAAAACATATGCTGTGCTGGACAGTTCCTAAAATGGACAGAGATGTCAGCAGAGAGCTCTGTGTTTCAAAAAGAAAAGAATTCAGCAGCTAATAAGTACAAGAAGGATTAAGAATTTTTAATAGAAGTAATTTACAAATCTGTTTAACTTTCTGGCACCAGTTGATTTAAAAAAAAAAAAGTTTTTCACCGGAGTACCCCTTTAACTTTGTTCCTTGGGAATATCCTGACAAATGTTGAGATTCCTAAGCACTCCTCTCTGATACTGCATTGTATAAATCCCTTATCATAATCTGTGGTCAGTCAGTTACACAGATACACAGGATACTTAGGACTCTTTAACACAAGGGATGTATGTTTATAGTTTAATCCTGAAGAACTATAATGTGACTCCAGAGCTAAGATTTTTTTAATTTTTTTATGTTTTTTTCAAGCTTTCTTTTAATACGCCTCAAGTTAAATCCTTATCTACAAATCCGAAATTATATAACCTTTAGGAATTTGTTCAGCAGATTGATCCCAGTGTTTCAATCGTGTACAGTCCTGGCCATTAGTTTATACCTGTCGCTCAAGGGCAATGCTGCTCAACTGGGTGCTGAATGTGGCGCTGGGAAAATGAATTTCATATGATGCAGCTGTCTTCTCCAGGATTATGATCAGGCATGACCACTCCTGTATGCAGAGTGCTCTTGCCTGCCACAAGAAACATAAGAGCACCTTTTTTCCTTTTATGTGGCACTGCAGCAGTAAAAAGGCATGTGTCTGTCGTTGTGTGCACCTTTGATGGAGTCATGGACCACCACTGCTATAGAGGAACAAATATGCAGGTATTCCGAGATCTAAAGTGCTGTCCTGCAGGATTTTGTAGTGGACTTGTAGTGTTCTTAAAAAAATTGGACCAGTCTCCCACAAACCATTAGAATAAGCCAGGAGAAGTGGATGAGTAAGCACGTATCTTTCCAGCTTTGCTGCTCTTACCGTCTGGAGAAGGACTCCATAAAGATCACTTAGTGGTAGCAGGTAATCACTAGGATGTTGTAACATTAGTGGCTTAGGTTGAACATTGGTATTAAGGTTGCTTTTTTTTCTGTGTTTATTACAGTGATAAGCCATGACCCAACCACTGGTTTAGAAACTCAAACTAAAAGCATCATAGAGAACTATGATACTGTCAGTCTAGGCCTTTATGCCCATTGTTGGGCCGAAACTTTTGGCCTCATTACGAATGCAAAAATGTGTCTATATTACACTTGTGAAAGCAGCCTGAGGATGGGGACTTTTGAGTTAGGGTGCATTCACACCACGGTTTGTCAATACGGGGACCGGATCCGGCTCAGCCTGCATATCATTCCTCTGAATGAGCCGATCGGAGTCAGAAAGTGACTCCGTTGGCAAATTTTTGCCCCGTTTCCAGTTTTGTGACCAGACCTAAAACCACGGTTTTAGGTCCTGTCACAAAACTGGCTGGGGTAGGGGAGCTCCCGGTTTTCACTCCCCCCAGCCGGATCCGGTCCCCGTATTGACAAACCGTGGTGTGAACGCACCCTTACCTTTTTCAAGGAAAACTGTCAGCCCGTTCACCCTTACACTAAACCTTATACACTGGCTTATAGTGTGGGTGAACACGAGTCCAATGAGAGGTCACTTGCTTAAATATGTCCAGTAGGTCCTGAGATATGTCCTCCAGAAGATGCACTGCTGAATTCAGTGAATCGCCAGTGGGGGCGGGGCTTTATCAGCTTAATTTACATATTCATTATCTGTGACTCCACATCCTAGTAAAGTGGAGTCCCAAAGCATCGTGCCCACTGGGCGATTCACGCAGTGGATATTCTGGGGGGCATATCTCAGGACCTACTGGACATATTTAAGTAAGTGTCCCCTCGTTGGACTCCTGTTCACCCACACTATAATCCAGTGTATTGGGTTTAGTGTGGGTGAACAGGTTGACAGTTTTCCTTTAAACTGTTTAACAATTTGTTACTTCTTTAACTGTCTACCTAACACTTCTAAACTTTCCCCATGTTCAATGTTCTAAAGTAATTTTATTTCTAAATATCCTCTTTGACCATATACCATTGCATGTTTAGGAAGAGCTTAATGTACATCATTTTGTAATTCCTAAGGAGTGCATGTTCAGAAACCTGTAAGCAGGTTACAAATGAATATCTTTATCTCATAGGTTTATGGGCAAAACAACCACTGTATATGAAAACATATTGACTCTCACTCTGCAAGGACGTGAGAGCCTGCCTGTGCTATGCTCCAGCAGGCTCTCACGTTCTAGGGACATGAGTGAATACGTTTGACTATTCATTTCATGGGTGGGCAAGGCAGGAATATTGAGGGGGCAGGCGATCACGTTGACTCATTTTAATGCTGCACACCCGCACTATAACCTAGTATATTGGATTTTTGTGTGGGGGAACAGCCCGTCAGTTTCCCTTTAATGAAAACCTGAACCAGAATGCTCTGGTCCTCAGACTGGGCCACAGTAAGCACATCCAAAACAACACATGAGTGTCTTAGGGACAACTCTGTGAATATCTTTAAATGGGCACTGTCACCAACTTTATTTTTTGATATTTTGTATGTACTACAACATATCTCTAATATACTTTTGTTTATTTTTCATTAAAAAGGTTTAATTTATTACATTTAAAAACCGGCCACTGAAAAAGGACTGATTTTGGAGTGGCAATCAGTCCTTTTTTAGTTAGGCTGCACTTGCTCCCTGCCTGTCAATCAAACAGGCGGGAGCGAGCGCATTGGCTCCCCGGCCACTGGCTGGGAGGCAACTCCTCCCGCACATCGCCGCCTCATTGCCGCCGCTGTCCCTGCACGCCCGCTGCCGGACTCTGCAGTAACTGCAAGTGTAATGAGGGAATGGGGTATGCGGGGCGGGGGGGGGTTGGGGGGGGGGGAGGAGTTAACGGGCTAGTGCCGTAGCGGGGGGGGGGGGGGGGGGGTTGAGAACGGGCTAGCAAAAAAAAAATAGGATGGTGGGAGCTACCCTTTAAGTGGCCCAGTTGGAGCCCTGACTTGAACTGAGCGGAATATCTCTAGAGAGGCCTAGTAGTAACTTCCTCTGAACTTGAGAAGATCTGCAGAAAAGAATAGCATAACATCCCCAAATCCAGGTATGCAAAACTTGTATACAAAAAAAGAAGGTTGCAGCAGCGCTCTTGGTCAAAAAAATGGAGGCTCTTTGCGCACTTTTTTGATCAAAACGTGTCCCCCATCCACCACGCGTAGGTGGCCTCCATTTTTTTTGAGCAAGAGTGCTGCTGCAACCTTCTTTTTCATATACTTTGTATTTGCCACAGCAGCGTGCACCCATGTATTGGGTAGTTGTGCTGGCTATTTTTCTTTTGGTTTTTGCTGTGCAATTTAGGGGGGGAGGGGTGGCGGCACCCTCTGTAGTCGTGCACCCCTCCCTGTTTCACAGGAGTTTTTTAAAATCGATAGTGGATCCAGCATGTCGCCCAGTCAGAGGCCATATGCCCAGCAGAGGTGAGTAAAATTAGTGATAGCATCCCATCCAAAATGAAGCCACCTCTGCGTGGTGGATGGGGGACACATTTTGATCAAAAAGTGCGCTAAGAGCCTCCATTTTTTGACCGAGTGCTGCTGCAACCTTCTTTTTTATATACTTTGTATTTGCCACAAAGTATATAAAAAAGAAGACTATAGGCTGTAATTACTGTCAAAGGCACTTCAACTTAGTACTGAGTAAAGGGTCTGAAGACTTATGTCTAAGTTTAAGGATATGAAGTAATGCACCTTGTAAATACTGTTATCATGCTCTTTGGTGTACACATTATTGGCATGTGTACCTCATTGTTGTTTTTTATGAATATTTCTAGCATCCTCTGCTGCCGATGCATTTGTCATGGTCTGGAACTTCAAGCCTCAGTCACGAGCTTTCAGGTTTATAGGACACAGAGAGGCTGTGACTAGTGTTCAGTTTTCTCCTAATGGACACCTACTGGCATCAGCCGCTAAGGACAGGACAGTTAGACTCTGGGCCCCTAACATGTAAGTACTGGATGGGAATAGAGAATAGATGGAATTTAGTTACATTGTAAGTTCAGTCATTTGTTAATTGGGGTTCTATACTTATACGTGCTGATGTTCCAAATAGACCTCCAGCAGTGCTTAAGACCATTTCAGTCTTCTAATTGTAATGGCTTTATTACATGGGGCCTATGGGAACACACCAGAGAACAAATTGTGTCTCAGTGTATTCTGGGAATACCTCAAAAGGTTTCATTTAGCTTTACTCGCAAATTTCTAGGTTAATTCTAAATGTAAACCAAGTATTTGGTTTTGTAAAGGATAAATATATACTATTAAATGAAAATCATGTTACATGTCAAATTTCCTTTATTTAGCCCTTCATACCAGCCCATCTCTGTTGTTAAGTAATCTGTGTGTGCATTTATTTTAATTTTTTCAGCAAAGGGGAGTCAACCATATTTAAGGCCCATGCGGCATCGGTACGAAGCGTGGACTTTTCAGGTGACGGCCAGTGCATGATCACTGCATCTGACGACAAGTCGATTAAAGCCTGGAGTGTTCATCACCAGCGCTTTCTTTTCTCACTTATCCAGCATACAAACTGGGTCCGATGTGCAAGGTATGTTTTTACACCGCTTGTTCAGAAAAGACATACAAAGCTTTTTTTTTGTCTGCTTTCTTTTTTGATCCAAGTGCAATCTTTTTCAGCATGAAAGGGGTTTTGTGCAAAGTAGAGGATACGCTATCAATATGTGATCAGTGCTAGTACCTTCACCGATCACGATAGAGAAGTATTACAACTCCTTCAGCTTTATTGTGACTCCACGACTGACACATGGAACATTATGTCTAGTATTACTGTTTGGCTCCATTTAAATAAGAGAAACGGGGACTTCTGTGTCAATAGACTCTTTATTCAAGCCTTAACTACAAATTTGACAGAAAATTACTTTGTTTTAGCTGCTGGCTGAATGTTTTTGAAGTGAATTCTTCAGCTGTTTTTGCTGCCAAGAGCTGAGGACACCACTGGATAACTGTTAAGTGTTAGGAGAAAACTGTGCAATGCTAAGCTGCTCAAGAGCATGCTTCCTCAAGGATGAGCAGGTTGATGAGGGCTAGCAAGTAGACATGTCAGGCTATGACACTAGAGTAGCTCGACCCTGCCTCGTGTCGAAAACACATAAAAAATGTGTGTAAATACCGTATTTATCGCCATGTAACACTCATTTTTTAGGCAAAATTTTTTTGCCTAAAATCTATCTGCATGTTATACACCGATAAACTGTTTCTGGCCCCGCAGAAGCTGCTGCAGTTCAATGATTTAAAGCTGGGCGCTTTAAATCAATGAACTGCAGCGGCTTCTGCGGGGCCAGAGTCCCGCTGCTGCTGCCCGGTTCCCTCCCCCATCCACGGTTTTATAGTTGCCTGTCCTGGGGACCGTGCTCCTTCAAGCTCCGGCGGCATCCTGCGCTGTTGCTGTGCGCTGCGCAATGACGAGTGCGGCGCACAGTGACAGCTCAGGACGCCACCGGAGCTTGAAGGAGCGCAGTCCCCAGGACAGGCAACTATAAAACTGGGAATGGGGGAGGGAATCTGGCAGCGGCGGGACTCTGACCCCAGGACAGGCAACTATAAATCCAGGGACGGGGGAGGGAGTTGGGCAGCGGCAGTGGGACTCTGGCCCTGCAGAATCTGCTGCAGTTAATTGATTTAAAGCGCTCGCAATTTATCGGGGTATACACGCACACTCACTTTAACAAGGATATTTGGGTAAAAAAAATGTTTTTTACACAAATTTCCTTGGAAAAATGAGGGTGCGTGTTAGGCCAGTGCGTGGTATACCTCTATAAATACGGTATGTCTGCAATGAGTTGCACCCAAAATGTATCAATTTTTGGCACATTTTTACTACAAAATCTAGGTACAAAACTTTAGTTAATCTGCCCCATTATTCCCAGGAAAGTTAACACAAGCTATTTCTTAGAGGGAAGCTTTTCATGATATTATTTTTTATTTCTGTGCAAAAAGACACTACTACAATTAGAAAGCAGTACGAATCATCCGACTTAGGTAATAAATAGAAAGAAAAAAGAATGGGGAACGGCGCCTCGTGTATTACCCTTAAAGACAAACAGCAAGTGTAAATGTGGGGAAAAACCCACGGCACTTATAGGTGGCTGCTCACCAGATGTAAATAGAAGTAGCGCATATCACCCCATATGGGGTACTCACTGATGTCCAAGGGAGGGCTGCAAGCCGGAGGTCACAGGCACATACGTCCTGACGTAGTCATCAAACGGAAAATGGAAAAGAACCTCATTCATCCAGGCGCTGCCGGTTAGGTCATCAGGTGGTGCACAAAATGATGCAATGTATACCTTTCGGACAATTCAAACGTATCCGACGCAACTGCACCAAGCCTGGAGATTTCTTTATATATTCAGCTTCGGTAGCTCAGGAGTGCTCTTTCACAGAAGAGCGGAAGGAGGCGTATCACGGCAGGCGTGATGTCACATGAAGCCAGGCCTCATGGCTTCATGTGACGTCACGCCTGCCGTGATACGCCTCCTTCCGCTCCTCTGTGAAAGAGCGCTCCTGAGCTACCGAAGCTGAATATATAAAGAAATCTCCAGGCTTGGTGCAGTTGCGTCGGATACGTTTGAATTGTCCGAAAGGTATACATTTTGTGCACCACCTGATGACCTAACCGGCAGCACCTGGATGAATGAGGTTCTTTTCCATTTTCCGTTTGATGACTTAGGTAAGTGGTAGTCTTATTTGCCTTATATCTATTAGTAGAAGTCGCAAAATTTCAGAAAAATCTTGAGTGCTAGTAGATGCATGCGACATAACCCAGGGGATAGTTTCACAAACACTTGGCGCTTTAAAAGTATTTATTTATTTTTAAGTTATGTTTTTGTGGCCCATTAAATATGATGTTTTTCAGTTTTAACAGTGAGTTTTCATAATTTAATGTTACAGGGCCGATCTGCGGCAGATGTGCAGTGTTGATTCCTTGACAACACTTTAAATTCTTGGTTTGGTTAGTTTGATGATGAAAATAATTATTTACATCTATTTTTAAACATAAGTAACATAGTTTGTGAGGTTGAAAAAAAGAAAATCGAGTTCAACCTAAGACCCTACTGTGTTGATCCAGAGGAAGGCAAAAAATCCCTATGAGGCTGATGCCAATTGCCCCATGACAGAGGAAAAATTCCTTCCCGACCCCAATATGGCGATCAGAATAAATCCTTGTATCAATGTTCTATCCACATAAATGTAGTATCCATAACCTGGAATGTTATATTTTTCCAGAAAAACATTCAGTCCCCCCTCGAACGTGTTTATTGAGTCAGACATCACAACTAGAGATGAGTGAAGTTACAGTGATTCGATTCGTCACAAACTTCTTGGCTCAGCGTTTGCTGACTTTAGTCTGCATAAATTAGTTCAACTTTCAGGTGCTCCGGTGGGCTGGTGACTCTCTCCTAGGACTGTATCCACCCTTTCCAGCCCACCGGAGCACCTGAATGTTGAACTAATTTATGCAGGCTAAAGTCAGCAACTGCCGAGCTGAGAAGTTTGTGATGAATCGAATCACTGTAACTTCGCTCATCTCTAATCACAACATCATATTACAGAGATTTGCATAGCCTCACTGCTCTTACAGTAAAGAATCCCTGTCTGTGATGAATCCCGATGTCCTTGTCACGTACCTCAATGCCTCTCTATACATCCCAAACAGAATGACCGTAAATTCAGGAGTTAGTCCGGCGCAGAGAGGAACCATCAGGGAGCCAGATAAAATCAATGGATTTATTAGATGCAACGCGTTTTGCTGCGCATGCGCAGCTTCATCAGGCAGGCCTGCCTGATTAAGCTGCGCATGCACAGCGAAACGTGTTGCATCTAATAAATCCATTAATTTTATCTGGCTCCCTGATGGTTCCTCTCTGCGCCGGACTAACTCCTGAATTTACGGTCATTATGTTTTGATTCTACTTCCACCCAGGAGGGCTGCAGTGGACCAACACATATATTCATTCTATGCTTTACCTTGTTGTGTGTGGGCGCACAACCAACTCTGGTAAGCGGCTTGGGAATCACCTTCCCCTTCCCCCACTAACAAGACCTGCTGATCCCGCACATGAGGCGCCTTCCTCCCTCTCCCTCTCTCTAGATCTCTATACATCCCATGACTTTGTTAGCCTTGGCATCTGCCTGGCACTGATCACTAAAGTTGAGTTTACTGTCCACCAGTACCCCCAAGTCTTTTTTTTTTTTTTGGTGGAAGTGTTACCTAATGTCTTATGATTTGGCACATAATTGTGCATTTTGTTTTTACGGCCCAAGTGCATAACCTTCCATTTATCCACAAGTGGTTTCAATTCCTGGCAGTTGTATATGTGTACACATTGATCGGACGCCCATGGTTGTTAGGAATTTTGAAATATTCCTTTGAAACACTGAACTTGCCAGAAATCAGAACAGAAAGTAATGTCATAGTATGATCGGCTGCAGCCTTCGGGCTTGTAACCTCAGGCACTAACTAGCTAATGTAATCTATTCATGTTTGTAAAGCCCTCTAATGTTGTATAGAGCATACACTTGCCGTGTGTGCTTAGTCCCTGGCATGTAGTGTCCACTGCTGTCACCCTGCGTTGACCTCTATCTGTTATGTCTGGTATTAGCACGTTTCCTGCTGTTTGGTGTCAATGCTTTCACGAGGCTGATTTCCTTCTTTAGACAATTTAAGTAATTTCTCTCATCAGCATCCTCTCTAGAGCTCTCTAATCTTCCTTCATTACAGATTCTCCTCAGATGGAAGACTAATCGCTTCATGCAGTGACGATAAGACTGTGCGAATCTGGGACACAACAAACAGGGTTTGCATTAACACCTTCATGGACTACAAAGGGTAATTATTATTTATGGATTCCTTGAGTGAAAAAAGTTTTGATGCCATTGATTTTTATGTCTTTAATCGAGAATTTTTGTTACTTCCTGTATTTTAAAAAGCAAAAGGTGCAAAAATTGCTAAAAATTCCAGCTCCCCAAAAAATCGGTAAAATCCAAAAATGTATTAAATCATATTAAAATGATACTGAAAATGGTGGAGAGTAAAAACAAGCAGAAACGCCAGAAACGTTTCTGCTTGTTTTTACTCTCCACCATTTTGTGTATCATTTTAAAGGGGTACTCCGGTGGATAAACTATTTATTTTTTATTTTTTAAATCAACTGGTGCCAGAAAGTTAAACATATTTGTAAATTACTTCTATTAAAAAATCTTAATCCTCCCAGTACTTATTAGCTGCTGAATGCTACATAGGAAATTCCTTTCTTTTTGGAACACTGATGACATCACGAGCACAGTGCTCTCTGCTGACATCTCTGTCCATTTTAGCAACCGTGCATAGCAGATGTATGCTAAGGGCAGCATGGTGGCTTAGTGGTTAGCACTGCTGCCTTGCAGTGCTGGGGCCTTGGGTTCAAATCCCTCTAAGGACAACAATAAATAAAGACTTATTAATATTATTATAATAACATCAGCAGAGAGCAGTGTGTTCATGATGTCATCAGAGAGCATTCCAAAAAGAAAAGAATTTCCTCTGTAGTATTCAGCAGCTAATAAATACAGGAAGGATTAAGATTTTTTAATAGAAGTAGTATACAAATATGTTTAGCTTTCTGGCACCAGTTGATTTAAAAAAGAAAAAAAAAATGTTTTTCCACCGGAGTACCCCTTTAACCCCTTAAGGACCAAGGGCGTACAGGTACGCCTTTGCTCCCTGGTACTTAAGGACCAAGGGCGTACCTGTACGCCCGTGGGAATTTTGGTCCCCGCCGCGCGCCGGGCGGGGATCGCGCCGGGGTGACTGCTGATATCTATCAGCAGGCACCCCGCGCAAATGCCCAGGGGGGTCATTAGACCCCCCCCCATGTCGGCGATCGGCGCAAATCGCAAGTGAATTTACACTTGCGATTTGCGCCGATTCCGGGTCATACGGGTCTATGGTGACCCGGAATAGAAGGGGGATCGCGGGTGTCCTAGACACCCACGATCCCCCTGTAGCGATAGGAGTGAGGTGGCAGGGTTGCCACCCCTCCTATCTCTGCTATTGGTGGTCTAGACGCGATCACCAATAGCAGATCGGGGGCGGAGGGGTTTACATTCGGTTTCCCCGTCCTGCCCTCCCACAGTAGGCGGGGCAGGACGGGGAAACCGACAGGGACCGGCGCCGAAGATCCACTTAACCATCGGCGACGGCAGCGGCGACGATCAGCGGCGGCAGCGGGCGACGATCGGCGGAAGAAGAGAACCGCGACGCAGCTCCCTGGATCCAACGGAAGCCGGTGAGTTACTTAGCAACATCTGGAGGGCTACAGTCTGAGACCACTATAGTGGTCTCTAAACTGTAACCCTCCAGATGTTGCAAAACTACAACTCCCAGCATGCCCAGAGAGCTGTTTAGGCTTGCTGGGAGTTGCATTTTTGCAACAGCTGGAGGTCTACAGTTTGAGACCACTGCAAAGTGATCTCTATACTGTGCACCTCCAGATCTTGCAAAACTACAACTCCCAGCATGCCCAGACAGCAGTTTGCTGTCTGGGCATGCTGGGAGTTGTAGTTTTGCAACATCTGGAGGTCCACAGTTTGGAGACCACTATGCAGTGGTCTCTAAACTATAGCTCTACAGATGTTGCAAAACTGCAACTCCCAGCAAGCCTAAACAGCAAACAGCTGTCACTGCATGCTGGGAGTTGTAGTTGCGATCCCTCCAGCTGTTGCATAACTACATCTCCCAGCATGCCTTTCGGCGATCAGTACATGCTGGGAGTTGAAGTTTTGCAACAGCTGGAGGCGCACTGGTTGGAAAATACTGAGTTAGGTAAGAGAACCTAACTGAAGGTTTTCCAACCAGTGTGCCTCCAGCTGTTGCAAAAGTACAACTCCCAGCATGCACGGTCTGTCAGTACATGCTGGGAGTTGTAGTTTTGAAACAGCTGGAGGTTTGCCCCCCCATGTGAACGTACAGGGTACATTCACACTGGCGGGTTTACAGTAAGTTTTCTGCTTCAAGTTTGGGCTGTGGCAAATTTTTCACCGCAGCGCAAACTCCTAGCGGTAAATTCACTGTAAACCCGCCAGTGCGAATGTGCCCTAAAAACACTACACTATACTAACACATAATAAAGAGTAAAACACTACATATACACCCCCTTACACTGTCCCCCTAATAAAAATAAAAAACGTATTGTACGGCAGTGTTTCCAAAACGGAGCCTCCAGCTGTTGCAAAACAACAACTCCCAGCATTTCCGGACAGCCACTGACTGTCCAGGCATGCTGGGAGTTTAGCAACAGCTGGAGGCACCCTGTTTGGGAATCACTGGCGTAGAATACCCCTATGTCCACCCCTGTGCAATCCCTAATTTAGTTCTCAAATGTGCATGGCGCTCACTCACTTCGGAGCCCTGTCGTATTTCAAGGAAACAGTTTAGTGCCACATATGGGGTATCTCCGTACTTGGGAGAAATTGCGTTACTAATTTTGGGGGCTTTTTTTCCTTTTACCCCTTATGAAAAAGAAAAGTTGGGGTCTACACCAGCCTGTTAGTGTAAAATTTTTTTTTTTTTACACTAACAGGCTGGTGTAGACCCCAACTTTTCCTTTTCATAAGGGGTAAAAGGAGAAAAAGCCCCCCAAAATTTGTAGTGTAATTTCTCCCGAGTACAGCGATACCCCATATGTGACCCTAAACTGTTTCCTTGAAATACGATAGGGCTCCAAATAAGAGAGCGCCATGCGCATTTGAGGACTAAATTAGGGATTGCATAGGGGTGGACATAGGGGTATTCTACGCCAGTGATTCCCAAACAGGGTGCCTCCAGCTGTTGCTAAACTCCCAGCATGCCTGGACAGTCAGTGGCTGTCCGGAAATGCTGGGAGTTGTTGTTTTGCAACAGCTGGAGGCTCCGTTTTGGAAACACTGCTGTACAAAACGTTTTTCCTTTTTATTGGGGGGGGGGGGACGACAGTGTAAGGGGGTGTATATGTAGTGTTTTACTCTTTATTAGGTGTTAGTATAGTGTAGTGTTTTTAGGGTACATTCACACTGGCGGGTTACGGTGAGTTTCCCGCTAGGAATTTGCGCTGCGGCGAAAAATTTGCCGCAGCTCATACTTGAAGCAGGAAACTTGCTGTAAACCCGCCCGTGTGAATGTACCCTGTACGTTCACATGGGGGGGGGGGGGGGGGGGGCGCGCAAACCTCCAGCTGTTTCCAAACTACAACTCCCAGCATTCACGGTCTGTCAGTACATGCTGGGAGTTGTAGTTTTGCAACAGCTGGAGGCACACTGGTTGGAAAACCTTCAGTTAGGTTCTGTTACCAGTGAGCCTCCAGCTGTTGCAAAACTACAACTCCCAGCATGCACGGTCTCTCAGTACATGCTGGTAGTTGTAGTTTTGAAACAGCTGGAGGCACACTGGTTGGAAAATACTGAGTTGGGTTCTGTTACCTAACTCAGTATTTTCCAACCAGTGTGCCTCCAGCTGTTGCAAAACTACAATTCCCAGCATGTCTGATCACAGAAGGGCATGCTGGGAGATGTAGTTATGCAACAGCTGGAGGTACGCAACTACAACTCCCAGCATGCCGAGACAGCTGTTTTCTGTGTGGGCATGCTGGAATTTGTAGTTTTGCAACATCTGGAGTGCTACAATTTAGAGACCACTGAACAGTGATCTCCAAACTGTGGACCTCCAGATGTTGCAAAACTACAACTCCCAGCATGCCCAGAGAGCAAACAGCTGTGTGGGCATGCTAGGAGTTGTAGTTTTGCAAGATCTAGAGGGCAGTATAGAGATCACTGTGCAGTGGTCTCTAAACTGCAGACCTCCAGCTGTTGCAAAACTACAAATTCCAGCATGCCCACACAGCAAACAGCTGTCTGGGCATGCTGGGAGTTGTAGTAGTTTTGCAACATCTGGAGGGCTACAGTCTAGAGACCACTATGGTGGTCTCAGACTGTAGCCCTCTAGATGTTGCTATGCAACTACTCACCGGCTTCCGTCGCATCCGGGAGCCGTCCTCTTCTGCCGCACGCCGCCGCAGATCCCCGTCGCTCCGCTGCCTCCGGAGGGGTAAGTGGACGTCGGCGCCCGGTCCTCTTCGTTTTCCCCGTTCTGCCCCGGGGAAAACGAAAGTAAACCCCTCCGCCCCAGATCTGCTATTGGTGGTCGCGTCTAGACCACCAATAGCAGAGATAGGAGGGGTGGCAACCCTGCCACCTCACTCCTATCGCTTTAGGGGGATCGTGGGTGTCTTAGACACCCGCGATCCCCCTTCTATTCCGGGTCACCATAGACCCGGAATGACCCGGAATCGGCGCAAATCGCAAGTGTGAATTCACTTGCGATTTTCGCCGATCGCCGAAATGGGGGGGTCTAATGACCCCCCTGGGCATTTGCACAGGGTGCCTGCTGATAGATATCAGCAGTCACCCCGGCCCGGTCCCCGCCTGGCGCGCGGTGGGGGCCGAAATTCCCACGGGCGTATGGATACGCCCTTCGTCCTTAAGTACCAGGACGCAAGGGCGTATGCATACGCCCTTCGTCCCCAACAGGTTAAAAAAAAAAAGAAGTAAATTTTCACCTGAAATTCAAGCTCAAAATAGCCACCACTAGGGGTCGCCTGTCTTTTAGCCAGACAGACTAGTCTAGATTTTACAGCATACTGGATACCGTCCATAAATCATACCGGTATCCAGTTTAGGAGATTTCTATTGAGTGTGTGCAAAACAACAGATAAAGGATGTGTGGACATGCTGGGAGCTGTAGTTTTACAACAGCTGAAGGCAACACTGCTTTAACAGTTATTAACAAACATTGCAGCTTCAGTTGTTACTATACTACAACTCCCAGCATGCTGAAATAGTCAAAGCTTTCTCGGACTCCTGAATGACAAAGAAGTTGATCAGACATTCAGGAGTCTGTGAAAGATGAATGACACACATAGTGACAGCTATGCCGATTAGCATCCAGCTTTACTAGGAGAAGATAAAACAGATAGAACATGTATTCATAAAAATGCTGTACTTTTATCTAAAAAATCCTTGCACTAATTTTTTAAAGATCTATTCTTATATTTATACATTTTATCCTGTTATGAATTCACCATAATGTCTTCTGATTACTGCAGGCAAGCTCCAAGTATCTTCCTCTGACACATGACACAGCATAAAACCAGAGAAGAAAGGGTTACAGAGTAGAGAGTACTGATTGGCTGACTGCACAGGCTTGCTCCTGTGAGGGAGACAGACTGACACGCCCCCTCCAGCCTGCACAATGAAAAAGTAACTCACCAGCAGATAAATGCTTACCGTATATACTCGAGTATAAGCCGACCCGAGTATAAGCCGAGACCCCTAATTTCAACCCAAAATCCCAGGAAAAGTTATTGACTCGAGTATAAGCCTAGGGTGGGAAATACCTCATCCCCCCCTGTCATCATCCAGACCCGTCATTAACATCCTCATCATCATCCCCTTGTCATCATCCCACACATCCCCCCTTCATCATCCCCTTATCATCCCACACATCCCCCCTTCATCATCCCCTTGTCATCATCCCACACATCCCCCCTTCATCATCCCCTTATCATCCCACACATCCCCCCTTCATCATCCCCTTATCATCCCCCCTTCATCATCCCCTTATCATCCCGCACATCCCCCCTTCATCATCCCCTTATCATCCCACACATCCCCCCTTCATCATCCCCTTGTAATCATCCCACACCCCCCCCCCCCTTCATTATCCCCACCCCCCTTCATCATCCCCACACCCCCCCTTCATCATCCTCTTCTCATCATTCGCCCTCAGTGGTCTTCAACCTGCGGACCTCCAGAGGTTTCAAAACTACAACTCCCAGCAAGCCCGGGCAGCCATCGGCTGTCCGGGCTTGCTGGGAGTTGTAGTTTTGAAACCTCCGGAGGTCCGCAGGTTGAAGACCACTGCGGCCTTCAACATCATCCAGCCCCCTCTCACCCCCTTTAGTTCTGAGTACTCACCTCCGCTCGGCGCTGGTCCGGTCCTGCAGGGCTGTCCGGAGAGGAGGTGGTCCGGTGAGGAGGTGGTCCGGGCTGCTATCTTCACCGGGGGCGCCTCTTCTCTGCGCTTCCGGCCCGGAATAGAGGCGTTGCCTTGACAACGACGCAGAAGTACGTTGGCAATGAACGCACCTCTGCGTCGTTGTCACGGCAACGTGACTATTCTGAGGCCGGGCCCGCAGCGCGGAGAAGAGGCGCCCCCGGTGAAGATAGCAGCCCGGAACCACTCTCCCACCGGACCACCTCCTCACCGGACAGCCCTGCAGGACCGGACCAGCGCCGAGCGGAGGTGAGTACTCAGAACTAAAGGGGGTGAGAGGGGGCTGGATGATGTTGAAGGCCGCAGTGGTCTTCAACCTGCGGACCTCCGGAGGTTTCAAAACTACAACTCCCAGCAAGCCCGGACAGCCGATGGCTGCCCGGGCTTGCTGGGAGATGTAGTTTTGAAACCTCTGGAAGTCCGCAGGTTGAAGACCACTGCGGGTGGGGGAGTTCACTCGAGTATAAGCCGAGGGGGGAGTTTTCAGCACGAAAAATCGTGCTGAAAAACTCGGCTTATACTCGAGTATATACGGTATATCTCTGGGTATATAGGTCCGAGACACATAAAAATTATATGCACATGATCAGGATTGGGTCCCGAGTAACATATCACTTTTTTTTGCACTATGACAGGTACGCTTTAAAGGTCATTTATAGCAGTATAGCACGGTAGATCTGTGAAAGTATCTATCTTTTATGACGAGTTTCCCCAAATTTAGCATGGCATATCCCTTTTTAATATAAGTGGCACAAAATGCACCATGTAAATGATTGTGATCAGAATAAATCTGACATTTTATCGACTGTCCTAAATCTGAATGAGCAGACTCCGATTTTATAAAAGGATTTTTGACATCACATGACCAATTCCTTTGTCTCAACACTCTTTGTACATAATCAGCAATAATCATAATATTTAGGCTACTAGTCGGATCTTTGCCATATGATATGGTGTAAAAGTAACCTAAGAAATGGCTGAATAGAACTTACAAGGAAAGATTCTGAACACTTTGTGCTGCATCCTTACACTTTGGATTGCGTGCTCTACAGAGCATAAGGTGGTACATGACCTTTTTGTATGGCTGTGTATATACATTTGTAAGATGGTATTTTTGCAAATATGTATTTCATTAATACATTTATAATACAGTTTTTACCTTCTAAATAAAATAATTATTTATAACATGTATTTCAGGCATTCAAATTATGTGAGCTTTAATCCATCAGGAACGTGTGTAGCCTCTGCCGCTTCTAACAGTACCGTTAAAGTCTGGGATATTCGCATGAACAAATTACTGCAGCATTATCAAGGTAACCTACCTTTACTGCATATAAACTCAGTACCTGTAAACATGAGAGGGCAAAAAGACTATGGCCTTGATCATACCTGCATTGAACATTCCATCAAATGTCACAGACCTAACGGTGTACCGTACTGCTCTGTTTTGTCCAGTAAAATTCCTATAATGTAGCAGAACAGCAGAAAAAGGTACCACTGATGTGAACCCTAAGGCCAGGTTCACACTCGAGAAGCTCCGGATAGAAAACTTCCGTCCGGAGCTTCCTAGTGCGGTCACTGAATTAGTTCCCATAGATGGCAATGTCTGCATAGTGGATTCCGCCAGAACATTGAGCAGGTTCAATGTTCTGGTGGAATTTTTTGATTAGAATTTTCTGTCGGAAATTCCGACCAGAAAATTCTGCAGTGTGAATGGGTTCACGAAAAACCCATTAACCCGCATGTTAAATGAGAACTCCAGAATAAAAAAATTGTCCCCCATACTGCTGGCAGTTAAAAAAAAAATAAAGATGTACATACCTTCCTTCGCTCCCCCGGGGGCCTCCGGTAACCGGCTCCTGTCTCCGCCGTGATCCTCTTCCTGGTTGCTGGTGGTCGGCTAGTCATACTGCGCTCAGCCAATCACCGGCCGCAGCGGAGTCCCGAGTCGGCCGGCGATAGGCTGAGCGGCCATGTGACGTTTTCGGCCCCGGCAGCAGGTGCCGGTGTAGTGAAAAATGTTGTGTCTTGAAGCGTTCTCACACTGCCGCTCAGCCTATCGCTGGCCGAGTCGGCTGAGCGCAGTATGACTCGCTGACCACCGGCAACCAGGAAGAGGATCGTGGCGGAGACCGGAGCCAGTTACCGGAGGCCCCGGGGGGAATGAAGGAAGGTATGTACATCTTTATTTTTTTTCTGCCGGCAGTATGGAGGACAATTTTTATATTCTGGAGTTCTCCTTTAAGATTCAGGCAGTGGAATTTCTGAGCGGAATTCCTGTCGGAAATTGCGTAGTGTGAACCCGACCTAAATGTATTCAATTGCTCAAAACAATAGAGGGGTTCCCATTTGGGAACGAGTGCTTCCTGGCCTGCTTAAGGCTGTTGGAGGTAGTCGAAAAGCCTCCTTGCTGAAAATAATGAACAACATATTTTCAGCAAGAGTATATGCATACCCTAAGGCCATTATATGTTAAACTAGAATGATAGAATGTCCCCGGTTTAAAGAAAAAAGAAAGCATGGTGTGAATAGTGAATCAAGAACGACTGAACATATGATAAATAGTACATTATATAAACTTGAGAACACTCCCATGTTATAAGTGTGGGAACGGCAAACATTTACACATGAAAGCATTTAATTGCTAATATTGTCAAAATGTATTCAAATTACCGTAGACCTTATATATGTTGGCCGAGAAGAGAGAAACCACAAATCCAAAACCTAGTTGAAATATGTACTGAAGTACTCCTGCATTAGACGTGAGGTTTTGCCGAATTCAATACTATAGGAAAGAAATATAAAATCTATCATATAATAATAGGATCAATGTATTCAGTATAAAAAGCCTAGGTAATGGAAAAATACAAAAAAAAAAAACTTAAATGAAATCTGTCATTTTAAAATAAATAAAACATATTTTGGAATATCTTGCTTACAACAGCTGCACATTACTTTATCTAATGTCATCAGTTAAAGGACATATTCAGTGGTGAAAAACTTATCCCCTATCCTAAGGATTGGGGTTAAGTTTCAGATTGCGAGGGGTCCGACCGCTGGGGCCCCGACAGCCCGCTGGAAGGGGGTGTGTTGACCACTGCACGAAGTGGCGGCTGACACGCCCACTCAATACAACTCTGCATCTCCGGCTCTACCATAGAGTTGTATTGAGGGGGCGTGTTGGCCGCTGCTTCGTGCGGTGGTCAACACGCGCTATCTGAACAGCAAGACGGGACACCATACAGGAGATCGTGGGGGGCAATAGCGTTCAGACCCCCCCGCGATCTGAAACTTATGCCCTATACTTAGGATAGGGGATAAGTTTTTCTCCACTGGACTACCCCTTTAAATACTGAAAGTTTTTTTTTTTCTATTTTTATCTTTGAAAAACATAAGGAGAGACATTTATCATTGTTGCTTTCGTAAGCTAGCTCTGTAGTTATTTATTTATTTATTTATTTTTGGTTTTGCTTATGTGTGACATATTTATTATACTATCACAGGGGGTTGATAAATTTGGCTCACATAAGCAAAAAACAAATCACTTTTAAATACCAGTTTTTTTTGTACACATAAGCAAAAAACAATAAATGGCTTTAGAACACCACTTTGTAACCCCACCTCAAGTTGCAGCTGTGAAAAAAAAAAAGTGTGATAAATAGTGTTGCGCGCGAATATTTGAAATTCGAATTTTTACTGCGAATATTGGGATTTCGCTTTTTCGCGACTATTCAGAACATAGTGATATATATATATATATATGTGTGTAATGATGTATAATGATATGTGAATTTTAGCGAATATGCAAATATTCGCGAATATTGTCACTTCCAGTCAGAGGACACTGATCCCTCCCTTCTTTTAGGTGAAAGATATAATAGCGCATGCGCAATGCGCAATATGCAAATTTCATTATGGATTTCCGCATGGAAAAAAAAAAGAGAACGAACATAGCGAATTTTGCGAATATAGGATAAATATTCGTCCATATATTCACGAAATATCACAAATTCGAATATGGCCCCTGCTGCTCATCACTATTAATAAAATGGTTACCGAGGGCTTGTGGGGGAGTGTTTTTTAAAATAAAAGTTTTATCAACGTGTTGTGTTTTCTTAAAAATTTACTTTACAGGCTTAGTAGTGGAAGCCGTCGTATAGACAAAATCCATTACTAAGTTGGGGCTTAGCGTCAGCCCCAAAAACGGCTAGCGCTAACCCCCAATTATTACCCTGGTACACACCGCCTCAGGGGTGCAGGGCCAGTACCAACAGGCCCGGAGTGTCAAAAATGGCGCTCCTGGGCCTAGGTGGTAACATACTGCCGTTATTTAGGCTGGAGAGGGCCAGTAACAATGGTCCTCGCCCACCCTGGTAACGTCAGGCTGTTGCTGCTTGGTTGGTATCTAGCTGAGAACGAAAATATGAGGAACCCCAAGCGTTTTTATATAAATAATAAAATCTTAAAAAAACGCTTAGGGTTCCCCCTATTTTTATTCTCAGCCAGACACCAACAAAGCAGCAACAGCCTAATGTTACCATGGTGGACGAGGACCATTGATACTGGCCCTCCCCAGCCTAAATAAAACCAGCCTGTTACCACCTAGGTCCAGGGGCACCATTTTTGACACCTGGCACCCCTGGGGCGGTGGGTACCGGGGTAATAATTGGGGGTTAGCGCTAGCTGTTTTTGGGGCTAACGCTAAGCCCCAGCTTAGTAATGGATTCCATCTATAAGATGGCTTCAACTATTAAGCCTGTAAAATACATTTTAAAAAACAAAACACGTTTAAAAAATTTTTTTTAAAAAACACTCCCCAACAAGCACTTGTTAACCATTTTATTAACATAAATAAAATAAAAAATGCTGGTCATCGTAGTAGTCCACCGAATCTGAATTAGTCCACAGGATGCACGGATCTGAAATGAGAAGAAAAAAACCACGGAAAATAGGTTAGTACATTTATTGTCACTCGCCCATGCCGCACGACTACAAATAGCAGCATGTCCTCACTGTAAGGGCAAGCTGGGAGTTGTAGTCATGCAATGGCGGGCTGGTGGGAGATGTGCAGGCAGGTGACAAGCAAGTCAGCTGTCACCCGCTCGCACATCTCCTGCCGCACTACTACAACTCCCAGCATTCCCTTGCAGTGAGGACATGTTGGGAGTAGTAGGCGTGTGGCGTGGGTAGGAGATGTGCGGACGGGTGACAAGCTTGTCACCTGCCCCCTGCATGACTGCAACTCCCAGCATGCCTTTACAGTAAGGGAATGCTGGGAGTTGTAGTCGTGCATCGGGGCCAGGTGACAAGCTTGTTGCCCGCCCCCACTGCAGGACTACAACTCCCAGCATGTCCTTACTTGTAAGGGCCTGCTGGGAGTGGGAGATGTGTAGGCGGGTTGCAAGCTTGTCACCCACCCGCACATCTCCCATCCGCGCCACAAGACTAAAACTCCCAGCATGCCCTTACAGTTAGGGCATGCTGGGAGTTGTAGTAGTGTGGTGCAGACTGGTGACAAGGAAGCCAGGGAAGCAGGCGACATTGTGCTCCGCTCCCTGGCTTCACAGGGGGAAAATGAAGTTATAGCCCTGTAACTTCATATTTTCCTCTGGCAGCTGTGATTGGCCAGGAGGTCCGGGCCAATCAGAGGTCTACCCGGGAAATATGAAACTACAGTGCTGCAATTTTATATTCCTGTCGGCTGGCTCCGCTCCCAGGCCACTTGCCCATAAGCTGTTGAGGAAAAAAACTTCCAGCATCTGAATTTTTGTAAAACTCTGCTTCCTGGCCACTCGCCCGCATTTGCCACCCACCTGCTAGCTACTGCAGGACTACTAATCCCAGTTTGCCCTTACAGTGAGGACATGCTGTAGGTTGTAGTCCCAACAGCTTGCGGGAGGGTAGTAGATGTGAGCTGGTTCCGGGGAGCTTAGCTGCACGAAAAGTTGCAACTGCAACTTTTTTGTGCGACTTTTTAACCTTTTGGGGACCAAGGGCGTACAGGTACGCCCTTGCGCCCTGGTGCTTAAGGATCAAGGGCGTATCTGTACGCCTGTGGGAATTTCAGTCCCCGCCGTGCGTCGGCGGGGACCGGTCCGGAATGCCTGCTGAAAGCATAACCCCACCCCATGCCGCAAATTGCTGATCAATTCAGATCGGCGATTTGCGGCGATTCCGGGCTGATCGGGTCTCTAATGACCCGATAGCCCGTGAAATAGGGATGAATGGAGCTGTCAGAGACATGGCAGGGGTGCCACCTCCTCCTATCCCCTGCCATTGGTCGGTTGAGACTGACCGACCAATGGCAGTTGGGGGCGGGGGGTGGGGGGGGTTAAAGTTGAAATCCCCGCTCTGCCCCGCCCTGGATGTCTGGACAGAGCGGGGGAAAGATGGCTGCGGGTGCCGGAGCGGCGAGGGACCGGCCGACAGGCAGCGGCGGGTCCGGCTGCAGTAAGGAGGCAGCGGAGGCAGCAGTAAAGATCAGTAGTAAGTGATCTTCACTGCTGCCTTCTAGGAGTTGCCAAACTACAACTCCCAGCATGCCCAAGCAGCCAAAGGCTGTCTGGGCATTTTGGAAGTTGTAGTTTTGCAACAGCTGGATGTCCTCAGTTTGGAGACCACTGTGCAGTGATGTCCAAACTGTAGCCGTTCCAGATGTTGCAAAGCTACAACTCCCAGCATGCCGGGAGTTGTAGTTCTGTAACATCTGGCCCTTCAGATGTTGCAGAACTACAACTCCCAGCATGCCTGGACAGTCTGGGCATGCTTGGAGTAGAAGTTTTGCAACATCTGGAAGGCTACAGTTTGGAAACCACTGCACAGTGATCTCTAAACTGTTCTCCTCCAGTTGTTGCATAACTACAACTCCCAACATGTCCTTTGGCTGTCTGGGCATGCTGAGAGTTGTAGTTTTGCAACAACTGGACGCACACTGGTTGGGAAACACTGAGTTAAGTAACAAACTCAGTGTTTTACAACCAGTGTGCCTCCAGCTGTTGCATAACTTCAACCCCCAGCATACACGAACAGCCAAAGGGCATGCTGGAAGTGTTAGTAGTATGCTCTTCAGCTGTCACTGCATGCTGAGAGTTGTAGTTCTTGCACCAACTGAAGGCACACTGGTTGCAAAACACTGAGTTTGTTACCTAACTCAGTGTTTCACAACCAGTGTGCCTCCAGCTGTTGCAAACTACAACCCCCATGCACTGATAGACCAAACATGCTGGGAGTTGTAGTTTTGAAACAGCTGGAGGCACACTGGTTGCAAAGCACTGAGTTAAGTAACACACTCTGTGTTTTGCAACCAGTGTGCCTCCAGCTGTTGTATATCTACAACCCCCAACATGCACAGACAGCGAAAGGGCATGCTGGGAGTTGTAGTTTTGCAACAGCTGGAGGTTTGCCTCCCATATGAATGTACAGTGTACATTCACACGAGCTGGAGTTTTTTGCTGCAAGTTTGAGATGCAGCAAATTTTCCGCTGCAGCTCAAACTCCCAGCGGGAAACTCACTGTAAATCCCCGCCTGTGTGAATGTACCCTAAAAACACTACACTACACTAACACAAAATAAAAAGTAAAACACTACATATACACACTCCCCTACACAGTCCCCCTCCCAAATAAAAAATGTCTCGTATGACACTGTTTCCAAAACGGAGCCTCCAGCTGTTGCAAAACAACTCCCAGTATTGCCAAACAGCCATCGACTGTCCAGGGATTCTGGGAGTTTTGAAGCAGCTGGAGGCATCCTATTTGGGAAATGCTGCCATAGGGTAATTTTGGTATCAGAGGCAAGTGTAATTCTTGCATCCGGGCCGTCCCTATGCAAATCCCTTATTTAGGCCTCAAATGCGCATGGCGCTCTCTCACTTCAGAGACCTGTCGTATTTCAAGGCAACAGTTTAGAGCCACATATGGGATATTTCTGTACTCTGGAGAAATTGCCTAACACATTTTGGAGGGCTTTTTCTCCTCTTACCCCTTATGAAAAGGTAAAGTTGGAATCTACTGCTGCATGTTATTGTAAAAAAGTTACATTTTTACACTAACATGCTGGTGTTGCCCCATACTTTTAATTTTCACAAGAGGTAAAAGGAAAAAAAAAGACCCCCAAAATTTGTAACGCAATTTCTTCTGAGTACGGAAATACCCAAGATGTGGACATAAAATGCTCTGCGGGCGCACAACAAGGCTCAGGAGTGAGAGCGCCATTTATATTTGAGGTGATTTGCACAGGGGTGGCTGATCGTTACAGCAGTTCTGACATAAACGCATATAAAAAAAACACCCACCTTTCCTCTTGGAACCTCCCCCCCCCCCCTTGAGCTTATGTAGCTGGGAGTGCTTATAGTCCATTAACGCTTCTTTCCCTTCACTGAAAGTGGTCAACAACGTTGGTCATATGAAATGCTAGACCGGTGGGGGATGATTGTATACCAGCACTCCTCGCTTACCATGTTTTTCTTTGTGACTACATACGATGGATTTCTGAGATTGTGACCAGATGCTTACTCATTGTTGTGTTTATATACTCTGTTGTGAAACTTTAATAAAAACTTTAATATGGAAAAAAAAAAACACCCACTTGTGACCCCATTTTGGAAACTACTCCCCTCACAGAACATAACGAGGGGTATAGTGAGCCTTAACACCCCACGGGTGTTTGAAGAATTTTTGTTAAATTTGGACGTGAAAATGAAAATGTTTAATTTTTTCACAAAAATGCTGGTGTTATTGGAAAAAAGCCTCCCAAAATTTGTAACCCCATTTCTCCTGAGTATATAAATACCCCATGTGTGGACGTAAAATGCTCTGCGGGCGTACTACAATGCTCAGAACAGAAGGAGTGCCATTAGGCTTTTGGAGAGAGAATGTGTCTGGAATTGAAGGTCATATGTGTTTACAGAGCCCCCATTGTGCCAAACAGAACAGTGGAACCCCCCCCCCCCCCATGTGACTCCATTTTGGAAACTACACCCCTCACAGAATTTAATTGATCAAGTGAGTGTTTACACCCCACAGCTGTCTGACAGATTTTTTGAAATGTGTCAAATACCTGTGGGGTGTTAAGGCTCACTGTACCCCTTGTTACGTGCCTTGAGGGTTGTTGTTTCCCAAATAGTGTGCCATTTTTGCTGTTCTGGCACCATAGGGGCTTCCTAAACGAGACATGCCGCCCAAAAACCATTTCAGCAAAATTTGCTTTCCAAACGACAAATGTGGTTCTTTCTCTTCTGAGGATTGTAGTTCCCACCGCATTGCACTTGACGTCCACACATGGGGTATTTCTATACATTTCCTCCTATTACCTGCATTTTAGTGAAATATATTTTTACAATGAAATGTGACTGTGCCCTACAGACGACAGCTTATAAATATCACTTTCCAATAAATTTTACCTAAAACATATCAAAAGTAGTGACCGCTGGAGTCAAGCTGCTGAGACCCCCACCAATTACTGGAATGAATGTACAGAAACTGTTCCCTGAGTATTGTCCCTTTAATTTCTGATTTGTTTTCCTTGGAAAAGAGAGTGCGTGAAGTTTGGACACAGTGAATGTCTCATAGACAAGCGATCAGTGGTGTGTCCCTTCCATCTAGCGATTAGATAACATACAAAAATATTTTTTTCATTTACACATCAGATTTAACCGAAAAGTCGTCAAACACCTGTTGGGTGTTAAGGCTCACTGTACCCTTTGTTATGTGCCTTGAGGGGTGTAGTTTCCAAAATAGTATGCCATGTGTGTTTTTTTTTTTTGCTGTTATGGCACCATAATACATTTCCTAAATGTGAAATGCCCCCAAAAACCATTTCAGCAAAATTCACTTTCCAAAATCCCAAAGTTTCTCCTTCGCTTCTGAGCCCTCTAGTGCACCCACATAGCACTTTACGTTCACATATGAGGTATTTCCTTACGCGAGAGAAATTGGGTTACACATTTTGGGGGGGCTTTTTCTCCTTTTTACCCCTTGTAAAAAAAAATCAAAAGCTGGGTCTACAAGTAAAAAAATTTGTAAAAAGATTTAGAATTTTCTCCTTCACTTTGCTGCTATTCCTGTGAAACACCTAAAGGGTTAACAAACTTTCTGAATGTCATTTTGAATACTTTGAGGGGTGCAGTTTTTATAATGGGGTCATTTGTGGGGTACTTCTAATATGAAGGCCCTTCAAATCCACTTCAAAACTGAACTGGTCCCTGAAAAATTCCAATTTTGAAAATTTTGTGAAAAATTGGAAAATTGCTGCTGAACTTTGAAGCCCTCTGATGTCTTCCAAAAGTAAAAACATGTCAACGTTATGATGCAAACATAAAGTAGACATATTGTATATGCGAATCAATAGATAATTTATTTGGTATGTCTATTTTCCTTACAAGCAGAGAGCTCCAGAGTTACAAAAAGGCAAAATGTTCAAATTTTTCATGAAAATTTGGAATTTTTCACCAAGAAATGACGAAAATTTACCATTATGTTAAAATAGAATATGTCACGAAAAAACAGTCTCGGAATCAAATTCATAAGTAAAAGCATTAAATTCATAAGTAAAAGCATTAAAGTGACATCTGACCACTGTCACTTTAACCCCTTAAGGACCATGGACGTACCCGTACGTCTAAGCACCCTGGTAGTTAAGGACCAAGGACGTATGCGTACGTTCGTGGTAATTTCGGTCCCTGCCGGGCGGGGACCGGACCGGGGTGACTGCTGATATCGATCAGCAGTCACCCCGTGCAAGTGCCCAGGGGGGTCATCACCCCCCCATGTCGACGATCGTCGCAAATCGCAAGTGAATTCACACTTGCGATTTGTGGCGATTCCAGTGATGTGGGTCACAGGTGACCCGCTGACCCGGAGATACATGGTGATCGGGGGTGTAGGATACACCCCCAATCACCTCCTGTATCTATGGGGAGGTGGCAATTTCGTCACCCCCCCCCCCCCTAGGATCGCTGCCATTGGCCGGACCAATAGCAGCTGGCAGGGGAGGGGTTAACTGCATCTTCCCGCAGCTCCTGCGGCTTGCTGAGTTCAGTCAGCGGACAGAGCAGCTGGAGGAAGCCAGGGACCCCCCTCTGCTGAGATCGGAGCCCCCTCAGAAGAAAAGAAGCCCCCATAGAGCAGGGACAGAATAAAACCCAGGGAAAGGTTGGATAAAAAAAGTGAAAGTAAAAAAAAAGTTTAAAAAAAAATGTCCCCCCCCCCCCCTAATAGGTCCTCAAGGGTCCTCTGCAGTTTTTTCAGTGTGACCCGGGCCCTATTAGGGGTTCAGGGCACTGCGATTTGCCCCCTTTTTTTTATTTTTTTGGGCCGCACCAGTTTTTTTTTTTGTTTTTTTTTTACCCCATATAATGGTGTGTGTGATTTTTAATAACACACAGTTAGGCTGGGTTCACACTACGTTTTGTCCCATACGGGAGCGCATACGGCAGGGGGGAGCTAAAAGCTTGCGCTCCCGTATGTGACCGTATGCGCTCCCGTATGTCATTCATTTCAATGAGCCGACCGGAGTGAAACGTTCGGTCCGGTCTGCTCATTTTTGCGCCGTATGCGCTTTTACAACCGGACCTAAAACCGTGGTGCCCCCTAAATGCCCCCCAAAAACCATTTCAGAAAAACTGCGCCCGCCGAACACTTGACATACACATATGAGGTATTTCCTTACTCAAGAGAAATTGCGTTACAAATTTTGAGTCTATTTTTTTCCTTTTACCCCTTGTAAAAATTCAAAAACTGGGTCTACAAGAACATGCGAATGTAAAAAATGAAGATTTAGAATTTTCTCCTTCACTTTGCTGCTATTCCTGTGAAACACCTAAAGGGTTAATACACTTACTGAATGTCATTTTGAATACTTTGAGGGTGCAGTTTTTATAATGGGGTAATTTATGGGGTATTTCTAATATGAATGCCCTTCAAATCCACTTCAAACCTGAACTGGTCCCTGACAAATTCTGATTTTGAAAATTTTGTGAAAAAATTGGAAAATTGCTGATGAACTTTTAAGCCCTCTGGTGTCTTCCAAAATTAAAAACATGTGAACTTTATGATGCAAACATAAAGTAGACATATTGTATATGTGAATCAATGTATAATTTATTTGGAATGTGATAGGCTCTAAATGTCTAGTAATCTAAAATATATACTTCACTCCTGATAAAAATGTATTATTAAATAGTACCCTCTCTACTGACTCCTGGGCGACTGGGTTCCCCTATCAGACTGCTCTACTAAATATATTCTATATTGATTATGACCTGTTGCCACTTATACCCTGTGGCTCCACTACTCCCTGTGTGATAGTTGCACACTGTATATCCCCACCGTACCACCTATTAATAACATACTATACTGACATTGTTACCTGTTTTATATATACTAATCATCCCTATTGTACCCCGACCTCGCCACCTATACATTTAAATATGCGCATTAATACCTGTATTTTATATACAAATCGCCGCCCATACATTCATAAAACCTGTATTAAAATCATCCCTACTGTACCCTGGCCTCGCCGCCTGTACATGCAATTATGCACCTCGCCAGCTGTCAAAACAGCTCACACTGACAAGCAAGCACGGAGATTGTGACCATCTCATTGGCTGAATGCCGATCACATGGTCACCAAACATAGCAATGCGTCCTGGGCAACCACCTATCGTGGCACACGCATTCAGCGCACCGCGCTCCACACATGAAGCATTTATTTACACAGTTCACACAATGCAGCGGGTCACTCCTGGCCCACTGCAGTTCTGCAGCAGTTGAAAACCATACCTGTACATAAGGACTCTACATTGTTTTTATATAAATCTACAGCAAATATGTTTATTTATGTTTTTTAAAGAAAGAGTCCCGCCAGGCACTACTTGCTGTATTATGTTATAGGTGTACAATTCCTAGGTCTTTATACCAGCATGGCACACAATCTAGATCTGCTTCATGCGGCTAGTGGTTCTCTACGTCCTAATATAGCATGCAGTTACAGTATATATATTTCACTTCTTGAGAAAAGAAAAGGAACGAAACTACAGAAGAAGTTCCATAGTGGAACGAAACGGACGTTGTCTAATGTAGCTCGCGTCTCTATTCCTGCTTCCCACCTACCTGCACCTTCTTGTCCTTTGGAGATGTTTTATGAAATAAAGAAGTGTTTTTGATACGGCGAAGCGGTGAGTTCCCATCCTATTTCTTTTCTCAAGAAGTGAAATGTTTATTTATGTATTTGCATAACATGTACAATGTAATTTTACATTTTTTATTTTTTTTTTATTTTTTTAACACTGTGTCTGATTTAACTTTTTACTGTACACTCCTCAACTTTGTTTTTGGCGCCCATTATCTTGGCTATATAAACCTGTTACTGTTGTTACTACCTCACCCTAATCTGAGGAAGGGAGGGATCCTCCCGAAATGCGTAATCCTGTCCATTTAATTTTTTTCTAATAAAATGTCCTGCTGAGGAGCTTTTCACTATCTCTGGCATTTGCCTCATCCTTTTCACAAGAGTCAGCAGTGCCGACTTCCAGGGTTTTTTCCTGCCTTGCTTCCACTATTTAACTCCAGGACGACTTTGTCTTCTCCTGCAACCCTTAGGCTCAGCAGCGGCTTGCACTATTGGTACCCTGATTTAATGGTGGGTTATATGCGCTTTTACTACCATCATATTGTGAGCGGCCATCTATAAGCTCTGCGGGGTTGCCCCCCCACTCACCACTGATTGCCTTAGGTTAATACATGAGGCGCCGTCCGTCGTTTCTTTTTTTATTTCCACAAAGTTTGTAAGTCAGATCTGACCTGGCTTACACTTGCGACTTTTTGAAGGTAATTTGCAACTTTTATTTTATTTTTTTAACTTATGTACGACTTTCGCACTTGATAAATTCCCGACCACTGCAAAGTGAAAACTGAAAATTGCTTAGGTAGGGCTTACTGGTATTTTTTGCTTACCCACAAAAGTCGCACAAAAAGTTGCTTACGCGCACGTGTGACTTTTGTAAGCAAAAAAAAAACCTCTAAACTCCTTGGTGGGTGTCTGGAAGAATCGGTTCCATAACCGGGAAGCCTCCGGAATTCTATGTCATCTTGGGACTGGATATCCAGTAGGCACGAATTGTAAAACAGATTTATTATATATTCATTAAGGGAGCCTGGGGAATTCAAAATTTCTTTTTTTCCCCTCAGTACATATAATATATAACATGTTGCAAGCTACACACTGTATGCAATATCAGATGGTATTACAGTTAGTCAGTTCTTTGATAATAAATGATTACTAGATAAATAGTAGTCCTAAAATGGAAATGTAACAGCATCCCTACATATCAGCAGTTTGGTAGAGCGTTTGCTCCAGCATATAAAAAAAAGAATGGTCTGGAAGCAAATGGGCTCAATTTACTCCAGCCACTAGAGTAGCTGCGTTGGGTTACCGCAGCTCACCTCTTATTAAAGTGATTGTGACCTAAGCTGCAGTAGCTACACAATTTACGGAGCCAAGGCATCTGACTCTTTACACTGTGTTTACACCCGAGTGCTGAAGCTTGCCCAAACAGCTGATCAGCAGGGGTGCATGTTGTCGGCATTCCACTGATCAGCTATTAATTGCCTATCCTGTGGATAGGCAATCAATCAATTTTCCCTGTCATGGTTTTGTCTCCACGACAGAGCAGCTGAGATTGCATCCTCCTGAATGTGACAGGAAAACATGCAGAGAACTTAAAAACCCTACTCTTTCCTCCCATTACCAGTGTTTTTCCTGTCCCTGTCAAAAATGAATAACTAAAGAGGTGCCAGGAGCTTCTACTTGGGGGTTCCTGGCTGAAGATTTTTACTTACTGGCAGCTGGGCTGTAACGTCTGGATTCTCAAGTTTGGGTAGATGCCCTAGCCCAGAGGTGGCCTCCAAACCTACTGTATGCCTTCTTTTCTTTTCCCTTGATTCAAAGATCGCTTGGAAAACTGCACACTATTACTAGTACTTCCATACTGGCCAAATGGAAGAGAGGGGGTCATCCTTCTCAAGAATCTAAGCCTGAAAGATCCGATCTGGTCCCTCTTCATCAGATTTGTTGTCTCAGGTTCCAGTTTGCATTTCTCATAGATCTGCAATTTGGGAAAGGTTTGCTTCTTGTTGTGGGTCTCTATTGACTCTCATCAAATTCTCTTAATCTTAGATTTCCTGAAAGATGGAAAGCTGAACGTATTTCTTTCAGGATTATCCTCTGATCCATGTAAGCCTATTGAGTTTATTTCAATCAAATTTTGTACTATTGAGGCGGTCTTCTGGGTGGCAATTACTTCTGCCTGGAGAGTAAGTAAATTGCCTGCTCTTTATGTCCTAGAGCTTTTTCTCAGAATATTGACTGTTAAGCTGATGTTTAAATAAGACCCTCATTTCCTTGACAAACTGGTATCTTCATATCATAGATCTCGGGATGCTGTCATTTCTTCCTTTTGCGCAGCCTTAAAAATTATCAGAAAATATATATTTTTTTACAATTTAGATGTAAGGAGGGTTGTGCTTCAGTATATTGAATCTACTCTGCAGTGGAGGAAGGACAAAACTCAGTTATTACAGTTTGCAGGGTAAAAAAAAAAGGCGCTTTAGGGTAGGGTCACATGTAACGGATCCACAGCGTTTTTTACGCTGCAGATCTGCCAGTGACCTGACCCATAGTGTGCCTCCAGCTGTTGCCACTGCCCTGCCCCCTGGCCTGCTCACAGCAGCAATCCCCCGCTCCAACCAGCCACACAGGGGCCTGTGAGTCGCTGAGGGTATTGTACTTGAACATCGCGACTGCCAATGGGGGGGCAGTCAACAGCTGTAGGCACACTATGGTTTGGGTCACCAGCAGATCCGCAGCGTAAAATAGGCTGCGAATCCGTTACGTGTGCCCCTACCCAAAGTTACATATCTGGAAGGATTAATTTAGCCACTTCTGAGGCTTACATTTTCATGTGTAGACCCCCCTTCAGTAGACCTGAAGGCCTATTCCACTAGAGCGGTATCCACCACTTGGGCTAAAATGTGTCTATGCCTCTGTTGAACAGATTTGCAGGGCAGCTTCCTGGAAAATAGTTTTGCATTTTCACTAAACACTACAGGCTTGATGTTATTATTAAAGACAACCTGTCACCAAACTAAACTTTTAAAATATTGTTCCTTATGTAATTATAAGACACTTTGCTTTTTACTTGCTGTTAAAATTCTCAACCTTTATATGTGTTTAATGTGATTTGAAAAACGGCCACTAGGCCTAGTTAGTTTGGTCTCCTCCCGGCCTGGCAGGAGACCAAACTCAGGAAGTGCGTGCAGGGCATGGCGAGGCACAGCTCTCACAGGCTTCAGCGACGGGGAACGCCCATTCTCTCCTGCCGGGAGCTCACACAATGTGAGCAAGGGGAAAGGTATGATACACAGCTTTTTAAAGCTCAGAAACATTTTTTAGAAAATATGGTTTGATGACAGGTACTCTTTAATAATGACAGTTCTTAGTCTTCCGTTTTTGGAGTATCTAAACAATAAGCCTTGTCAAAGGGTGATGGTCATGAGCGTATTAGTGGAGAATGACTAAAATAATATATACTATATTATCGAATGGCATTGTGCAAGGATAAGCACAATTCTGTCATAAACTCAGAAGGTGACATCAGGTAATTCTATAGGCTCTTAGTCTTACTGGGAGCCCATTCTGTTTAATGTTAAATTTTCTTCATACAAAGAAGCCAATGTTTTCAAAATGTAACAGCGTATATGTTTTTCAGTCCACAGTGCGGGTGTCAATTGTTTGTCATTCCACCCATCCGGAAACTTCCTCCTGTCTGCTTCTAATGATGGTACTGTAAAGGTGCTAGACCTGCTAGAAGGGAGACTACTTTACACGCTTCATGGACACCAGGTACCAGATTATCCTTAACAACAAGTCATGGCCATGGGTATTTGCTAATTTTGTAATATATAAATATTAGGGCTGCACGATATATCGCAAAAGCAATCGAAATGCGATCTTTGCGATATAGCTACACGCCCCACCCCACGGGAAAACTTGTGATTATCTGCACGGGCCGGCTCACATGTGCTGCTGCAGTCGGGGGCCGGCCAGAGCATGTCAAAACAAATATAAATACTAAAAGTTAGTGTTTCCCAACCAGGCAAAGGCTGTCCGGACATGCTGGTAGTTGTAGTTTCACAACATCTGGAGGCACCCTGGTAGAAAAACACTGAGTGAAGTAAAAGGGCGCAGGGAGCAAAATAAAAAAAAAAACTTCTGCTTACCTACTCCCGGTCCCTGCAGATGCCGTTCCCCTCTGTGCGGTCTGGTGTCTCCCCTCTTCACCATTCAACAAGTAGGACCTTTCTCTTTTCAGCCAATCACTGTCCTCAGCGGTGTCACGTGTCAAGCCAATGATTGGCTGATGGGAAAGGTCTTTTTCGGCAGCAAACACACTAGGTTTCCCGGATCTGGTGGAAGATTTGAAAAACGCCCGGGAAACCCAGTGTATTGCTTCAGTACAAAATGTGACAGGGGGGGGGGATGTGACAAGGGTGGGGGGAGAATGTGACATGGGGGGGAGAATGTGGCAGGGGGAGGAGAATGTGGCAGGGGGAGGGGAAAATGTGACCATGAGGGGAGAATGTGACAATGGGGAGATGTAAAATGGGCAGTGGGCATAAAATAGGTGGATAGTTGTAAAATGGGGGAGATTGGATATGATATGGCAGGATTTCACCATTTATTTGTTATATCGCATCGCATATCGAAATCGCAATATTTAGGCCCAAAATCACAATCGCACATTTTCCCCATATCGTGCAGCCCTAATACATATACTGGTAATATGATGTTTGTGCAGCCATTGGAAGTAATTAGTTTTCTACACTTGCCTGTACTGCAATATTGTGTGATGATGTTAGCGGTGCTGATATAGATTACATTACATCTATAAAGTTGTCATGGCAACATGTTAACAGTATATTGTTACTCTGCAAGGGCTATTTGGTAGAATCAATACATATATTAAGCCTGTAGTCCAAAAACGAAATTACTTTTAGTTAAGGTCCTCTTATCCAAGACTGCCATCAGGTGAAGGCCTGAGTTGTACCATAAGGCCTTGTTTACATCCAGTGGTCGCACTGCTATGTAAGCAAGAGACTCTGCCTGTTGCAGAAAATTATTATAACCCTAATAATAAGCCATAGGGTAAAATGTAAATCTACACCCAGTGTGAATAAAACAATGTTAAATGGGTACTCCTGGCAACTAAAACTTATCCCCTATCCATAGGAGGTCTGATTGCGGGACTGGGACCACCTGCGACCTCCTGTATAGCATTCAGTAACTTACCCATCCTTGGCACGCTCTGGCCCCCACATTCTGAGACAAGCAGGAGTGATTGCCGCTCAGCAAATGAACAGCTGAGACGGGGGTACATTTTTGTTTTTGCCTGGAGTACCCCTTTAAGGATATGCTGAGAGATTTATCTTCAAAAACTAGAAACGTGCCAGGCATCATCTTAGTACAGATCATACAGGGACTACAGAATCAGAGGCAGAATAAACATTTACATTCAGGGACTTAAACATGATGATTTCTCTTTTCCTTTCCTTCTTCATTCAGTCTAGACTGTCATGAAGACTACTTTTGTCTATGTCTCAACTGTGCCCCCATAATAAAGTGTGCCACTGTGCCCCTACATCATTGTTACCCAACCTGTAGTTTGCCACTTGTTGCAAACTACAATTCCATCAAGCACTGACAGAAGGGCATGATGGGAGTTGTAGTTCCTCAAACAAAGCCACTGGTTAAGTAACATACCAGTGATTGGCTATGGGCAACTGGGCAACTTTTCCTCTGGACAAGTTTTGATAAATCTCCCCCTAAGAGATGGGATTGCAGGGAGAACTGATGCCTTCTCTGGGTGGTTTCACGAACCGGCTGGAGGTATTAGGGGCCCCATGTGCCATCCTTGTAGCTACAGTTCTCCAGTTGAGGACCCACGCTGTAGTCTATTTCATGCAGGCTTCTGTATCTGCTTTTAAATTGTAGTTGCTTTAGCATATGTTTTTTTATTTATTTTCAGGGCCCTGTTTTGTCTGTTGCTTTCTCAAGAGATGGAGAACAGTTTGCATCTGGAGGGACGGATGCACAGGTTTGTCAGTAAATTTTGCGGACAAATAGAATATTACATAATAACATAATTTATCTGAATATGTATATGTAGTTAAATAGACTATTCTCTGTACAGTAGATGCCAAGAAAACATATGTGATTGCTGAATAGTTTTTAAAGTGTACCTATCATTTCAAAATCCTGCAGTGAAATAAAAATGAAAAACCCATGCCATTTTTTACTTTTAGGGGCTTTAGTTTCTACTCTGTGACCTTTTGGGTAACAATGACACATTGGGCCTCATTTACTAAGAGTGTTGGGTTTTTACTAGTGTGAAATGTTGTTTCACACTTGTAGGATTTCACTCTATTTACTATGGGGATTCCCAGATTTACAAGTCTAGAAATTTTAGTGAGCAGCTATTTCTAGGTGGAAATTTCCAGCCATTTATCCACATATTCTGAGAATTCAATAGTAATTAGGTCGGGTTGTTAAGCCACGTCCCCTTTTTAATGTTTTGTCTGGCTACGCCCCCTTTGCAACAGACAAAACCCTTTTCGGCTTTTCACAATGCAATGTTGAGTTAGTCGGATTTTTCTGGTGCACACTGTCTGAGACAGGTCTCAGACATGCCCCAGACACTATGTGCCAAAATAACTTGAAAAAAAACCCAAAAAACTAGTGGGTTTTAACCTAGTAAATGAGGGCCATTATCTTTATTCTGTAGGTCTATACAATTATGACAATACTTAATGTATATAAGTTTTATTTTGTATTACTACTTTTTAAAAATTATACATTTTTGTACGAAAATTAGCATGATTAAAATTGTCCTCTTCGGACCACTACAACACTTTTATTTTTCCATATAATGGAAAGTTTGTGAGCAAATTTTTTTTGCACTGTGATCTGTCGTTTTTATTGGTATTTATTTTTGTTTTGATGGGACTTTTTTGAGCTCGCTTCAAAGACCGGGTGCAGGGCGTACATGTATGCCCTGCAGCCTTAAGGGGTTAAGGCTGGGTTCACACTATGGAGTTTCCAAGCCGAATTCCGCTTTCCGATTGTTTTTGTCAATGGGATTCTGTTGCACTTGATGGAATTTCGGCGGCGGAGCTTCCTGCCACTGAAATTCATTGACCAAAAGAATGGCCGGGTCCTGCTAAATCACTCGCTGGGCACCAGAGGTAGTCTTTTTGTCCTTCCTCAGGTTGCAGATAGTTTCTCCCCTGTCTCTTTGGACTTCTCAATCTAGATCTCCTTCAATAGTGCATCTTTCTATGATGTCTTCCGATGGCATCCAGTAGATCCTTCAGTGCCACCAAAGTTGTCACATGACTTCAGCTTCTGGTGGTCATGTGAGCGTCATTAGACCCGTTGACAGCAGCCGCCATTCCAAGTCAATAAGTTCTTGGCTGTTGTGAAGGACACTGAGGCAGGGTTTTGCGGAGCTCTACATTTTTATTGGGGAGGAAGCTGCAGCTAAAGTTTTCCCTTACTGGAACACCTAGAAAAAGTTACTTCTTGCTCTGAGGTAGAAGGTGCTTCTTAAGCTTTGAATCTGCATAGAGCAGCAGGAACTCCAACTATATTTACTTTTCTCGTTCGGCTCCATTGTGGGACACAGAGACCGTGGGTTTATGCTGCTGACACTAGGCAACAAAAGAAAGTCTGCCCCTCCCAGCAGGATATACCCCGCCTATAGACTCTGAGCTATCAGTTTTGGCTTAGTATCTGTAGGAGGCAGACACAGGTCTGGAGTTCTCCAGACCTGGTCTTTTCTTTTCTTATTTTTTAGTTTAGGGACATGTATTTAGAATTTACTCTCTCTTTTACGGCCCTTCTACCCGGCGCTGCGCTATGCACGTGGGCCCAGCATTTTACTTTCGCTTTGGCACCTCCACGCTTGAGGTGACCGGAACCGGGCATTCTGTTTTCTGCCGACTGCGCTGCTTGCACACGGCCAGCGGTCTAATCGCTCTCTCTCTCTCTCTCTCCCCCTCTCTCTCTCTCTCTCCCCCCCCTCTCTCTCCCCCCCCCCCCCCCTCTCTCTCCCCCTCTCTCTCTCTCTCTCTCTCTCTCCCCCCCCCTCTCTCTCTCTCCCCCCTCTCTCTCTCTCCCCCTCTCTCTCTCTCTCTCTCCCCCTCTCTCTCTCTCTCCCCCTCTCTCTCTCTCTCCCCCTCTCTCTCTCTCTCCCCCCTCTCTCTCCCTCCCCCCTCTCTCTCCCCCTCTTCCTCTTCTTTCTCTCCTCTCTTTCTCTCCTCTCTTTCTCTCCTCTCTTTCTCTTCTCTCTTTCTCTTTTTGCGTCCCGCCAAAACCAGAAAGTTTGTCTCAAAGTCCCGAGATCCCTTGGCTCTAGTCGTACCAGACCGTGGTTCTAAGAGCCAGGGGATTCTCTTCCCAAGTGATCCGCACAATGATCAAGGCGCGCAAGCCTTCATCTGCGAAGATTTATCACCGTACTTGGCGGTCCTACTTTCGTTGGTGTGAATCTCACTCCTTTTCTCCGGTTGTGTTCTCCCTCCCAAACCTTCTTTCCATTTTACAGTCTGGGCTGGAACAACACTTTGCGCTCAGTTCCCTTAAAGATCAGGTGTTGGCTCTCTCCATTCTCTTTCAGCGTCCTCTGGCGTCTGACCCTCACATCTGCACCTTTCTTCAAGGTGTTGCTCATGCGGCTCCGCCATACAGATCCCCTACTACCCCGTGGGACCTGAATCTGGTTCTCAGTGCCTTGCAGGGTACCCCCCTCGAACATCTCCGGGACGCTCCTCTTCGTATCTTCTCCTGAAGTTGGCTTTCCTCACTGCTGTCACCTCCATGCAGAGCGTTTCGGAGCTGGCGGCTCTCTCCAACCATTACCCCTACTTGGTTTTACACCAGGACAAGGTTGTTTTCCGTCCGGTCCCGTCCTTCCTGCCTAAGGTGGTCTCCTCCTTTGACCTACATGAGGAGATCGTCCTTTTGTCCCGCTCCATCCCATCCCAAGGAACTTTTGCTTCCTTGCCTTGATGTGGTACGGGCCGTTCGGATTTACATTTCGGTCACTTCTTCGGTGACTCTTTCTTTGTGCTTACAGAGGGTCGTCGTAAAGGACTTCCTGCTTCAAAAGCGACCATTTTGCGGCAGGTCCGTTTTGCCATCTCGGAAGCTTACCGCTGCAAAGAGAAGACTCCTCCTTTCCGGGTGTCAGCTCATTTCACTCGTTCTGTCGGGTCCTCCTGGGCTCTCCGCAACAGGGCTTCAGCCTTGCAAGTCTGTAAGGCGGCCACCTGGTCTTCCTTGCACACATTTACAAAGTTTTACCAGGTGCATTCCTTTGCATATGTTAATGCCAGTTTGGGTCGCAAGGTGTTGCATGTGCTGTGGCCCAGCCTTCCACCTGAGTTATTTGAGTTTGTTCCCACCCTGGGGACTGCTTTGGTACGTCCCACAGTCTCTATGTCCCCCAATGGAGCCGAACGATAAAAGTAGATTTTTATGCTTACCATAAAATCTCTTTCTCAGAGGATCCATTGGGGGACTCAGCACCCACCCATTTGTTCTGGTGGCCTTGGCTCAGTGCCTGTCTGAGGGTTGGTTCGGTTAATTTTTGTCTGTGGTGTTCTTGGACAGTTGCTGTTTTTTCTCTCCCTGTCACTGCTTTGGGACTAAACTGGTAGCTCAGAGCCTGTAGGCGAAGTATACACTGCCGGGAGGGGCCGACTTTACTTTGTTGCCTAGTGTCAGCCTCCTAGTGACAGCAACATATACCCATGGTCTCTGTGTCCCCCAATGGATCCTCTGAGAAAGAGATTTTACGGTAAGCATAAAAATCTACTTTTTTCCTCCTCTACATCTAGGTTGAAGAGGAGGCCTTCTAGAAAATTCTTAAACAGAGAAAGTTTTAAAAGAACAACAACCTTCCTTAGTTAAAAAAAATGAAAGTGATGGTTTGAAAATAAATCCAATCACCTTTTGGCTTCCTTTTCTCGAGCAATTATTCCTGTGGGTCAGAACGCTCCAGGCTTTCACTGTAATAAGACTTTCAATAGATGGGCATGCATATCGCTGTTCACAGCAGCACTATAGCTGGATATCGGGAGGGATAACTTTTAATCCACCAGACAGAATTATGTTAAGTAACCCATCTTTGTAATGCTAGTGGGTTAAGTGAGTGAACAGCCGGTCAGTTTCCCTTTAAAGGAGATATATAGCCAAAGGTGGTAAAAATAAACACTTGAGTAACAGATATATATTGTAAGGATTCCTCCTTGGGGATAGCTCCGGGATCATCATGGACACTGCCACGGGACACGTTTCCACTCAATAAACCCGCAGACAACAGTTATTCATGCAAGCCTGGCACCTTGCCAGCTTTATTTAGACAGGTTAGAGGGGAAAACCAAACATAACGCAGGAACAAAATAAAATCCTAGACCGTCTGGTCACTGACTACACATATCAGCATGCCCTCACTACTAACTGAAGAGCTACCCTCAGCCAGTTAAACATTTGACTCCTGCAACCTGTTACAGTTCACACCACTTCTTGGACCACTCACAGATTCCAGCTGTGTGCTTCCTCAACAGGGTCCGAGTGTCTCCCCCTACAGCAACATGCTGTTTCCCAGGGAGAGCACAGATCAGACTGAGTCTTCATCTTTTATACACCTCCCTTCCCTGCTGCCTCATTACTTAAGAAGCAGGTGAGATTCTTCAGGGTGAGCAAGGAAATACACCCTTTCCTTGCCACCTTGTCACATATCCCCCCCCCCCTTTGCTCAGACCACCGGGAAGGAGCACATGTATTTGAAAGGCAGAAACCATCTGCCTTTCCTTTCTCTTGGACAACTTTTGTCCCACAGTCTCTGAAGTCCTTGACTTTTTTCTTCCGGACTTTTACCAGCCACCAATTGCAAATCTCTCGGTCACACCTCTCTAGTACCAGGTTCTTCACCCTGGTGTGGGCAGGGTTCTTGAAATTGAGGACCGATGCTTCTAACCTTTGTCTTCTTTTGGCTTGCCGGACCTCTGCCTCTGCTCCAGAGAATCTTTCGGCCTCAGTGGCTTCTCCAACCACTGTCTTGTTCTCTGTAGCTTCAGAGGACCTCCGACACGGGTCCATCTCAGTTTCCACTTTAGAGGACCCACCTGGTTTCACCACAGTTTTGACTTCAGTGAGTTTTTCACATGATTTCACCTCATCCCTTCCAGCTTTCTCTTCAGGGGCACCAGCTTCCTCAGGTTTGGCTTCAGAGTCTTTGGCTCCTTTAGATTCTTGTGTAGAATCAGCTTCTACTACTGTTTGGCTCTTCTCTGCAGCTTCTTCAGGCTTACTCTTCTCTTCACTTGTAGCTTCAGTTGGGCCATTTTCTTTACTCAAAGCTTTTGAGGTTGACTCTGGTTTAGCTTCTGCTTCAGAGGATTTCACTGCCTCAGCATTACCTTCAGAATTTTTGGTCTGCTCAGGTTCAGAGGATTTCCCGGCTGACTTCTCCTTAGTCTCCACTTCAGAGGATTTCTCACCAGGTTTCAGCTCAGTCCTAGCTTCAGGGGACTTCTTACAGGGCTTCACCTCAATCTTAGCATTAGATGACTTTTTACCGGGCTTCAGAGAAAGCATCCCTGTATCCTGTAACTTCTGCCCCAGAAGCCTTTTTTGAGCCAATTCCACCATAGCTTGGCCTCTGCTCTCTTTTAGAACTTCCCGATCCTCTTCCTTTTTCTCACATTTTTGCTGCTTACACTGGAGCTTAGCGGACTTCATCCTCTCCCTGTCAAGTAACTCTGTCAAGTCCCTGACAGTATCTTCCGAAGACAGCAATTGTTTCCTCAACTGTTCATTGTCCGCCAGCACAGCCACCTGCTCGTAGAGTTGCGCTCCCAGCAAAACCAAGGCAGCTACGTGGGACCTTCTGCGCGTTTCGTTCTGCGCTTCCAGGCTCTCTTTTAAGATCTATATGTCATCTTCCAGCTTTATATATTTCAGCTGCTCACTCTTGAGCTTTGCGGAGATCATCTTCTCACTGTCCAGCAACTGTTTCTTGGTCTTCTCTAACTCATTGATACATTTTCCACTCTCACCAATCTGTTCAGATAGATCTGAGATCTCCTGTTGCAAGTTCTTGTTTTCAAGTTTCAGGGTCTCAACTTGTTCCAGGGCCTCCTCATACTTCTCACGGAGCAAGTCATTGTCATGATGAGCAGATTGAAGAGCATGTGCAAGGGCCTTGACTTCCTCCTCAAGTTGTCTCTTAGCTTCAGAGACACTCTCCAGATTGCTGGGAAGATCATCAACATCCATCTTAATCTCATTCTTCTCTTTTTCTATTTTTTCCATGGCTACCAGCCTAGCCTTGTGATCACTCTGCAGAGCCTGATATGCACCATGTAGAAGACTCACTTCTTCTTCCTGGAATGACATCCGCTTGGCCAGACTCTCCACTTCACTCTCCTTGCTGGTCACAAGACCCTGGGAGCGGGACAGTTCATCCTGCAGAGCCACAAACTCACTTCTGTGGTGCTCCATGACTTTTTCCAGCTGAAGCCTCGCTTCTTGCTCTTTCTTGAAGTCAGCAAGAGATTTGTCCCTCTCCTCTGTCAAGTGATGTACCTCTTTTTCTTTCTCTGTCAACTTCACAGAAACCATCTGCAGGGATTCTTCCAGATTCTGGATCTGCTCCAATTTTTTTCCAAGGCCAGCTCGTCTTTTCCGAGACCTTTTACTGACAGCGTTCTCCTCACTCCCGCTGTTAGACCTTGAGACATCCTCTGGTCCTCTGTCAGACACTCGACCCAGCAATTCTCCATCTCTAGACGAAGTCTCCCCCTTTTTCGGGGTTGCGGCCACTTGTGCCTCGTTATCATCAACAACACACTTGGCACTCTTCCTCTCCCACCACGTTGGCAACTCTGGAGACTCTTGCTAAACACTCCTGTCGGACCGGCAATCCCTTGGTGGTAAGTTTGTTGCCCCTAGCAACAACTTCAATGGCTCTTGGCACCAGTGAGTCAGGGGGATTCCCGAACAGTTCCTCTGAACTGTCTCTCGGTTCCTTGGCAGACTTTTATTTTGTCTTGTCACAGTCTCTCCACGGCCTGGCAAAAACGACTAGGGCTCCTGGGTCTGCAACAATATCTGGTCCAGTGGTTCGACCTTCCTGGTTACGACCTCGCTCTGGTCCAGATGCCACATCTCCTTCACTTAGGACTCTGTCTGTGACCGTAATCGCAGCCCCCAACTCCACTGGTACTCTCTTCTGGAGTTTTGGGTTTTCCACAGCCATCTCCGTAGCTTCCATTCCAGTCACCTCTTTAACTTGACTCGTGGACTGTTCTTCAGCTCCCCTAGTGGTCTGGCACACTCCCACCTGACATATACCTAGGGTCTGCTGACACTCCCGGTCCTCATCCTCTGCTGAGTTACTGTCCCCTGCTATGTGGTGAAAAACAAGTGTTGTGAGCCTATCAGGTGTTCCTGCTCTAGTCACCTTACTATCTTCCCACAACTGCTGAAAAAACGGAAAATCCTTCCCCAGCACTACTTCATACTCTAAGGTAGGCTCTATTGCAACCTTGTGACTTATGGTACCATAGGGAGTAGAAATACACACATTAACTGTTTTATAACCCCAAATACGGGCCTGTATAGACACTATAGCGGGGTCTGGCTTTCTGCAACTGGTCTTTACCAGACTTATCACACATTTTGGATCTAACAAAATCATCATCTTTTTACCTTCTATTTCCAGCTCAAACAAGTTTTTTCTTTTGTCCTGCGAGAGGTGGCAACAGTACTCTTTACATCAGAACACATTAACATAAGTGTTTCAAGAAAAACATTATCAGCCTGCATGGGTTCACAATATACAGCACCATTCACACAGTCCAGTAGAGACGCTCAGTCCTCACTACTTCCGTAACCTTTGTGTGCGAACTCTCAGGTGCACTCTCAGCACCCCACAGCTGCCAGAAATACGGAAAGTCTCTGCCCAGTACAATTTCAACTGTAAGTTCCGCACATACCTCCATCATATGGCTTACTGCTCCAAAACATGTATCAAAGGTAATTTGAACAGTCTTACCGGGCACCGGGTGGGACTTCACAAAGAGGGTTGCCCTTGGAACGGGTTGCCCGTAGCAACGGCGTGCCCACATCCTCCACCAAAATGTAAGGATTCCTCCTTGGGGATAGCTCCGGGATCGTCCTGGACACTGCCACGGGACACGTTTCCACTCAATAAACCCACAGACAACAGTTATTCATGCAAGCCTGGCACCTTGCCAGCTTTATTTAGACAGGTACAGGGGAAAACCAAACATAACGCAGGAACAAAATAAAATCCTAGACCGTCTGGTCACTGACTACACATATCGGCATGCCCTGATTACCTACTAACTGGAGAGCTTCCCTCAGCCAGTTAAACATGTGACTTCTGCAACCTGTTACTCACAGTTCACACCACTTCTTGGACCACTCACAGATTCCAGCTGTGTGCTTCCTCAACAGGGTCAGAGTGTCTCCCCCTACAGCAACATGCTGTTTCCCAGGGAGAGCACAGATCAGACTGAGTCTCCATCTTATATACACCTCCCTTCCCTGCTGCCTCATTACTTAAGAAGCAGGTGAGATTCTTCAGGGTGAGCAAGGAAATACACCCTTTCCTTGCCCCCTTGTCACAAAATATATATATATATATATATATATATATAGTATGTAGTGTATGTGTGTGTGTGAATATATATACACACATACACATATATATATATACTCAGTATGACTCCACAAGGCATTCCGGCTGATTTGTTTCAAAATTGGTATTGAAGAAACTTTTTATCTAAGAGCTGAGGAACGTGGTCTCGAATCATCCAAAGTGCAAGAAAAAGTGCACAAAGGATGCGGTCTATCGCAAGCCCTTCTCCGATAGGAGAGAGGCCCCCAAGAAACCTTACCCTTCGCCTCCGGACCAAAAGGTACCTGCGAGGTTCCAGGTTCAATGTTCAATGTCCCTTTTCGCCAAAGCTACTTAGGGACCACAAATGCTCCCGGCATCCCCCTTGGCATTATCCAAGGTATCTGCCCGCAGAGCTGATAACGTTGGTACCCTGCCAAAGCAGGAGTACCCAGGGTGTTTGCAGGGAGGTGCGGAACCTAATGGCCACACACACCTCCCTTAGACCGCCAGGAGGGACACCTAGAAGGGCTACTGCATCCTGACAAGTCCTGTGGACACACAACACGCAAAAAGTGACACAGTGAGACAAAAAGAAATAAATAAGTGAATGTGTGCAGATATACTGCCCGGACATCCGGCTGGATCTATAAAAATTTCTCTGATCCTATACAGAAGGGCGGGAATCAAGAGGTGAGTGCCACAAAGGTGAAGAGATCATGGTGCCCGTGCTTTAACTCAAGTGCTTTAACAACGGACGTTATTTTGTGACTGAAGATAGTAACGGGAGAAATAGTGCATGCACTATTTCTACCGTTCATTCTCCCGTCCCAATAGAACGTCCGTTATTAATAACGGGCTATAACCTATAGGTTATAATGGGATTTTAAAACGGCCATATGGATTTTGTAATGGCCGTTTAACGGACGATTTTCAGGAACATCAAACAGATCTTTAACACAGATGAATTTTATAGTGTGAAAGCAGCCTATCAAAGTTCAAGGATGGTAAGATGACAAAAAAAAAAAATATTTCCTACTGCTTGCTGTCATCACATCACACAGGTTTTATTTTTTTTATTTTTTAACAAAGTTGAAATTGTGTAGTACTAGTTTATTATTTATTTATTTATTTTGCTGTTTTAGGTTTTAGTCTGGAAAACAAATTTTGATGTATTTGGAAATAAAGAAATTAATAAAGTGCACCAGAAAAGGCTGGTTCCTGAAGCGCCACCTCACCTAAATGATATTTATCCCCGATCTGCTCACTTCCACAGAAGCAATGGACATTGCATTGAGGTAAAATTTGTTTAAGAACACCTGTCTCCCTGTCTCTACTCTTTCCCTATGGAAATAAAATATTGAACAGCTTATGTGCAAAATATGACTGTGTTCACCCTGGTGTCAGTACTTTCCTTTTTTTTAATTAACTGTAATGGCAATGACAGATTCCATTTACATATAATGGTCTTACCAGGTTTCCATTTATTTCTACAGGATAATGTAGTACAGCATTCTATACTATTGGGGTCATCAAAGAGCTATACATCTTTTGTATACAGTTATACATATTTCTTATTCTTTTATCTTGTTTACAAGTAAGTTACTTAGGATGCCCATACAAATAGCTTTTCGTTGCATGGTTTTCCATCATGCAGGTAGAGGTGACTGCAGTTTACAGTTCATGCCACACAGTTCTCAGCCATATAGACAAGAACACTGCCTGTTATGGCCGCCCTTACCACATGCTTCATTTTATAGAAAAAAAAGCAGTTTATTTTTAGATCACTTCTTTCATTTTTAACAAGGCCTCTGCAAAATGAAAGAAGCGATCTGATTGGTTGCTTTGGGCAACTGGGCAACTTTTCCTATACACAGGTTTTGATAAATCTCCCCCTATGTTATGTAATAAAAGTTCCAGTAATCTATGCTTAGAAGACAGGGATTAGGTCAATCACCATGTAAGACCGCCCACTGGACTCTTAAAGGGGTACTCCACCCCTAGGCATCTTATCCCCTATCCAAAGGATAGGGGATAAGTAGTCTGATCGCGAGGGTCACGCCGCTGGGGACCGCCGCAATATAGCATGCAGCACCCACCTGTATCTGCTTCGGGCAGCGCTGGAGGTTCTTGCTCCCGACCACGGGAACGGAAGAGCCTGACGTCACGACTGCGCCCCCGTGTGACATCACGCCCCGCCCCTCAATGCAAGTCTATGGGAGGGGGTGGAAGCAGATACAGGTGGGTGCTGCATTTTATATTGCGGGGGTCCCCAGCAATCAGACATCTTATCCTGGAACTTTTCCCCAAAACTATATATCAATCTACTCAGCTCATCCTACTCTGTAATCTCCTGCCTGCAAAATGGACAGCATTTCAATGTGACATGTTTGCCTTTATGCCGTTACCACAGCTACATACTAACCTTTCAGATTTAGTCTAGTTTCTGCATTGCTCAGGATTATTCAGATAGTGACATTACTAAGGATGCCATGTCTCTTCAGAAACCAGCTGCCTAGTTTATTTGAATAGCCCCTTGCTACAGATAAGGTACTATTACAGGCTTCACAACAGCATTGTCTCCATTTACAGAATACAAGCACTGCTGCTTCATTGCCCAATTCACTGTAAATAGGCTTTCAGGTAATTAGTAAATGTTAGAGAATTATTAAGAACATTATTTTTTCAGAAAATAACTGGTAGGATGTTGTCTTGTCTTGTTTTTGCTTTAATAAAATTGCTGGGGAAAAATAAATTTTTAATAGAATTGTGACACAAAAGGTCTAAGTTTTAAATATTATCAACTAAAGGAGGTATGCTCATGATCAAAACGTATTCCTTATTCACATTAGATCTCCCAATGATCCTGAGAACAGAGTGCAAATGTCCTCCAAATGAAGCATGCATCAGCAGTCATTGCCCCATTCATTCTATATGAGTTCTCTGAACATTACCAAGCACTGCACATAAATAGAGCTGCTGCTTCTTTCATTTGGAGGACATTTGTCTTTGGGATCAGTGGGGGTCTTTGTGTTCTCACCACCACTGATCCATTTATTATCCCTATTCTGCCGTTGGGGACAACTTTTGATCTTGACAATACCCCAAAGCATGCTCTGCTGTGGTCGATATAATATGCCAGTTGCATTGTATATAAAGAGCCAGCAGATGTCACTGTTCCTGTTCTGTAGAAATGTACATTTTTCATGTCTGATGAAAACATGTTATAAAATTGTGGTTAATGCACTCTTACCTGCTGTATAAACTATAGACAGACAGACCGACAGATAAATAGATCACTATGTAGCAATGGTAACATGTCTTCGAGTTCTGGGCTGCACATCCACTTCACTATTTTAAGGCAAATTCAGGAAAAGTTACAACAGTCATGAACCAATATATGTTAATGGGGGCTAATGCAGTCCCATGATCAATGAGGGACTTATTACCTTTACCTCTACAGAAGTGCAACCCAAGCAGGAAAACCTTCCATGACTTTAAAATTGTATGGTCTCCTTTGCTATTGAGGGCAGCATAGGAATAAAGGGAAGGACACCATTCATTAACTCAAGAGACATTGAGTATAGGTATATACCGTAAATAATGTTACATAATGTAATACAGTACTTTCCTGTTTCACAACAAGGTTTCCTTACTCTGCAGCCATGCACTGTAATTTTTGCTGGCAATTGTAAGTATGAATCTAATTCATGAGATGCATTGGATACCGCCTGCCTCCACCAGCTTTACAGAGTATAATCTCTCAATTGCAGGCATCCGGTGGCAGGAGGGAGGTGTAACCAATGCATCTCATGACTACATCAGACTCCTACTCACGATCACCAGCACAGAGTACAGTACAGCAATGCAGAATAATAAAACCTTGTTTTATCCTAGGAAAGCCTGACATCAGTATATGTTTACATATGTTTATTCATTTTCTTTACTCGTCTTATTGAACAACAATTAACAAGGATATACAAATGAAATGCAGTATACAATGCTGGCAGGTGGAGGACTCTTGTTGACTACAGTGTCGGCCCTTAGTAGAAAGTATGTATTCAATCAATACAGCCAATAAAGGGTAACATAAACCTCTACAAACAACAACAACCACATGTAGAATAAAAAAGGGAGTATAGGTTTCTTACCTAATGACTAAACTTAGTCATTAAGAATAAAGGGAATGAGATGGCCCCCATTTATCCAACGGAAATTGTCTGAATCCTTTTATAAGGGAGTACCTGTAAAAGAGCATTTTGAAGGCTAAGGAACCTATTGGCAGTGTAGCAAGTACAAGAAGCATGACACTATACCCCCCCCCCCCCCCCCCCCAAGCTTTAATTTAGCCGAACATTTCCTTTGTTTAAAGAGAAGGAGGGAGATTTATCAAAACCTGTCCAGATGAAAAGTTGCTTCAGATCTTTCTTTTTTTAAAGGCCTCTGAAAAATGAGAAGCAATCTGGGCTACGGGCAACTCTTTTTCTCTGAACAGGTTTTGATAAATCTCCCCTCAAGGTGTTCATAATTGACAGTGGTATTAAACAAACTTTTTCCATTCCGATAAAGTGGAAACTGTAGGGTCCATCCACTTCAAGGCAATGGCTTTGCGCTGCTCTGCATCGAAAAGGCCCAACAGACGGCTCTTGAGTTCCGGTAGTACCAGGCATCCCACAAGAGAGGTGTGAGATAACATTAGTGAGACATATATCGTTGAATGAGCTTGTTATCAGTAGCTGGTGACACATACAGGTTAGAGGAGAGTGCCTCATTCCAATCCTTGTCCACCAAATTATGTCCCTCCATATAGCTTTCACTGGGACAAGGTCCCTTTTCATCTTGGCCCCTAAAAAGTGCAAAGGCATTTGCCAAAACGCCAGCGTACGGGTGGTGTTGCTCCAGTGCCTGTGGTAATGGTTTTTCCCTATATGCTGTATATTGATTATTGTTTATGATTATTTATGATTCTGTTTAACTTTGCTATTATCTATATTAAGTACGGCATTGATCATGTATATAAAAAATTTGGTATTTTTATGGCAGCTGAGCAACACCCTGTATATCTTGTATATCTCCCCCTCCCCTGAAGCTCGTTCTCCTGCCACAGTCCAGTAGCCAGCGCCATTTTGAGACCCTGAGTGTGCAAAAGTTTTTAGCTTTTCAGTAGTGGCTGCTTGTCTACGGATCGGACTCATAAGTGGGTCCAGTGGATCTCAACCTGGTTCAGATCTGTTGGGTAACTAAAGAGGTCCAGGATTAGGTCAACATACTCATGGATTCAGAGAGGAGGTAATTCAGCATGCGTCTGCTCAGCTCAGCAGTCAGAACACTCCCCACACTCAGCATCTTTAGAACTATTGCTGTGTCCTCCAATCATGCAGCACATACAAGATCTACTAAAGGCCCTTAGGATAGCTACATGGTAAATGAGTATTTGTAGGAATATTAGGGACAGTGATCAGCTGACAAATGATAAACCACCTGTTTGTCGGCCAATCCCATTTTTTGACTGCACATCAACCAATTGGGGGGGTGCGGCTGCATGATAGACTGAACCTTGTGTCCCCATCGGCCCATGTAAAGTGGCTTTTACTGTCTCATGCGAGGTTGTAGAGCTGCCTTTAGTTTTCCCACTATAGGTCATTGCTGATGCCTAGAATTTGAGAAGTTCAGGAAAAGAATATTCTATTAATGTGCCTAATGTGTGTCTTGGTGCATGAAGTAATGAGTCTGAGTACCTGTTAAATGTTTCTAAATCCCTTGCTTATACAGTGGAACTACAACACATTGTCTATCCATCCACGATATATATTATATTATTCTGAATATTTTCAGCTAAATGTATTATCAGTAATCTTACAGGTTTTTAATAATTTTTAGTCATACTCATATACAGACTGATTTATTCATGGGCTTTGTTATAGAATCTTTGTATTTCCTTAAAGGGGTACTCCTGTGGAAAACATTTTTTAAATCAACTGGTACCAAAAAGTTTAACAGATTGCTCTCTTAATTGCTCTCTGTTGACCTCTGCTGTCCATTTTAGGAACTGTTCAGAGCAGGAGAAAATCCCCATAGCAAACATATGCTGCTCTGGACAGTTCCTAAAATAGACAGCAGAGATCAGCAGAGAGCACTGTGGTCATGACAGAAGAGAAATCCAAAAAGAAAAGCACTTCCTCTGTAGTATACAGCCCCTAAAAAGCACTGAAATGATTAAGATTTTTTAATAGAAGTAATTTACAAATCTGTTTAACTTTCTAAAAAAAATTCCACAGGAGTACCCCTTTAATAATACTGAAATCCTGTCTTTGGAGTGTTTGATGTGATGCTCCTATTGACTACAGCTTCAAGTACCTGTTTCATTGTCATTGTAAGACATGGCCTTTTCTCTTCTATTCTGCAGATAAATCCCATGTTTGAAGTGGCAGATACACAAGCCTTCAATCCTCCCATCTTGGATGTTAGAAACATTGCTTCCGATGAACAGGTAGTAATATGAATAATAAAAAACTGAGATCTATAAGCTATTTTGTAGTCATAACAAAATATTATAGTAAAATAGCAGATGCATAGTTCATATGGATTATTCAGACTGATTTGAAAGGGGAATCCGGTCTGAGATGACCTAATATGTCATAGAATTATGGTTTCTCTTCACTGCACATTTGCAGCGTTTGCTTTACTTGCCCTCTTCAGCTTCACCCATTTCTATGGAGCAAACTGAAATGAGCAAAGTATAGCAATCAAAACTTTTATGAATGGAGTCATAGTGCACATTAATAACCACCACTCCATTTAACAGCCTCATAACTGCAACTGTGCAGGGAAATGGGGGGCCTGGGAAGCCCATTTTAGTGGTTGATGGGGCCTCCATGATCAGACTTACAACGCATTCAGAAAGTTTTCAGACACTTTCACTTTTTCACATTTTGTTATGTTGCAGCTTTGAAATAAAATTAAAAAAAAAAATAATAATGATTTATACTCCATCATACTGCACTCAATACCTCATAATGGCAAAGTGTAAACAGAATGTTAAAAATCATTGCTAATTTATTCAAAAGGAAAAATGTTAAATATTTAATTGACATAAGTATATAGACCCTTTACTCAGTATTAAGTTAGAGTACCTGTCATGATCTTGTTAAATTTTATAATCCTCCCAGTTCACTACCCCCATCATAATAAACCAGCCCCTGCCTTTATTTTTATTATTTTTTAGTTTTCTACCTTGATATTGCTCTGTATTTTCTGCTCAGTCTCAGTCAGATTCACAGACTGGGAAGGGGTGTTCCCCTTCAGGCTGTGACATCATCTGAAGCTATACAGGGGAGAACGTGCTCCCTCACTCTGCCACACAGCCCAGCCCGTAGCTGTTCAGTGTGAGATGAGCTATGATTGGCTTAGGCTGCACACACACTCCTCAGCACTCCAGACTGCATCTCTTGATTTTGGACTTCTGCCAGGCCAGCAGTAGTCCAAAGTCTATGCAAGAGATGTGGAAATGTGCTGTGGACAAGTAGGGAGACACCTATTGGCAGCTTTTTCAAACACAAATAAAACATAGAAAACTTCATTTTTTTATGCAAAGTACAGTTTAAAGATTTTTTATTAACCATAAGGAGTGCAATAGAAAAATTAGTTTTAATGACAGTGCCCATTTAAAGCATTTTTGGAAGTGATTACCCCCTCCAGTCTTCTTGGTTATCATACCACAAGTTTTACACACTGAGATTTGGGAATTTTCTGCCATATTTCTCTGTAGATTCTCTCAAGCTGTCAGGTTGGATGGGGACCGTCAGTGGACAGTCATTGTCAAGTTTCTCCAGAGATGAAGGCCTGGGTTCAAATCATGCTTTGGCTGGGCCACTCAAGGATATTCACACAGTTGTCCCTAAGTCACTCTTGTGTTGTTTTGGCTTTTTGCTTAGGGTAATTTTCTTGTTGGAAAATAAAACTTTGACCCAGGGGTGTCAATAATTTTTATTCAGTTCTGGTCAGCAACAGTCAGGCAAAAGGTACCAAGTCAGCAGACAAAGGTTTAACCCCTTAAGGACCAGGCCAATTTTATTTTTGCATTTTCGTTTTTTCCTCCTCGCCTTCTAAAAAATCATAACTTTTTTATGTTTTCATCCACAGACCCATATGAGGGCTTGTTTTTTGCATGACCAATTTTCCTTTGTGATGACATCACTCATTTTACCATAAAATGTACAGCGCAGCCCAAAAAATATTATTCATGTGGGGAAATTGAAAAGAAACCCGCAATTTAGCAAATTTTGGAAGGTTTTGTTTTCACGCTGTACACTTTACGGTAAAAATGTACATGTTTTCTTTATTCTGTGGGTCAATACGGTTAAAATGATACCCATCTTATATGTTTTTTTTTTTTTTTTTTTTTATAACCGCTATACAGATATACAGATAGGTCCACAATATATAGTACAAATGCAAGTGCAGGGAAAATTCACCTAACAAGGGCAGGAACTTAGAGACCATGAGGATTTTAAACAGTCTGCCTCTGGGAGGCGTAGCCACCGACACCGCAGCTGATTGGCCTGGCTCCTGCACCTCCTCATTGGCCTGGCCTAATGGGAGGCAAAGCCGGTGCTAGAATGGGAACAGATACATATGTATCACCCAGCAACTGAAAAACACCCCCACAACATTATGCAGCCACCATCATGCTTCACTGTAGAGATGGTATTGGGAAGGTCATGAGCAGTGCCTGGTTTCTTCCAGACAAGACACTTAGAATTGAAGCCATAAAGTTCAATTTTGCTTTTATCGGACCAGAGAATCTTGTTTCTCACAGTCTAAGGAATTTTAAGGTGCTTTTCTGCAAACTCCAGGCAGACTTTTTGGCCACTCTGCCATAAAGCTCATATTGGTGAAGTGCTGCAGTGATTGTTGATCACCTTGAAGTTTCTCCCATCTGCTTACAGGATCTCTGGAGTGATCACTGGATTTTGGGTCACCTCTTTGATCAAGGCCCTACTTCCCCAGTTATTTAGTTTGGTGGGGTGACCAGCTCGAGGAAGAGTTTTGGTTGTTCTAAACTTCTTCCAATTTCGAATTATCGAGTCCACTGTACTCTTGGGAACTTTCAGTGCACAGAACTTTTTTTTTTTTTTTTTTTTTTTTGTACCTGTCACCAAGTCGTTGTCTCTACATGATCTTGTGTCCGTTCTTTCCTTCCTCATGGCTTGGTTTTAGCTCTAATATGCATTTATCTGCGATACCTTATATAGACATTGATGGTGAGATTTATCAAAAACTGTATAGAGGAAGAGTGATGCAGTTGTCTATAGCAGATTAGTTCTTTCATTTTGGTCCTGGCAATCTTCTTATAGCCTAGGCTATCTTTTATGAAGAGCAACAATTTTTATTTTTTAGATTCGAAGTTTTTATGTTATGTTACTTCCACTGACCTGTACTAGAGAGTGTGAGAGCCAAAACACCAATTTTAAAAGACCTGAGACCTTGTAACGCTAACAAGTCACATGACAAGAGGGAAGGAAAATGGCTAATTGTGCCCAATGTGGACATTTTCACTTAGGGGTGTAGTCACTTGTGTTACCAAGCTTTAGAAATTGGTGACTGTGTGTTTGGTTAATTTGAGGGTATACAGATTAAAGGGGTATTCCAGGAAAAAACTTTTTTTTATTTTTATTTTTTTTATCAACTGGCTCCAGAAAGTTTTTTTCCTGGATAACCCCTTTAAACACTGTTATAAAGGCTGTGTTCTCTTTACATTGTAGCAGAGTTTAATTTCTTCAGTGTTGTCACATGAAGAGATATAAAAGAAATATTTACAAAAATTTAAGTGGTGGACCCACTTTTGGGAGAGTAGTTGGGATGTCTTTTTTTCCAAGAAGAGGGAGCGGGAATATGTGTGAAAGCTTGCTGTTTGAGCAACTTATAAATATCGGACAGTGACAAATGTTGATTTTAAAGGGGTATTCCAGGAAAAAACTTTTTTTTTGTTTTTTACATAAACTGGCTCCAGAAAGTTAAACAGATTTGTAAATTACTTCTATTAAAAAATCTTAATCCTTTCATTAATTATCAGCTGCTGAAGTTGAGTTGTTGTTTTCTGTCTGGCAACAGTGCTCTCTGCTGACATCTCTGCTTGTCTCGGGAACTGCACAGAGTAGAAGAGGTTTGCTATGGGGATTTTCTTCTAAACTGGGCGGTTCCCGAGACACTTGTCATCAGAGAGCACTTAGACAGAAAAGAACAACTCAACTTCATCAGCTCATAAGTACTGAAAGGATTAAGATTTTTTAATAGAAGTAATTTACAAATCTGTTTAACTTTCTGGAGCCAGTTGATATATAAAAAAAAGTTTTTTCCTGGATAATCCCTTTAACTCCAGGCTGCCCTTCCTGTGTTTGGGCTTCGGTCCAAAGTCTGTGTATGAGATGGAGGAAAATGTGCTCTTGAGCTTTTTAAAGCACAAATAAAACAAAACTTTTTTTTTTTTTTACCATAAGTAGTGCAATAGCAAAAATTAGTTTTAATAAGAGTGCCCATTTAAACTTAATCAGACAGGTATGCATAAATCAAAAGCTGGCCCTGATATGTCAGAGAGAAGTGCCACATGGTATCACCCCCTGACTGACTATGAAATGACCAGGTGGAGAATCCATTTGTTACATATATAACTATACATATCAAATTATTATGTCACTAGTGTTCTCATATGATGCACAACCTAGATATATATCAAAATCCTATGCATCCAACATATTTCTTCATAACGCAAATATTATGGTTGCTCCGGGATTAACATTGTATGTGACTAAGAAATAACAGTCCCATAGTAAAATGTTGGTCCAACAGTGACTTTTGATAAATAACCACTTAAAAAATATCCTGAATAATGATAGATAAGTAAGGTGACTGATACTGTCAAGACTCAGACTGATGGATAAGATCCGTATGGGGAGAGGATAACAGACGCTGCCAGACACCATTAGCAGCATGCAGGGATGCTGAACAGTACCCCGGGAAAATTGTTGTTGATTCTAAGCAATAGATTAAGGCAGACCCACCAAGCTTCTCATATAAGCCATTTTCTAGATCCTCTTTCTAAGGACTAAGTTGTACTTAGCAACACTTTGTAGTTAAGACTATAGTTGAGCTCATCCAAAACATGCTCAACCTGGCCTCCAGGTCAGTTATCTGTCCAGAATAGAGGGAGACCCTTTTTTGATGTCTGGCATTATGTGTTTGGCCTTTTCTATGACCAGAGTCTTGCCTGAAGTATTCAGTCCAGGCTCCAGGAAATCCTCATAAGAAAACTTGCTACCCGCAGAGTCAGATTGAGAGAGAGAAGGAGACCCACGTTCTGTGACTGGGATGTATTTTCAGCACCCTCTTAGCCTTGCAGTTATCCAGTTGGGAGTTAGGTAAGGGAGTAAATTTTGATACTTGTCCATGGCCCAGAAGGTAAAGGGGAACAAAAGAGAGCTGGTAGACACTGAAGAACTGATGGAGATAGTAGGAAGCAGTGATTACAGGCAGGGCTGTGGAGTCGGTAGATAAATGTTCCAACTCCGCAGACTTTTGTACTTCCGACTCCTCTGTATTAATATGTGAATGTATTTATAAACACTTACAGTTGAATCCAAGAAGCTGTTCCACCAAGTTCTTCTAAGCTCTTCTAGCAGAGAGAGATACTTGGGCAGAAGCTGCTGCCTTCTCCTTTTTGTGTGCTGATCTGCTGCTGAAGTTAGGGCAATGGGAGGATCCTGGAAGGTGCATTTATTATAAAACATGATTCCCTAGTAGAATCCCATAGTCATGTTTAAAGTTTAAGCTAACAATCAGAGTTTACAAGTTTTTGTAGCCTTAGCTGAATTGCAGCAGTTTTTCCAATGGTTTACAGCTTTAGTCTTGAACTATTGACCCTCCATTCCCTTCACTTATATATAAGTGTCTCTAGTCCTGCAAAAAACATATTTACTTAATTCCTTATCAGTGAGAGGCTAGGTTACCCATGGGTTCCCTGTAACAGCAGAACGCAACACTATGGAAAGTATAAGTATTGCCGCTCCTAATTGTGCGTTGTGTGCCATATAGTGAAGCACATGAAAAGCTTCTTCACGGTCACTTAACGTGTTCGTTTTGCGGTTACGTAAGGCACTGCATGCATTGGTCTTTATTCTTACAGTAGGGAAGTCATTAATTATAACTTTTTGGGAATTGGGACATTTAAACTTGCTTTTTTTTTTTATTCCAATCTAAATTTAGTCGGAGTCGGTGCATTGTTTGCCGACTCCAGGTACCCAAAATTTCGTCCGACTCCGACTCCACAGCACTGGTTACAGGAAAGACAGTTTTGGAGCTCTCTGCTGCCTTCGTACATAAGCACACCAGAAATTCCACCATGTTGCTTGTAATAAAAATATAAGCTGTAGGGGGGCGTGGCCTGGCTGCCGAACTGAATGGCCGCAGTGTAGTGGAGCTCTTCTAATTTCAGCCCTGTTTAGCAACCCCACAGCATTATCCAGGGACAGCCTGACACCCACAAGCAATGGGATACACTGCCCATCATGCCGGCGTGCAAAAAGAAAGCCAGCAAGCATAAATCGCTGGCGAAATTTCACTTTTCACAGCGGCGGCCCTCTGCGCAAGATGGCACCAACAGAACACAGGACCTGAGCAGCATTCACCACAGCCGTTGCAACCTCTCCTGCCACTCATAGGAGATCCATGTCGGAACCCGAACTGCGCGGTCCTCATCTCCAGTACACCTCTGAGTTACCGACATCTGCATAGTCTTCTCCCAGCATCTCTCAGCGCTGCAGCCCGCAGGTTCCTGTCGGCTTTCCCCTCATCCAGGCCTCCTTCTCTCTCTGAACAGGGGGCGACTCCTCCACCCAGCCCCGTATCGCAGCAGCAGCTGCACGGCTCCCCACTGCCCAGACACCAACCTCCAGCTGACTGGAGATCTGCTGCTGCCTTTCCCTCTGCAGAGGAAGATGAGCTGCAACTGTTTTCTGTCACTAATACAGCTGTGACAGACACCCAAATGAAGTATATGCTACTTAAAAAATCCTTTAAAAAGGACATTCTAGCTATGATTAACCCATTATATACTTCTGTGGAGGACCTGGGGGCCAGGGTTGATCACATTGAGGCAAAATTTGGAGAGTTTGCTGCCTCTCATAATGAAGTTATTGACTCTCACAATGCAGCGGAAGATGACATTGCCGCGATTAAAGCAAAAGTTGCCGACTTAGAAGACCGCAGCAGACGCAATAACATCAAACTGCGTGAAATTCTGGAATCTGTGGTGCCTGCAGATATACCTACCTATGTCCGCTCTCTTATAAAAGCTGCACTGCCCTCATGCACACCTCAAGAGCTTGAAATTGACCAGGCACATCTGGTGCCCCGACCTAAGCATCTTGATGAATCCGTCCCCAGGGACGTCCTGGCAAGGGTACATTTCTTTACTGTTAAAGAGAAACTGATTAACTTTGCTTGCACTAATGGCGGGCTACAGCCCCCTACCATCATGTGGCTATCTACACTGACCCCTCAGCGGCCACTCTACAGCTTTGCTGAGCTTTACAACCTGTTACCTCCACGCTATGGTCAGCAAATATTCAATACCGCTGGGGTTTTCCGGTACGTCTCCTAATCCACCACGAAGACACGATCCATGTGATCTTTTGTCCTTGGAGCATTGTCCGCTCAATTATGGCCCGAGCTCGCTGGCTGGGAGGCATTTGTGGACCACTCCTTATATATTACTGCCAACTATTATCATGCTTTTTTTTGTTAAATTATAGTAATCAAATTAGTCATTTTTAATGTAAACCGTCTCAATAGCCGTTATAAATGTGCTTATTTGTGGAGGGAGGCTACATCATAGGGAGCTGATGTAATAAGCGCTCAGGAGACGCACCATTTAGATAAGGATGCTTTTAGATTGAAACACCCATCCTTTCCGCATATCTTGCATTCACATCATAAAACACAGTAGCCTTTATTATGACTGATCTAGTTAGCGATCCTCGGGGGCGATATATTATTCTTTCCTGCACTATAAATAACATGCCATACACTCTAGTACCATTGTGTGCGCCCAATCTGGGCCAGCACCGCTTCCTTCGCAGCACTTTAAAACTCATCCACAGCATAAAGAAGGGCCCGCTGGTTATATGTGGGGACTTTCATTTGGTTGCAGACCCGTCTGTACACTTCACTTCCACTGCACGCATATCATCTCCCTCTTTAGCTCACTTACTCAGGTCTGAAGAATTATATGACATATGGCGCATACAGCATCCAAATGAAAAAGATTTCACACACCATTCTCTGACTCACAACACATATTCTCGCTTGGACATGTTCTTGGTGGAACGATCCCTGCTTTCTAATTTTGTGGCATCTACCATTAAAGTTATATCTTGTCAGATCATGCGGCCATATCTATGTCATTGCAGGAAAGCTCTAAAACCTCTCCTACATATCTCTGGAGAGCGAGCCCTTTCTTATTGTCCTGCTTGGACCATGTCCAGCGACTGCAGAAAGACCTCACTGACTTTATCTCCGCTAATGCAACTCCAGGGGTGGACGCTTTCACCTTGTGGACCTGTCACAAAGCCTACATTAGAGATTTTTTTAAATTAAATATCGATCTATTAGTAAAAAAGAGAGACGCCCAACTAGCCGAAGTTTTAAACAAGATGCGAGCTCTAGAGGCGCAAAATAAATCTTTCCCATCAACTGAATTGGCCGCACAGCTGTCCTCTCTCCGCCAAAACCTTAGGGGTCTTCATCTATTTCACTAAGAGAAAAACCTTAAGAGAACAAAAGCAAATTATTATTCGCAAAATAAATACAGCAGGAAAATCCCATTTTTAAAGGCAAGGCATGACCGCTCCCGCATTGCCCACTTAGTACAAGGTATAGCTGACTGTTTCCAAGCTTTTTACTGTTCCCTATATAATTTAAGGAAAATCTACAAGCATTGATAGTGACACTTCCCAAACCTGGCTTGAGTATTTGCTAATGGGGCACTGTCTGCTGAACATTACCAATGGCACAAGGCAGGGGTGTCCCCTTTCCCCCCTCGTCTTCATTTTATGCTTGGAGCCCCTTGCACAAGCTATTCGCGCCCATGCAGAGATGTCAGGGGTCTTTATTGGAAATAGGCAACATCTAATCTCCCTATATGCAGATGATATTATCCTCACCCAGCCTACACTCTCTGCCTCTGTTGCCCTAGATGTTATCCACAAATTCGGTGCCCTATCATACTACCACCTTAACGCCTCAAAAACGCAAGCCCTTCCTCTCTCCATGGATGGACAGATGATACAACTACTCAAACATACATATTCTTTTAACAGGCTTACTTCTGACGTAACTTACTTAGGCATAAAACTAGCTTCTCCCCACAAACTCTTATATCAGATTAATTATGAACCTTTCTTGAAAACCATGTAAGAAGAAACCAGCAGACGAGCTTGATATGATATTTCTTGGGTAGGCCGGGTAGCTACATTTAAAATGTTTTTACTACCAAAGTTTCTGTATCTTTACAGGACCTTACCCATTGCTGTCCCTAATTCCTTTTTCTCTGCAGCTCAGGCGCTCTTGACCAAATTTGTATGGGCGGGCAAGAAGCCTAGATTGGCATCTTCTATTTTAACTAAAGCAAAAGAAGCGGGCGGTCTGGGTCTGCCGAACCTTCATGGTTATTACATAGCCACCTTGGTCAGCTCTTTGCGTGGCTGGTGGAAGGGGTGCTTGGACAAACTTTGGGTGCATATAGAACACACCTATACATTCCCTTACCATATCTCAGACGTGCTGTGGCATCCTCTTTGGGACGCCATCTCCCAATTACCGTTACACAACCCTATCATTAAAACATTGTACAATGCTTGGTTAAAATAGTTGACCTTGGCCAAAATAGTTGACTGCTGATGGTATTGCCTCAGTAAATTCTCTCCCTCTCGCTTTCATCCAGGCCTCTATCCCTCAGCTAGATATACAAAGGTGGACCATCCACGGCATCACTCATGTCAGACACTAACATGATGCGGGATGATTACTGACATTCCAATAGCTACAGTCTAAATATTACATGCACAAGAGAGACTTCTACATGTATCTACAGACATTTCCTTAACACCTTGACCCCTTTGAGTATCCGTCCTCACACAGCGATACTGGCTTTTTTGAATAGTAATTTAAAAGGGCTGAGCATGATATAACACATTCTGCCAGGTTTCGCAAATCCCACCCTTTCCGTACCTGGGAAATGACACTAGGTACCACTATAGAAGAACAGGACTGGAAGAGGGTATTTCAAACGGCACATAGAGCCTTTCAGTGCGTCTCTCATGTGGAATCCTTGACCAAAACTACACTACAATGGTATTATACACCTGAAAAGCTAGCACTTATTTACCCTGACTACTCCCCCCTGTGTTGGCGGTACAGTGGAAATAAGGGCAACCTTATACATATTCTGTGGGCATGTCTGGTTTTCTTATGAAACTGAAAAAAAAACTTCAATCATAATTATTGAAACAGAAATATAGGCGTTAATGTACAGCACACTTTATTTTTTAAGCATCCTGTTCAATTACAGCAGAGTAAGTGACAATGTCACCTTATTCTAGGCCTATTCCTTAAAGTAGTGTTATGACCAGAATGAAAAAAATACAACACTTTGTGCACATCCCCATAAATCTACGATAATATGCAGCGATATGTGCTCGAAAGGAAAAGCTTATCATATGCATCATATTTTTGTTAATAAAAAAATAATAGAACAACAAGTAATGTCTGCTAGGCAATGCACATTTTGACTCCCTTAGGATTACAGCTATGGAAAGAGAGGCAATGAAAAGCTAGACTTCCGCAGGGCTGATATTAATAGCAACATCACTAGTATTGGTTTTCTTACAGTTATTCCCCACTAGTCCTCTGAACACTGCAGCTGAAAATAGTTCTGCTCAAAGTGACATCTCTACTGTCATCAGAGGCATGATCCCTCTCTCATGGGAAGCTGTCATGGTTAAAGCTTGTCTTTTGGAGAATAATTTAGAGAGTTTATTTGTGCAGTAGTGTACGGCTGGCACAGTTCAAATCCCCAATGCATTCTGACAACCTGCTGGGGCAATGTAATAATCCTTGTCTATAGACCTTTTACAAATGAAATGTTACATAATAATAGGCTGCCCTGATGTATTGCTTTATAGAATATAGAAAATATAGAAAATGAATATCATTGTGCATAATTGTTTAGTGAACCTAAAGGATTTTTTATTTGTTTATAGAAGACTTGAAAGTCCTGCAATATTTAAAGTTTAGAATATTTCATTATGATATGGCAGCATATATACAAACGTGGATAAAATTGTTAGTACCCTTCCGTTAATGACAGAAAAAGCCACAATGCTCCCTGAAATAACTTGTAATTGACAAAAGTAAAAAGGAATAACATTTACAAAAAATTAAGTGATGAAAATCAGACATTGCTTTTGAATTGTGGTTCAACAAAATAATAAAACTGTCCTGGACAAAAATGATGGTCCCTTAACTTAATATTTAGTTGAGTCTGTCACTGCAATTAAGCAATTTATTGGGTGTTTTATGTCATTATTTTGTTTGAGTACCCATGACCTGCGACAAGCTTTGTGACACTGGGCAGCGCATTTCGCTTCAGGATGCCTTGATAGTCTTGAGATTTCATTGTACAAGACACCCTGTGCCAGATGCTACAAAGCAGCCCCAAAACATAACTGAGCCTCCTACATGCTTCACAGTAGAGGACTGCAATGGGATTGGGATCCAATATAAAACGTGCGGGAGTGGGCGATTTTTAGGCTTGAGCGGGTAGTCAAAGAACATACAGCGGGTCCCGTAAAATCCTGCACAATCCTGCAAACCTATGAAATGTCAGAGGAGGTGACCAAATGGGTAATGAAATGGCACAAGGGGCTCTCTTTAAAGGCTATAACAAAATGTTTTTGGCAGCTGGCAGAATTGGACACACGTTGCAGGAGTGGACAGTAATGGTCAGAAATCCATCAGGAGTGGGAAACGGTCCCATACAGGGTTCTACTTCACAGTAGGTACATTGGGGGACATATATCATTATTTGTGTATGGTAGAAGCGGTTTACCCCTTTTGACGAATTCTAAATTATGCGCAGATGCGCTAAATTTATCAATCAAGTGCAATGAGTTTCATAAATTGCGGGCAAATATAGTAATCTCCTCTTACCTCCACTCTTTAAAAAATGAAATCGATGATTTAGAGTATCTTGCTACGTGCAGTCCAAGATGGCTCATAAATATGGTCATTGTGCAAGATTTCTGCGGGTAAATGAAATGTACGCGGTTAATAAATTTGAGTGCACTAAATATGTCCCTCCAAGGTACACTGAAACATACACTTCTGGAGGAAATGCTCCACCAGAATGTACGCAAAAAAGATGCAAAAAAACTGCTTGCGCAAAATTGGAGAATCAAAATAATCTTTGATACATGTCCCCCATTGTTCTTTTTCTTTGTATGCTTCAGTTATGCATCTGCAAACATAGAGCTGATGTGACTTGCCAAAAAACTCCAGTCTTGTCTCATCTGCCCAAAGGACAAGCTACAAATATTCTGTCAGAATGTCCTTTGAACAGAGGAGACAAAAATATAGATTTTTGGCAAGTCACATCAGCTTTTTGCACAAGCAAAAATGAAGAGGATGAAGAAAAGAGTAGCTATTGCGAAGCATGGAGAAGGCGTGGTATATTTCGGGGGCTGCTTTGCTTTATCTGGCATACGATGTATTAAATCTGTACAGCATGCAATGAAATCTCATGGATATGAAGTAAGAGATGTATGAATATGAAGGCATTCTGGAGCAAAATGTGCTGCCCAATGTCAGGAAGCTTGGTCTCAGTTGCAGGCCATGGATCCTCAAACAGGATAATTATCCAAAACACAGTTAAAACACAAGAATGGATAAGAGCAAAACATAGGACTATTGTGAAGTGGCTTTCGAGCAGACCAGAGCAGAAGATAGCCGATAATACTGATCAGTGCTATGCCCTATGCATAGCAATGAACAGTATTAGCAATCAAGTGATGGCTATAAATAGTCCCCCATGTAAAACAAAAGTAAATTTTTTTTAAAATAAAGTTAAAAAAAATTGAAAAATCCCCTCCCCCCAATAAAAATGGAAATTGTCCCTTTTTCACATTTTACCCCCAAAAAGCATCTAAAAAATGTTTTAATAAACATGTTTGGTATCGCCACGTGCATAAATGTCTGATCTATCAAAAAAAAAATGTTAATGATCCCATACGGTGTCCGCCATTGACCTATCAGATCATGGCATCTGCGGGACTGCGGTCAGAAATATGGATGATCGGATTGCCCGCAGTGCTACCGCGGTTATCGAATCATCCAGTACGGCGCACGGAGGTCCCCTCACCTGCCTGTGTCACCTTCCACGGGTCTTCTGCTCTGGTCTGAGATCGAGCAGACCAGAGCAGAAGATCACCGATAACACTGACCAGTGCTATGCCCTATGCATAGCACTGCACAGTATTAGCAATCGAAGGATCGAAAGTGTAAAAAAAAAAAAAAAGTAAAAGAAAATAGAAAAAATCCCCTCCCCCAATAAAAATGTTAAATGTCCTTTTTTTTCCCATTTTACCCCCATAGTGTAAAAAAATATATATATATAATAATAATGCACATATTTGGTATCGCTGCGTGGGTAAATGTCCGAACTACTAAAATATTATGTTATTGATCCCGCACGGTGAACGTAAAAAAAAAAAGTGCTAAGTTGCTGTTTTTTGTCACATTTTATAAAAAAAAAAATTTATAAAAAGATTAATAAAAGTTCTATATACACAAATGTTGAATCAATAAAAAGTACAGGTCATGGCGCAAACAAATGAGCCCTCATACCGCCGCTTATATGGAAAAATGAAAAAGTTATAGGTCGTCAAAATAGGAGGATTTTAAACATACTAATTTGGTTAAAAAGTTTACAATTTTTTTTTAAGCGCAACAATAATAGAAAAGTATATAATCATGGATATCATTGTAATCGTTTTGGCCCACAATATAGAGTACACATGTCATTTTTATCATAAATTGTACGGCATGAAAACAAAACCTTCCACAATTTGCAAAATTGCCGTTTTCTTTTTACTTTCCCCACACAAATAGTATTTTTTTTTTGGTTGTGCCATACATTTTATGGTAAAATGAGTGCTGTCATTATGCAGGACAACTGTTCGCGCAAAAAACAAGCCCTCATACTAGTCTGTGGATGAAAATATAAAAGAGTTAGGATTTTTAGAAGAAAAAACGAAAATGCTAAAATAAAATTGGCCTTGTCCTGAAGGTCAAAATGAGTCCTTAAAGGGGTACTCCGGTGGAAAACAAATTTTTTCAAATCAACTGGTGTCAGAAAGTTAAATAGATTTGTAAACTACTTCTATAAAAAAAATCTTAATCCTTCCAGAACCTATTAGCTGCTGTATACTACAGAGGAAGTTGCATTTCTTTCTGGAGTTCTTTTCTGTCTGACCACAGCGCTCTCTGCTAACTGGAGTACAAGTAAATTCCAATAACAAACCTCTCCTGCTCTAGACAGTTCCTGATAAGGACACAGATGTCAGCAGAGAGCACTGTGGTCAGTCTAAATAGAACTCCAGAAAGAAATACAACTTCCCCTATACTATACAGCAGCTGATAAGTACTGGAAGGATTAAGATTTTTTTTTAATAGAAGTAATTTACAAATCTGTTTAACTTTCTAGCTCCAGTTGTTTAAAAAAAAAATGTTTTCCACTGGAGTACCCCTTTAAGGGTTAAACATAATGATTTTGTACAAAAAGTTAGATTTTTTTTAAGGAGTACAATAATAGAAAAGTTTGTATGGATGAGTATCATTTTAATCATTTTGACCCACTGAATAAAGAAAACATAAAATTGGCCTGGTCCTTAAAGGGGTACTCCACTGGAAAACATTTTCTTTTAAATCAACTGGTGCCAGAAAGTTATTAAACAGATTTGTAAATTACTTCTATTAAAAAACCTTAATCATTCCAGTACTTATCAGCTGCTTTTTTGATCCACAGGAAGTTCTTATCTTTTTGAATTTCTTTTTTGTCTCGTCGACAGTGCTCTCTGCTGACACCTGATGCCCCTATCAGGAACTGTCCAGAGCAGGAGAAAATCCTCATAGCAAACCTATGCTACTCTGGACAGTTCCTGACACGGACAGAGGTGTCGGAGAGCACTGTGGACAAGACAAAAAAGAAATTCTGTAGCATACAGCTGCTGATAAGTAATGGAAGGTTAAAGATTTTTTTAATAGAAGTAATTTACAAATCTGTTTACCTTTCTGGCACCTGTTCATTTAAAAAAAAAAAAAAAAAACGTTTTCCACCGGAGTACCCCTTTAAGGTCCGGTCCAATTTTTATTTTTGCATTTTTGTTTTTTCATCCTCTCCATTTTATTTTTTCACCTACAGACCCATATGAGGGCTTGTTTTTTGCACGAACAATTGTACTTTGTAATTACATCTTTCTTTTAACCATAAAATGTATGGTGCAACCAAAAAAATATTATTTACAGGTGGAAACTTATCAGAAAACTGCAATTTTGCAACTTTTGGGTGGTTTGGTTTTCACGCAGTGCATTTTATGGTAAAAATTATACATTATCCTCATGCTTATTATTGCGATTAAAATTATACCATATTTATATAGTTTTTCTGTTATTGTACTATTTAAAAAAAATGCTAACTTTTTTTAATCAAAATTGGTATGCATAAAATTGTCATTTTCTGACCCCTATAACTTTTTATTTTTCTGTTTACAGGGATGTGTGAGGGCTCTTTTTTTGCGCCATGATCTGTAGCTTTTATCGGTACTATTTTTGTTTTGATGGGACTTTTTGATCGCTTTTTATAAATTTTTTCCAATATATTTGTGATTACCGTTTACCGAGCAGTATCATAAAAATTATATTTTAAAGGGGTACTCCTGTGGAAAACTTTTTTTTTTTAAATAAACTGGTGCCAGAAAGTTAAATAGATTTGAAAATCACTTGTACCCCTTTAATAGCTTGGACATTTACGCATGCGGCGATACCAAATATGTTATTTTTGGAAAATAAGGGGGATTTGATTTTTTTTTATCGGCGATCTACTCATATAGCCTGATTAAGCAATCATTTAATTGGCGATCGGGCATCAGAAGGCAGGTAAGGGGATCCTCCTCCACTATTTTGGCTCACGGAACCCCACGATCAGGTCACGGAGGGTCCGTGAGCTCCACTGAGCTACCAGAATCTTTCACTTTAGACGCCGTGATCGGCATTGATCACATTGTCTAAAGGGTTAAATGCCAGGCAGAGGTGATCCCGCCGCTGCCTGGCTTTTAACCCTTTAGACACTGTGATCAATGCCGATCACGTCGTCTAAAGTGAAAGATTCCTGCAGCTCAGTGGAGCTCACGGACCCTCCGTGACGTGATCGTGGGGTTCCGTGAGCCAAAATAGCGGAGGAGGCATAAGCAGTGAGTGTGAGGCTACTGATAGTAGCCGACACTCACTGTTCTGAAACGAGCACAGCTACTGCACTCGCTTCAAAGCCGCTTAAGTACCAGGATGCAAGGGCCTGTACGTCCTTCCTCCTTAACCCCTTCCCGCAAATGGATGTATATTTACGTCCACCTGTGGGCTCCCGCTGTATGACTCGCGCTCAGCAGGTGAGCGCGCATCATACTCGGTGGGTCCCGGTTAACAATCAGGACCCGCGGCTAATACCAGACATCGTCTATTGGGCTGATGTCCAGTATTAACTTTGATTGCGGCGTCTAAAACGGGAGATTTCTGTTGTTGGTTAGCTCAGCGGGCTGTTCAGGACCGCCGGGGTGAAATTGCGGCATCCTAAACAGCTGAGAGGACAGTGGGAGGCGCCCTACCTTGCTCCTCGCTGTACCATTGGTGTTTGATTGCTCCAAGTCTGAGATCCAGGCTGGAGCAATCAAGCCAGATTACACTGATGAATGCTATGCTATGGCATAGCATTGTTCAGTATATGCAATCAAAATAATTTTATGTAATAGTCCTCTATGGGGGCTAAAGAAAAGTGTAAAAAAGTGAATAAATATTATTTAACCCCTTCCTGAATAAAAGTTTAAAGGGGTATTCCAGGCAAAAACTTTTTTTTATATTTCAACTGGCTCCGGAAAGTTAAACAGATTTGTAAATTACTTCTATTAAAAAATCTTACTCCTTCCAATAGTTATTAGCTTCTGAAGTTGAGTTGTTGTTTTCTGTCTAACTGCTCAATGATGACTCACGTCCCGGGAGCTGTGCAGTTCCTATGGGGACATTTTCCCATCATGCACAGCTCCCGGGACGTGACATCATCATAGAGCAGTTAGACAGAAAATTTCAGAAGCTAATAACTATTGGAAGGATTAAGATATTTTAATAGAAGTAATTTACAAATCTGTTTAACTTTCTGGAGCCAGTTGATATATATAAAAAAGTTTTTGCCTGGATAACCCCTTTAACCCCTTAAGGACGCAGGACGTAAATGTACGTCCTGGTGAGGTGGTACTTAACGCACCAGGACGTACATTTACGTCCTAAGCATAACCGCGGGCATCGGAGCGATGCCCGTGTCATGCGCGGCTGATCCCGGCTGCTGATCGCAGCCAGGGACCCGCCGGCAATGGCCGACGCCCGCTATCTCGCGGGCGTCCGCCATTAACCCCTCAGGTGCCGGGATCAATACAGATCCCGGCATCTGCGGGAGTTCGCGATTTAAATGAACGATCGGATCGCCCGCAGTGCTGCTGCGGGGATCCGATCATTCATAACGCCGCACGGAGGTCCCCTCTCCTTCCTCCGTGCGGCTCCCGGCGTCTCCTGCTCTGGTCTGTGATCGAGCAGACCAGAGCAGGAGATGACCGATAATACTGATCTGTTCTATGTCCTATACATAGAACAGATCAGTATTAGCAATCATGGTATTGCTATGAATAGTCCCCTATGGGGACTATTCAAGTGTAAAAAAAAATGTAAAAAAATGTAAAAGTTAAAGTTAAAAAAAAGTGAAAAATCCCCTCCCCCAATAAAAAAGTAAAACGTCCGTTTTTTCCTATTTTACCCCCAAAAAGCGTAAAAAACATTTTTTATAGACATATTTGGTATCGCCGCGTGCGTAAATGTCCGAACTATTAAAATAAAATGTTAATGATCCCGTACGGTGAACGGCGTGAACGAAAAAAAAAAAAAAAAGTCAAAAATTCCTACTTTTTTAATACATTTTATTTAAAAAAAAATTATAAAAAGTGTATTAAAAGTTTTTTATATGCAAATGTGGTATCAAAAAAAAGTACAGATCATGGCGCAAAAAATGAGCCCCCATACCGCCACTTATACGGAAAAATTAAAAAGTTAGAGGTCATCAAAATAAAGGGATTATAAACATACTAATTTGGTTAAAAAGTTTGTGATTTTTTTTAAGCGCAACAATAATATAAAAGTATATAATAATGGGTATCATTTTAATCGTATTGACCCTCAGAATAAAGAACACATGTCATTTTTACCATAAATTGTACGGCGTGAAAACAAAACCTTCCAAAATTAGCAAAATTGCGTTTTTCGTTTTAATTTCCCCACAAAAATAGTGTTTTTTGGTTGCGCCATACATTTTATGATATAATGAGTTATGTCATTACAAAGGACAACTGGTCGCGCAAAAAACAAGCCCTCATACTAGTCTGTGGATGAAAATATAAAAGAGTTATGATTTTTAGAAGGCGAGGAGGAAAAAATGAAAACGTAAAAATTAAATTGTCTGAGTCCTTAAGGCCAAAATGGGCTGAGTCCTTAAGGGGTTAAATCGCCCCCCTATTCCCATTTAAAAAAAAATATATGAAAATAAAGATATGTGGTATCGCCGCCTGCATAATGTCCGAACTATAAAAATATGTTAATTAAACCACACGGTCAATAGCGTACACGTGAAAAAATAAAAAAATTGCTTATTTATGGTCACTTTGTATACCCTAAAAAAAAATTTAAAAAGCAATCAAAAAGTCTCATCAAAACAAAAATGGTACCGATAAAAAGATGACGGCACAAAAAAGTTAGCCCTCATTCCGCCCCGTATACGGAAAAATAAAAAAGTTATAGGGGTCAGAAGATGACCATTTTAAACATACAAATTTTGGTACATGTAGTTATAATTTTTTTTTAAGTTTTTTAAAATTTTATGAAACCTACAGAATAATGGACCTACAGAATAAAGATATGGTGTAATTTGCACTGAAAAGTGCACTGCATAGAATCGGAAGCCCCCAAATTTACAAAATTGCATGTTTTTCCAATTTGCCCCACAAATATTTTTTTTCTGGTTTCGCCATAGATTTTGTGGTGAAATGATTAATATATTAATATTACAAAGTAAAATTGGTGGCGCAAAAAACAAGCACTCATATGGGTCTGTAAGTGGAAAATTGAAAGTGTTATCATTTTTTTGAAGGTGAGGAGGAAAAAACAAAAGTGTACAAAAAGTGAAAAAAAGTTTCAATAGAAGGGTACCAGCCATTTGCATATATGTAATGCTAGCACTACTTGTAAAAGTGGATTACCTATCCAGATCTGCACAACAGCATGAAGACATAGTTACGGTATGTAAAAGCAGGCTTGGTATTGCAGTGGGTTTAAAAGGGAACCTGTCACATTCAAAATGCAGTTCAATGTGCATGCATCATGTTTTAATGCAGGAAATGCTGAGCACGTTGATATATATTTTGTAGGAAAACTTCCAGAATAACCCATGATTTATTCATGTTAAAGGGGTTGTCCAGGAATAGGAAAACAGAGCTTATTTCTTTCAAAAACTGCTCCAGGCTGGGTGTGGTCCTGCAGCTCAGTTCCATTAAAGTGAATCGAGCCAAGTTGTAATACCACATTCAACTTGAAGACAGACAGGGAGCGTTTAAAAAAAAAAAGAAATTAGCTCTCTATTCCTGGATAACCCCTTTAATATCTGCACATTCTGAACTTAGTTTGTCAAATCGGCTCAGTTTATAAATGAACAGCCACACAGATAATGCAGCGACCCTTCATACAATCCCTTTACAGTGGTCCCTTAAAGGGGTACTCCGCTCCCCATCGTCCGGAGTACCACTTTTAAGGATAACTCCGGGATGTACAACTTCTCCCCTATTCTAAGGATAGAGGATGTGTTATATCGCGGGGGTCCGACTGCTGGGGCCCCCCGCGATCTTTCGAACAATGCCCCGTTCTCAGCATGAATAGGGCGTGTCGACCACCGCACGAAACGGCGGCGACACACCCCCTTCATGGAGCTTTAGGGGAGAGCCGCAGCACTGCTTTCGGCAATCTCCGGCTCTGCCATAGAACTGCATTGAGGGGAGGGTGTCGGCCGCAGCTTCGTGATGTGGTCGAAAACGCAAGTTTCATGCAGGGAGCCGGGGCTCCATGCGGGAGATCGCAGGGAGCCCCAGCAGTCGGACTCCCCGAGATCTAACACATAAGCATAGGGGATAAGTTGTACATCCCGGAGTCATCTTTTAACTTACAATGGCCTAAGGTTACAATATTTTCAGCATACAATGATCTTTTCTGGGCCATTGTAACTTTAAACCAGAATCAACATACAATGCTACAGACAGTTCAGATCTGTGAAACGTGCAAATGGCTGGAAGAACTGACCAATTAGAAAAGGCATTTCACTGGTAAAACGCCTGTATTACTGAAGTGCATGCACTGACTGGTAGCGCCCCCCTACAGTACAGGGAGGTACTGCATGTTTTGTACTACTTTTTACGTGTGCCAAGGTTAGCTGCTCCTTTGGACACCAGGTGAAGAAGCCCCTGTCCTCCAAAAAGAAAGTGAATTACACTTTTCAACAGCTCTTACTAACTTATATATGTAAGGACTTGCTTTATCTGTATTAGTTTACTACTTATTTGTCCTAAATCCTAACTTTTTCCTATTTGTGGATGACATTTTGGGGGCTTCAGAACCAATTACCAGGTGCCCATAGAGTTATGGTCTCAACATACAATGGTTTCAGCCTAAAATGATCGTCCGGAAACCAATTAATATTCCTACTTGAGGGGCCACTGTACTGTGAATTTTGAGCCCTGTAAAGGCTCCTTTTATTAAATTCTGATCAACTCTACCTCTGTTCTAATCAATTTGTTTATGTAAAAGGAGCCACAGTTTAAAGTAGAAGAAACCATCCAAACTTATATCCAAGTATGAAAGCAGGAACCTTGACAACCCAAACAAGAACAAATCACCTTCCACCACCACCTTCCACTTCCCCTGAGAGGATTTCTAACACTATGAGCTAATGAAAAGAGAGATTTTTATAATACATATAGGTGTTAGAGGCACAAAAATTAGTTTACATGGATTAGGTACTAAGTAACATATTTATTTTATTTATACACTTTAAGTCTGTAGCTTTTTCACAAAAGAACGGACAGTCCCCTTTAACCTTTTGGCTTTCAATATAGTTATACCTGATCATTTCACATATCGATATATTATTCATGATATGTAATACTGATAAGAAACAACTAAAGATTGTTCATACTTTTGAATGTCACGTATCATGTATACTTAACAGCAGGTAACTATAGTGTTAGTAACAATGTGATTTTTTTTCTTGGTTTCATTGCTAAAACTATTGCTTTATCAATTCTCTAAGAACACTTTTTGTAAATTTATAATATTGTACCTTAGTTCTAAAGCAGAAAAAAATGATACATCTTGTTTCTTTGAAATAACATTACATGGTCAGTAAGGTATAATTATTTCTTAGTAGATTTATGAACAAGTGAATCAGCTAAACCAGTTGTGTAATCAGAGAGAGCTGTTTTACCAGTTTTATGGTGTCCAATAGGTTGCATATCTAGATGTTAGCCTAATCCTCCTGTGAACACTAAGGAGTAAAATGTGTACTGCTGACCCTGAGCGGTAGATTAATATGTTAATGGCTTGATATCCCTTGCATTTATGGAGTTAATCCAATTATAACATCCGTAAGAATGCTCTTGTGAAATATTAACCCTGAATCAGATCCATAAATCTCGTAGCATAGTTCAGAGTGTGCCAGTGTCCAAAAGAAGACTTAAACTAGTACCTTTCACTGCACTATTTATTAAAGGGGCACTTTTTATATATAAATATATATAATGCTGATTTGCTATTAATATTTTAGCATTGCCATTTGTTTCTGTGTCTGTGTTGTGTGAAGTCTGGTTACCTGTCCAGTACATGCTTTCCTGGGTAGACAGAAAGTCTGTCTTTCCTGAGTGAGGCATTGCCTATGAACTAAAGGATTAGACCATTTATGACATCCCTTCTGGTGTTATGGAGCTGGATGTGGATCCTCTGACCTGTGTGGCTGATGACTCAGACCGTATTGGGGAGCGGATGCTAAGGTGCCACTGGTCTTCACCAGAGCTTGCCGCAAGGCAGGATGGGCTTGCTGCGGCAGGCGACACCCAGGTCGTTACCCCCAACATGGCTCGACCACACAGGTAGCTGGGCAAGGTGAGGTACCAAAGGATAAAGCAGTAGCGTAGTCAAACGTAGCAGAAGGTCAAGGCAGGCGGCAAAGGTGCAAAGTCAAATAATGTAGCAGGAAGGTCTGGATACACGGGTAAGACAAACAGGCAATATGGCTTAATCTCAAGCTAGGGGCACTGATGATCCGGCAAGGAAGTGTGGGAGGTGCAGGGACTTTATAATGTAGTGTCAGGTGCAACAACTAATTATGGGTGCAATAAATTTCAGAGCACTGGCACGCGCACGCCCTAGGAGACTGGGACGCGTGCACAGGAACTGAGACACAGAGGAGGAGGCGGCAGCAAAGTGTGGTGAGTGAGGGGCTGGGATTCACATTTGGGCGCGTCCGGAGTGCAGAGTGTAACACCTGGCAGTTCTCAAATAGTTCAGCCCTCCTTGTTTTCCTGTATCACCCCTATGTTTAGCCCCTTAACGACGAAGGACGTAAATGTACGTCCTGGTGACGTGGTACATTTACGTCCTAAGCATAGCCACAGGCATCGGAGCGATGCCCGGATCATGCGCGGCAGGTCCCAGCTGTTGATCGCAGCCAGGGACCCGCCGGTAATGAGGGACATCCGTGATCCCGCGGATGTCTACCATTAACCCCTCAGATGCTGTGATCAATACAGATCACGGTATCTGCAGCATCGCGGTCACTTAACCCCTTAAGGACTCAGCCCATTTTGGCCTTAAGGACTCAGACAATTTAATTTTTACGTTTTCATTTTTTCCTCCTCGCCTTCTAAAAATCATAACTCTTTTATATTTTCATCCACAGACTAGTATGAGGGCTTGTTTTTTGCGCGACCAGTTGTCCTTTGTAATGACATCACTCATTATATCATAAAATGTATGGCGCAACCAAAAAACACTATTTTTGTGGGGAAATTAAAACGAAAAACGCAATTTTGCTAATTTTGGAAGGTTTTGTTTTCACGCCGTACAATTTCTGGTAAAAATGACGTGTGTTCTTTATTCTGAGGGTCAATACGATTAAAATGATACCCATTATTATATACTTTTATATTATTGTTGCGCTTAAAAAAAATCACAAACTTTTTAACCAAATTAGTACGTTTATAATCCCTTTATTTTGATGACCTATAACTTTTTTATTTTTCCGTATAAGCGGTGGTATGGGGGCTCATTTTTTGCGCCATGATCTGTACTTTTTTTTGATACCACATTTGCATATAAAAAACTTTTAATAAATTTTTTATAATTTTTTTTTTAATAAAATGTATTAAAAAAGTAGGAATTTTGGACTTTTAAAATTTTTTTTCGTTCACGCCGTTCACCGTACGGGATCATTAACATTTTATTTTAATAGTTCGGACATTTACGCACGCGGCGATACCAAATATGTCTATAAAAAATGTTTTTTACGCTTTTTGGGGGTAAAATAGGAAAAAACGGACGTTTTACTTTTTTATTGGGGGAGGGGATTTTTCACTTTTTTTTAACTTTTACTTTTACATTTTTTTACATTTTTTTTACACTTGAATAGTCCCCATAGGGGACTATTCATAGCAATACCATGATTGCTAATACTGATCTGTTCTATGTATAGGACATAGAACAGATCAGTATTATCGGTCATCTCCTGCTCTGGTCTGCTCGATCACAGACCAGAGCAGGAGACGCCGGGAGCCGCACGGAGGAAGGTGAGGGGACCTCCGTGCGGCGTTATGAATGATCGAATCCCCGCAGCAGCGCTGCGGGCGATCCGATCGTTCATTTTAATCGCGAACTGCCGCAGATGCCGGGATCTGTATTGATCCCGGCACCTGAGGGGTTAATGGCGGACGCCCGCGAGATCGCGGGCGTCGGCCATTGCCGGCGGGTCCCTGGCTGTGATCAGCAGCCGGGATCAGCCGCGCATGACACGGGCATCGCTCCGATGCCCGCGGTTATGCTTAGGACGTAAATGTACGTCCTGGTGCGTTAAGTACCACCTCACCAGGACGTACATTTACGTCCTGCGTCCTTAAGGGGTTAAATGGATGATCGGATCGCCCGCAGCGCTGCCGCGGCGATCCGATCATCCAGCACGGCAGACGGAGGTCCCCCTCACCTGCCTCCGCTGCCTTCTGGGAGTCTTCTGCTCTGATCTGCCTTCCCGCAGACCTGAGCAGAAGATGACCGATAATGCTGATCAGTGCTATGTCCTATACATAGCACTGAACAGCATTAGCAATCGAATGATTGCTATAAATAGTCCCCTATGGGGACTATTAAAGTGTAAAAATAAAAGTAAAAAAATTAAGTAAAAAAAAAATGTGAAAAACCCCCTCCACCACTAAAAACTTAAATTGTCCCAATTTCCCTATTTGACCCCCCAAAAAGTGTTAAAACAATATTTTATATACATATTTGGTATCGCCGCGTGCGTAAATATCTGAACTATTAAAATAAAATGTTAATGATACCGTACGGTGAATGACGTGAACGTAAAAAAAAAAAAATAGTCCAAAATAGCTGATTTTTTATAACATTTTATTCCCAAAAAAATTTATAAAAAATGTATTAAAAGTTTTATGTAAGCAAATAGGGTATCAATAAAAAGTAAAGATCATGGCGCAAAAAATTAGCCCTCATAACGCCGCTTATACAGAAAAATGAAAAAGTTATAGGTCTTCAACATAGGGGGATCTTAAACGTACTAATTTGGTTAAAATGTTTGTGATTTTTTTAAAATGCAACACTAATAGAAAAGTATGTTATCATGGGTATCATTTTAATTGTATTGACCCAAAGAATAAACAACACATTTAATTTTTACCGTAAATTGTACGGCGTGAAAAGGAAACCTTCCAAAATTAGCAAAATTGCGGTTTTCTTTTTAATTTCCCCACACAAATAGTATTTTTTTGGTTGTGCCATACATTTTATGGTAAATTGAGTGATGGCATTACAACGGACAACTGGTCGCACAAAAAACAAGCCCTCATACTAGTCTGTGGATGAAAATATAAAAGAGTTATGATTTTTTGAAGGTGAGGAGGAAAAAACGAAATTGTAAAAATAAAATTGTCTGCGTCCTTAAGGCCCAAATGGGCTGCATCCTTAAGGGGTTAGAGTGCTACTCAAAATATAATTTATGCAATATATAGGGAACCAGGAGAGCAGTCATATAGTAGGGGAATCCATACGATGATAAACTGCAGAGTTATAAAACTGCCCCGACTCTTGTCTCTATCTGCTTGTCTCTATCTGATATAAGTTCTGTGTATACCACGTAAAAAAGCGATCTATTGTTTCCACTGCCATCTACTTGTGATAGGTTTCTCTCGGTCAGCTCTTGCTAGCAGGGTGCAGGGGAGAGTAGTGTGACGCTACATCTCAGGAATATACAAGACTCTCAACAGATAGTACAGACAAGCATTGTGAGTCAGCTAAATTTTATAAGGGAAAGATACATGTTACAATGCATTTGAGTCTTGAGACCTGTTTACTTTTTTCATATTTTATTTTGTGGCCTTGTGCTAAAATATCAAAGGAAGTTTTCCTCCTAATTTTGTACCCAATAAACCATAATGAGAATGTAAAAAAAGAATTTTATAAATTTTTGCAAATTTATTAAAAATAAAATTTTTGCATGGACATAAGTATTTTGACCCTTTGCTATGTAGCCCTGTAGCACAACCCTGTTGTCTTAGCAACCCTATAACAAAACACAAAGGAGCAAGCCTGGGTCCTGGAGTGTTATTTTTTTTTCTTTTAAACGGGTTCTCCGGTGAAAACCTTTTTTCTTTTAAATCAACTGGTGGCAGAAAGTTAAACATATTTGTAATTTACTTCTATTAAAAAATCTTAATCCTTCCTGTACTTATTAGCTGCTGAATACTAAAGAGGAAATTCTTTTCTTTTTGGAATGCTCTCTGATGACATCACGAGCACAGTTCTCTCTGCTGACGTTATAATAATAATAATAATAATAATAATAACGCTTTATTTATTGTTGTCCTTAGTGGGATTTGAACCCAAGTCCCCAGCACTGCAAGGCAGGAGTGATAACCACTGAGCCACCATGCTGCCCTTAGCATACATCTGCTATGCATGGTAGCTAAAATGGACAGAGATGTCAGCAGAGAGCACTGTGCTCGTGCTGTCATCAGTGTTCCAAAAAGAAAGGAATTTCCTCTGTAGCATTCATCAGCTAATAAGTACTGGAAGGATTAAGATTTTTTTTTATAGAAGTAATTTACAAATATGTTTAACTTTCTGCCACCAGTTGATTTAAAAGAAAAAAGGTTTTCACCGGAGTACCCCTTTAACTTCTGTCATCATTTTAAAGGGGTTATCCAGGGAAAGCTTGCTTTTTTATTTTTTTATATATATATATATTTTTTAAATCAACTGGTGTTAAACAGATTTGTAAATTACTTCTATAAAAAAAATCTTAATCCTTCCAGTGCTCATTAGCTGCTGAATACAACAGAGGAAATTATTTTCTTTTTGGAACACAGTGCTCTCTGCTGACATCACAAGCACAGTGCTCTCTGCTAACATCTGTCCATTTTAGGAACTGTCCAGAGCAGGATATGTTTGCTATGGGGATTTTCTCCTACTTTGGACAGTTCTTAAAATGAACAGAGATGTCAGCAGAGAGCACTGTGCTCGTGATGTCAGCAGAGAGCTCTGTGTTCCAAAAAAGAAAATAATGGAAGGATTAAGATTTTTTAATAGAAGTAATTTACAAATCTGTTTACCTTTCTGGCACCAGTTGATTAAAAAAAAAAAAAAAAAAAAGCTTTCCACCGGAGAACCCCTTTAAGGGTTAATTTAACTATCTTATATTGTATTTGACATATAAGTAACATGTGACCAAGCAATATCGAAATATTTCCAGCCGTTTGGAAGTTATGCAGTAACACATATATTTCCCATATACCTGTATGGGATTTTAAACAAAATCCCTGACCCTCGCAAATGGGGGTTGGTAAGGATTAATTAACCTATCCAATATTTTTAGTTGATATGGAAGTAACATGTGTGCCAAGTTTCAAGGAAATATATTTAGCAGTTTGGAGGTGATTCTGGAACATACATACATTCATACATACACACATTGGGGTAGACTTATCAAAACCTGTGCAGAGGAAATGTTGCTGAGTCGCCCATAGCAACCAATTAATTGCTTCCTTCATTTTTCACAAGCCTTTTCAGAAATGAAAGAAGTGATCTAAATGGTTTCCAAGGGCAACTCAGCACTTTCATCTTGACTGGTTTGGATAAATCTCCCCCATTAAGTTATATATATATATATGTAGACATATTGCTATTTATACCTGGTTGCTAAATATATCAATGAATAAATAATTTTCGTGTGGAAGTGTCCTTTCAGCTGTTAATAGAACAGGAATTCCCTCATGTGAGTCACTCAATTTACCAGCCATAATTAAAATTATCCAAGACATCCACTTCGATATTTTAGGTTACAGTTAAGCTTTAACACTGTGTCACTATTTGCTTATATAACTTTATAATAAATGTTACACAAGTGATAAACACATATAATGACTGAAGTCGGACAGGAATGCACAAGAAGAATTTAAAAATGCTGATGATGCGTGTCAGGGTTATAAGTATCTCACTGTTTGTGTATGCAATATACATTTGACATACTGTAGAAACGTGCATTGGTAATAGTAGATTAATTTTTTTTTAAACAGAGAACCATGCTTGTTTTGCGTGAGCAATATTGGCAGTTGTTTCCAATGCAGAGACTTACAAGAAAACAAAATTCTAGGATTAATGTTGTGCATGCATGTTGCAGCAGACAAAACTACACCACATGCATTGTCTAGTGGCTGCAAAACTTTTTCTGCCAATCTCTGCAACACCATGGGGCATTAGCTTTAAAAAAAATTCCTATAAAGGGGTTACAGAGGATTAGAACAGCATGGCTACTCTCTTTCCAAAAGAGCACCAGATCTGTGTGATATTGCAGCTTAACCTCGGTCAGTTCAATGAAGCCAAGCTGTAATACTGCATACTATAAAAGGATAGGGGATAAGATGTCAGATCGCGGGGGTCCCGCCTCTGGGGACCCCCGGGATCTCCGCTGCAGCACCCCGCTATCATTACTGCACAGAGCAAACTCGTTCTGTGCGTAATGACCGGCGATACAGGGGCCGAAGCATTGTGACGTCACAGCTCCGCCCCCGCAATACATGGGAGGGGCGTGGTGGCCATATGCTCCGGCCCCTGTATCGCCGGTCATTACGCACAGAACGAGTTTGCTCTGTACAGTAATGATAGCAGGGTGCTGCAGCAGAGATCCCGGGGGTCCCAAGTGGCAGGACCCCCACGCTCTGATATCTTTTCCCCTTTATCCTTTGGATAGGGGATAAGATGCTAGGGGCAGAGTACCCCTTTAAGCATGCACATCAACAGTAACCATTTCTGCAGTAGAGGCAGCTAAACGCCCAAGCATAAATCATGTACTCACAAGAAGCTGATGTAATGTTTTCCCTTTAAAGGGGTTATCCAGTGTTTTCTAAAAAAAAAATATATATATATATATATATATATATATAATATATGGTGCTGTGGCAGGGGAGAAATAGAATAAAATACTAAAATTACCGTATTTATCGGCGTATAACACGCACTTTTTAGGCTAAAATTTTTAGCCTAAAGTCTATGTGCGTGTTATAAGCCGCTGCAGTTCAATGATTTAAAGCGGGCGCTTTAAATCAATGAACTGCAGCGGCTTTGCAGGTGCAGAGACAGCCAGCGCTGCCGGCTTCTCTGCCCCTGCCTGCCCTGGGGTCTAGAGCCTTGCTGCCGGCCCTTCTCCACCCCTGGCTATCGGTGCCACTGCCCGTTCTCTCCCCCTGACTATCGGTGCCGACGCCCCATTGTCGGCGCCGATAGCCAGGGGGAGAGAAGCGGCGCCGGTGTGCGTCCCCTGCATCGTTGCTATGCGCTGCACGGAACGGCGCATGACGTCAGTGCGCCGCGCCGTGCAGTGCATGGTACGCTATCACACATTGATCTTCGGCTGGGCAACAAGTTAGTTTTTCCCTGGTCACATAGGTGGAGTATCTCCCCCGTAGTCTTTCTGATCACTCCCCTATTTTTTTACAATGCGGGAACTGCCTCGATGGGCACAGTGTGGGATTCTTTGAAGGCGTATGTGAGGGGTGTCTTTATCAGGGATATTATGACCTGTAAATCTAAGAATAGGGAGATTCAGGACTCACTATAGCACCAAGTGCTCCTAGCGGAACAAAGGTTTTTGCGTGACCCTTCTGACCTAGCTAGAGATAATTGGCAGTCCATACAAGCCCTATTAGATTCACATTTCTTACAGATGGCAGACAACAAGTGCTTCTTTCAACAGCAATGCTACTTTGAGAGTGGTGAGAGCTGGCTCGTACTATTAGAGCCCAGCGGAGATCCGCCTCTTTCTTGTCTCTGTGATGATGCCGGGAATATTGTACAGGAGGATGCGGACATCTTGAATGTATTGGTTTCCTTCTATGAGGAGATGTATTCTTCCAAGCTGCCACATGATCTGGCTACTATTGATCAATTTGTTTCTGGTATCTCGCTCCCGGCGCTATCGCAGACCCAGAGGGATCTTCTGGATGAACCCATTACTCTTGAGGAATTTGAGGTTGCTTTGGGGGCCTTACCCAATGACAAATCTCCGGTGTTGATGGGCTTCCCAATGAGTATTTTAAACAATTCCAAGACATTCTGTTGCCCCAGTTTCTGGGGGTTCTGCGGGCTGCTGAAGAAGGGGAGGGTCTGCCTGGGTCTATGCTAGAGGCCATTATAATATTGCTACTTAAACCCGGTAAGGTCCCACTCTCTGCAGGCTCATATAGACCAATTTCTTAACTGTGCTCCGATGTTAAGCTATTGGCGAAGGTCTTGGCTAACAGTCTCCTGGGGTTCATTACTACCTTGGTACAAGGGGACCAAAGGGGTTCATGCCGGAGAAGTCAACATTAGGAGGCTCTTTTTGAATCTTAAGTTGCAGCCCGAGGGCACTGTTTGCAGGGCTGTACTTTCACTCGACTCTGCCAAAGCTTTTGGAATTTCTTGTGGAGTGTCTTGCGTCACATGAGATTTGGGCCCCAGTTTTTGACATGGGTAAAATTGTTATACGCTGCCCCGATGCGGGCTACTGGTTTACTTTCCCATTCCTTTCCCCTGGGTTGTGGTACATGCCGAGGGTGTCCCCTCTCCCCGTTTCTATTTGCCATAGCAATAGAGCCCTTGGCGGTACTTATTATGGCCTCCATGGAGTTTAGGGGTTTCCGTTATGGGGATATTGAGGAACGTATTGCCCTTTACGCAGATGATATGCTTCTCTTCCTGGGAGATGTTGCGCACTCCTTGCCCCCTTAATGCCTCTTATAGAAAAGTATGGTAGTTACTCTGGCCTGTCCATAAACTGGGATCCATTGAATATTAAAGATAAATGGGAGTCGGACGTGAGTCCCATGTCGGATGAGCAGTGGGCACAAATTGTATCTATGACCCCGCAGCTTGCAGTGTCGGAAGCTCACCGGGGTGTCCCAATTATTTTAGCTGCATCGCGTGTATCGTACTCCCGCATTTTTGCACAGGATTGGGGTGCGACCGGATTCCTGCGGCCCCCATTGTTCCTTGGCCAATGCTCACTTGCTTCATGTGATGTGGGATTGTACTCATCTCACGCACTTCTGGAAGTGGAACAGCTGATTAGACGAGTGTATGGTTGTCCGTTTGGTCTGTCTGCTTTAACATATGTGCTGAGATACCTGGAGGGCTTAGATGAGGATAGTGGCTTATGTATTGGAATCAGCAGGATTTTATACCAAGCTCGTAAGTTGATCGCCCAGCATTGGTTGCGGATTTCGCCGCCTACGATTTCTGAATTGATAAAATTAAATCATATTATGAGACTGGAAAAAGGGGTATATCTTAAGAGAAAAGCCATGTGTTAATTTGAGTCCATATGGGGTCCATGGATAGATACCCCTTTTTTGCCCTCCACCTATTTGCGGAGGAATCCAATGGAGGTGTTTCTGGGGGGTTGGGGGGTCTAACCCTTGATTTTGTCTGTTTTTTGCTCATTGATTGTCCTCACCTTGTCAGTGCCCCTATTTTTTTATTTGTCTTGGTATTTTGTTCACTGTCTGAGTCCCTGTTCTGTGTTGGGGTTCCGTGTGCCCCTTGTTGCTGCCCCCTCTCCCATACTGTTTGATGTTGTACTTTATTTTCATATGATGCTCCTGCCTTATATTTGAGTATGTATGTTGACATACTTTTGCCTTTTGTATGGGGGATGATATATTATACTGCACTGTATTGTTTCTCACATGATTCTTTTTGTTTAATCTGCTGTGAAGGATGGACACTGGATTGTGGGGGAGGGGGTTTCTGTGTGGGTAAGATGGGTTTTCTGGCTTTATGTTTTTCTTAGTTTTTTTGTATGTTTTATAAAACGTTTTAATAAAAATTTCTGATAAAAAAAAATAACAATCTGCCCAAAGTAGTTTTGTGGTTATAATACTTTCAATAAATATTAAATTTTTTTCATTAAAGGGAACAGCATAAAGTCGTGACAGACAAGGTGATTTCAGTGCTGTGTAACTTATATGTGAGTATGAAGTTGAATCATTGTAGCACACAGCCAGTGCTGTGATAGAGAGAACCCTGTCATTCAGCAGGGATGAGGAGTCAGGCATCATGCTGCAACAATAATTTGTCCATTCTCCAAAACTGCTGCACATTCATGTACAAGTGACAGACCGCTGTACAAGTGACAGAGCGTGGCACTACATGATTATGCTGGCACTACATGATTCATGTTAGACTTTTCAAGTATATACAGTGTTATAAATTAGGGATCGACCGATTATTGGTTTGGCCAATATTATCAGTATCGGCAATTACCTTGCCGATAATGCCCCGCCCCGGCGCACCGCGAATGCCCCCCCCCGACCCGCCGCACCGCATCGCACCCCCCCACCGAACCGCCCCGGCCCAATTGCCTCCCCCATCCCCGGTTTTATAATTACCGGGGTCCACGCTACTTCTGGCTCCTACTGCGGCCTGCGTTACGCTGTGTGCAATGGCGAGTGACGTGACGTCACCGTCAGTGCGCACAGTGACAGCTCAGGAGGACGCCACCGGAGCCAGATGTAGAGTGGACCCCGGGAACAGGTAATTGTAAAACCGGGGATGGGGGAGGAAATGGGGCCGTGGTGGGGGGTGCGGTGGGGAGGTAGGGGGTGGGGGGGAGCGGAGATAGGACTCAGGAGGACCCCCGGACAGGCAGGGGGAGAGAAGCGGGTGGCGGCAGCGGTCTATGGCACCGCAAAAGCCACTGCAGTTCATTGATTTAAAGCGCCCGCTTTAAATCAATGATCTGCAGCGGTGTCGCAGGGGATATAAATAGCCGATAACTTATACCGGAATATCGGTATAAGTTATCGGCTATTGGCCCTAACCTCCACCGATTATTGGTATCAGCCCTAAAAAAAAGATGTCGGTCGATCCCTATTATAAATCCATCAATGTGTGAACAACCCACAGTACTTCAACATTCAGTAGAAAATTGTGCGCTGCATTTGAGCTCTGCAACCCCTTTACTGTACTGTCTGACAGAAGCACCTATCCATGCCCATGCAGTTTATCTATACCACAGATCAACCCGATTCAAGTGGCCTGACATTGCAGCATAGACAAGAGAAGAGCAGCACTATATGGAATAGAGCAGTGAGGAGGCTGTGGAATGCCAGCAGGTATAGCAGAACCTTGCAGTACACAGAGTAGGCTGTTGGTCTTGCTCCCAGAAATCCCTAGCCTTTTCAGTTCACCATGCTGTACATAGTAATTTGATTTACAAGTAAAATTTTGGTCAGTATTTGGTCCTCATTTTGGAGCTCATAATAGTCTTTTTTTTTTTTTTCACCAAAACCAAGAGCACAAATATTTTCATTATAGTCCTTTTTTTGAAGCTAGCTTGTAACTCTGGTTAGTTTGATAATTTACACTAAATGATTAAGGACTGAAACGTTCCAATAGTAGCCTAATAGTTAGGATAACTTTGTGAATCTTTATACAGTGTATAAGGTTATAATAAATGACTAGCTGAACCATTTATCTTAATGGCATGTAAATGATTTATGATCTCTCTTAATACACTGCAATAAAATCTATTTACAGCTGCAAACTCTGAATGGTAATGACCAATTCTTTGACATTACGCTTGCAGGTCATTCGTTGGGTGTGTGTGAGTAAATCTCTACCTGCTTGCACAACCTTCCATTAAATGAATGTTATTTTCTTATTGAACACTGGTAGCAGGGCAACAAAGCATAGATGTCAGTAAAAGGCTTAAGTAATGTTTATGTCAACATGATTTATTGTTCTGTGCTTGTCTTAGATTAAATGAGCAATTTCCTGGCAGTTGGAGGTTTAGACGTTCCAGGTGTTATTTCTGTCTCTGAGCTTCCTGAGATGGCTGTACTTGTAAACCGTGACCCTGTCTTTACAGCCGTCATTTGATTTTCCTCACTGGGCTGGGAACTTGAGCTCAAGCCATCGCTCTCACAGCTGATACTAAGGCATGTAAAAAATGCCTGACAGCTATCAACCCACACATCCAGCAACAACTGGTTCCTTCCTCTCTTCCTGTGGAAGAGTAACATCCTCTTAGATGAAATATACCCCAAGGAATGCAGCTCTAACAGGAGGGCTTTCACACAGGAAATTATTCATGTGCTACTTACAGAAAAGTGCTTCTGTAGCTTGGACTGTCATCTCGTAATGAGCTTCCTGCTGACCTAGAACATGCTGGCGCCCAATCTGGCTCAACACAAAATACCAGTTTGTTTTGCGCACCTTTGCAAACATCTTACTACTTTGTTGTGCAACTCTTCTTAATTGTTTATGCTGGCATAAGTCATTACATTTTACTCTTCTCAATCACCATCTTCCCTATTTGATGGTTTGATAGAAGGTTTATTGTGTTATTGTCTTTGAAATTCCGCTGTCTCAAAAAGCGTCTCTTATTCTCTGATAAAAAATGGCCTCGGGGAGAGAACAGTAGTAAGCTTCACTGCGGCACAAGTCTTCAACGTTTTGCTTCTGGTTGCACCAAGAATAAACAGGAAAGTGTAATAATTAAGGATAAAGGTATGGTATAGAATCAAGAGCTGGTAGTGTATTTGTGGGCATTTAAAAAAAGAATAGTATTAGTATTATTATGCTAACCTAAAAACAGAAAAAGAATATAAAATATAGAGCAAGTATCAATTATTAAAGCAGACCAGTCAGAAGGTTCAGTTTTAACCAGATGCTCAAATGAAGCTTTGGAGCCCCCTGGGCGTTCCCCTCAGGTTCCAAAGCCCAGCGGTGTTTGGTTCAGTTACTGAGGCTACGATCACACGTCAGAATTTCTGCTTTTAATTCTGCATAAATTTATAGCTAATACACTTCAGTGAGATTCCGCTGTCCTGTTCACACAGCAGAATTTTTGCTGCAGAATTTCCTCTGCAGAAATTCCATTGAAGTGAAAGGGCAATACATTTTTGCGGAATTTGCATGCAGAATTCCGTGCAAAAATTCTGCTGTGTGAACATAGCCTAAATAGTGAAGTGGCTGAACCATGCTGGGCTGAGGGAAACACCCAGTGGGCTTCAAAGCCTAATTTGCATTTCCTTGTAAACTGTAATATCTCTGGGCTGGAGGGGCCACTTATCTAATGAGGGTCAAAAGCCCTATACAGCTGTTTCCATACTTTTTACCCTAAAAACCTGCTGACAGGTCTGTTTAAGCAAAACTTAGTGCATGATGGTTCAAGGTAAAGTTCATGTGCAGCAGGTAGTCCCAGGGAGCTTCTTCGGTATGGTATGACTAGTACCCCTGTATTGCTGTTATACTGGGTCATTTTTTCATACTCTAATATTAATGTGTGTATGAAATGGAAATATGCCTGTGTAAGGTAAGCCCCATTTTTCTCTTGATGACCTGGTACATTTTTAAGATGAGTAAATTGTCTGGCATTTTAAGATGTAATATGTTATCAATCTTTTCAATTAGTGGGGTAAAATTAAGTTCGTATAGTTCTTTTAGGTTAGGGGAGATATTGAGACCAAATTAAGTAATATTTTTTTTAGTCCAATCAAAGGGTGAGTTTATGGAACATGAAACTGCCTATACCTTTTTGGAGAGAAATGTTCAGTACATGTGATTGGTTTCCGCTTATTTTAAAATTGGATATTTCTCCAAAGTCATCTAAGATCGATTTTACTAGAGGAAGCGCTTGGTTTGTGAGGAATAGTATTATATTGTCGGCGTAGGCTGCTAGTTTGTGTTCTCTGCATGTGATCCCTATGATAGATGGTGCCTGCCTTAGTTTTTCCATTAGGAATTCCAAGGTTAGTACAAAGATTAAAGGGGAGAGGGGGCATCCTTGCTGTGTACCATTAGTGATGGTAAATGCCTCGGAAAACACCCCGTTTACTCCAACTGTGGTTGTGGTACATGGAAAAGATTGCATTTATAAATTGTGGAATACAACAGACATAACATCCCATGAGACTCTATCAAAGCCCTTCTCAGCATCAGTACTGAGAAGGATTAGTTTCTTTTTTTGGATACCGCATACTACACCAGCCCCAAAAGTCTAAATGTATTAGCTTTCCCTTCTTATTTTGTATGAAACCCACTTAATTAGAGAAGGCATCATCGGTTTGAGTCATAGCGCCAGTAGTTTTGCAAAGAGTTTTAGATCCAGGTTTAATAAAGATATTGTAAACCTACAAATGACTGGCCAATTCATGTAACTACAAAACCTTTATTAGAATAATACAATACACAAAAGGATAGCCCTCCCATAAAACAACCCACCCTTAAAATACATACACCCCAAACCAAAAATGACAGGGGAAATCCTCAAAGGTGTAAATAGGTACAAAAGTGCAGGTTATGATTAGAGATGAGCGAACTTACAGTAATTTGATTCGTCATGAACTTCTCGGCTCGGCGTTTGCTGACTTTAGCCTGCATAAATGAGTTCAGCTTTCAGGTGCTCCGGTGGGCTGGAGACTCTCCTAGGACTGTATCCACCTTTTCCAGCCCACCGGAGCACCTGAAAGCTGAACTCATTTATGCAGGCTAAAGTCATCAACCGCCGAGCCGAGAAGTTCGTGACAAATCGAATTACTGGAAGTTCATTCATCTTTAGTTATGATCCTCCAATCACATCCAGCTATTACAACAGCAATGATATAAGACCTTGGTGTCTAATAGCAATGATATAAGATAGAGTAATCAAAAGGTCAATACCATACCTATTCGCAACATGCTGATGCCCTTGGGAGTCCCCCCACCACCTCGACACGTGTTTCGGGAATAGTCCCTGGCCTGTAACTGCTGCAGTATGGGGATCACCCTGGATTACATTCAGGAATTTATAACCATTTCCCAAAACCCTACATTGGACCTTCCTCCATAGATATAAAACTTATTATACCCTAAGTGAGACAAACATATGCCACCAACCCCATAGCAAACCTCTCCTGCTGCAAAAAGTTCCTGACATGGACAGAGGTATCAGCAGAGAGCACTGTGGTCAGACTGAAAATAACCACTCAACTTCCTCTGAAGCATACAGCAACTGATAAGTACTGGATTTTTAAATAGAAGTAATTTACTAATCTTTTTGACTTTCTGGCACCAGTTGATTTGAAAACGTTTGATTACCACCTGAATATCCCTTTAAGAAAAGGTATCCCAATCTAAATCAATTGGCATTAATATGGAACTGGTTCCCCCTTTTGCTGTTATAACAGCTTTCACTCTTCTGAAAAGAATTTGAAGTGTGTTTGTGGGATTATTTGTCCATTTATTCAGAAGTGCATTTGTGAGGGGAGACTGATGTTTGGCTAGAGGATCTGGCTTAGGCTGGGTTTACATCACGTTTTATCCCATACGGGACCGCATACGGCAGGGAGAACTGAAAACTTGCGCTCCAGTATGCAGTCCCGTATGTAATTCATTTCAATGAGCTGACCGGAGTGAAACGCTGACTCCGGTCGGCTCATTTTTGTCCTGTATGCGGTTTTCCACCGGACCTAAAATCGTAGTCGACCATGGTTTTAGGTGCGGTGGAAAAACCGCATATGGGGCAAAAATGAGCCGACCGGAGTCAGTGTTTCACTCTGGTCAGCTCATTGAAATGAATTACATACGGGACCCCATACGGGAGCGCAAGTTTTCAGCTGCCCCTGCCATATGCGGTCCCGTATGGGACAAAACCTGATGTGAACCCAGCCTTAAAAAATCTCTACTCTAGTTCATCCCAAAGGTGTTGGACAGGGTTAAGGTCAGGGCTCTGTGTTGGCCATACCAAGCTCACTCAACTGTAAACTACTTCTATTTAAAAATCTTAATCCTTCCAGTACTTATCAGCTGCTGTATGTTCCACAGTAAGTTATTTTCTTTTTGAATTTCCTTTCTGTCTGACCACAGTGCTTTCTGCTGACACCTCTGTCCATTGTAGGAAATGTAAGAGCAAGAGCAAATCCCCAAATCTCAGCAGAGAGCACTGTGGTCAGATAGAAAGTAAATTCAAAAATTAAAGAACTTCCTGTGGAGTGTACAGCAGCTGATAATTCCTGGATGGATTAGGATTTTTAAATAGAAGTAAGTTACAAATCTGTTTAACTGTTATGTTTAAAAGGGGTACTTCGGGGTAAAACTATTTTTATTTTATTTTTTCAAATCAACTGGTGCTAGAAAGTTAAACAGATTTGTAAATTACCTCTATTTAAAATTCTTAATCCTCCCACTACTTATCAGCTGCTGTATACTATAGAGGAAGTTGTAAAGTTCTTTTTAGTCTGATCACAGTGCTCTCTGCTGACACCTCTGTCCACGTCAGGAACTGTCCAGAGCAGGAACAGGTCCCCATAGCAAACCTCTAGTGCACTCTAGTGCTACACGTGACCCTAATGCTGTGTTTTTGTTTTGTTTACATACATAGTCTGAATTGTCTGTGTAGGCTCTGCCAGAAAGACTGCAAAATAATGTTTTACCATCTTAGAAACACGTGCAGTTCTATAACTGGTTCTATAACTGGTGACTGCAGTTGACAAATGCAAATGTGAGAACACAGCCTTTGTGTTTGTCATAGGCTGGTTCACACTACGTTTTCTCCCATACGGGAGCACATACGGCAGGGGGGAGCTGAAACCTTGCGCTCCTGTATGCCTTCGTATGCGCTCCCGTATGTCATTCATTTCAATGAGCCGGCCGGAGTGAAACGTCCGGTCGGCTCATTTTTGCGCTGTATGCGCTTTTTCCCCGGACCTAAAACTGTGGTCAACCACGGTTTTAGGACCGGTTGTAAAAGTGTATGCAGCGCAAAAATGAACCGACCGGACCGAACGTTTCACTCCGGTCAGCTCATTGAAATGAATTACACACGTGATATGTGTGTATCATCCAGCAATCCAGGTAGTGTAGTGAATTACAGCCTGATAGTTCAAGCAAGACATGGTGAAGTGTAAAATTAAGGAGGACACAGGTGGTTCTGGAGGTTGCATACTCCCATAACGGTTATCTCACTAGTGTATATATTGTACGTTAATATATTATAACACTATTTCCATGGCATTTTCTGTTGGCACTGAGCATTTTCCATTTCTGCAAACTGCAATGTTTGCACGGGTCACATTGTTATATTTAGCACTTACTGTGTGCTTCAGTGTTTTTGTAATTTATGTAAGTGTTGGAGTGTTATCCTTCCTGAGCTGTTAAATTTAGACTTGGCTGTCTGTTAGGGAATTTCTCACCTTTGGAAATCTACAGCCTTACAATTGCTTTAGTCAGCTAACACAGCTTAACTTCAATACTAGGAAACTATGGCGCTACATTTTTTTTATTGCAGTAAAGAGTTTTTCCTTTTTTAACACTTTCAGAATGTTTTTAATGCGTTGATTAAGCAACATTTGTGTTTGTCCATAGTGCCCTAGAATTTTATTTTCATAGAGTGTATTTTTTGCAGCTTATTTTGCTACCCATTGACTTCAATGGGTAGGGAAATACACAGCAGCGAATATGGTGCAAAATATGGCACATGTGACACTACCTTTAATCAATAAGAACATTTCCAAGACTAAAAGTGTAATCCTACACTAAAGGGGAAAAAACTCGGATCATCTGACGCCAGAAAGTTAAACAAATTTGCTAATTACTTAAATTTAAAAATCTCCAACCTTCCAGTACTGCTGTATGCCCTAAAGGAAGTTATGTAGTCTTTCCAGTTAGACACAGTGTTACCTACTCTATCGGTGACAGGAACTGTCTAGAGCAGAATCAATTCCCCATAGAAAACCTCTCCTGCTCTAGACAATTTCTTGAGATCTTCAGATTGGGATCTTGAACCAACACTAACTATTGAAAGCTTGTTTATACCCACACATACTTGGAAATATTTTGTGCCCTTGGTTGGGTTTCTTTATTTTTTTTCTCTAGAAGAAAAGCACCATTAGACATAAGGAAACACTGAAGCTGAAATAGCAAAGTATTTTTTTTTTTTACTTAGTTAAGAATATGGAGGCTTACAATTTCATTTACAGATGGATTAGAGGCGTTAATGTTTGAAGTGGAACATAAAGCCAAAACATGGAGAACCCCTTGGTCAGCTTTTTGGCTGGAACAACAATTTGTCGATAATAACCAATAATAAGAATTGCAGTAAACCATGCTAACTACACTTGTTTTGACAGTTTTTTTATTTTGTCTCTCCGTTGCTGAGATATTCCTTAAAATGTAAACATGCAAATTAGGTGGGACATAAGGGTGGGACATGAGTGCGGCTCTGCTCATCTCTCGCTCCCTGCCTGTCAATCATGCAGGAGGGAGCGAGCGCTATGCGTGCTGTGCGGCACGCACAGAGGTCTCAGGACACAGACCTAGTGAACAGCCCCCTGCCTCTTGTCCCCACCCCTCACATAAGCTGCCCAGCCATCAGCACTCACTCTAGCTCATTTACCATATTTTTTATTTTATTTTTTATAATATAATTGCCTCAGTCTTTGAAAAATTAATCATCTTACTAATGCTCTTTTTATACAACAGGGTGCACGGCAGGCAGAACAGCTCCAGTGTCCCTTCTCTCTGTATGTCCCGCGCTGTGCATAGCAGAGAGGAGGGGACTCACACCCTTCCTGCCGTGATTGGCTCCCTGTTCCATGCGCGCTCCCGAGCCCAAGCGTGGCATAGAACAGGGAAGGGCGGAAGCGTTACTATGCAGGCTTCAGATAACATCACGCCTGCCAAGTAATGCCCCCCCTGCAGCAGCAAAAGCTGAGAGATAGTGAGCAGACTTTAGAAGGCATAACTAGAGAAATAATGGGCAAAATTAAAAAATAAAAAGTGCTGTAGACTCAGGTTGAAGAGGGAAACACACACTCTTTAATGGGAATCTGTCATCAGTGTCACCCGCACTAACCTGTTGGTACAGGCAGGTAGTGCAGGTAACACTGATGATAATGGTCCTGTTCATCTGTTTATTTTTCTTTAATCCAGCAGCAAACTTGATACACAGCAGGAGCAGGCTGACTGCTTTTCTCACCTCGCTGCTTTTCTGCTGGACCCCGCTGCGAGCAGGCTTGTGGAAGCAGCAGTGGTAAATTCCGCCTGCTCCTGGAGCACCACCCGTGCACCAAGCCTGCCGCCAAATTAAAGAAAATAACAGAAGAACAGGACCACAGATTAGTTATGTTACAGTCGTTATAATTAGTGTCACCCACACTACCTGCCTATACCAATAGGTAAGTACGGGTGACACTGATGAAAAATTCCCTTTAAGGCTTTTCTAGATGGGACAAGTGGAATGATATCTGCATCCTACCACATCAGAGTAGTTTAACCGTTTCTGATTCCCAAATGTATACATTATTTACTCATACTTCCTATCCTCTGAGCTCTGACTACTTTTATTTTGGCACAAAAAGGACCATGGCGCACGCCACTGAAGCAATCCTTCTTTTATTGTAAAATAATAGTCAGGATACACCAGTTGTGATCGTCTCACAACCATCTAAGATTTATCATGGCCTGGACATGGACTTTCAGGGAATATGGCACACGAAAAAATCTGAAATGACATTTTGATAAAGTGTCTTCAGAGGTGTAAATAGAAGTAGAGAAAACGGTGCAAATGTACTGTGCATTTATTACCAGTGGAAAGTTTTCAGTAGTTCTTTGGTGTCAAGTTGACACACATTGTAGTGCTCAGACTCTTATGACTGTGCAGTGAGTATCAGCATAAGGTATTTCATTCTGAGAAAAGGAAGCACAATCAGCCCTTTGTTATCTCTTTGGTAGAACTAACAAATACTAAGAGGATGCGGTCATGGGTGACACTGTTGCACATCCAGGATGTGGTGTACTCTGTTATGTAGCAATGCAAAGTGTGTTTCCCATGTTCACTGGTAAATATATCTGTTGTTGTTTATAGCATCTGACCAATTCTTGCAAAAATAAAAACTGGTATCTCTTTCAATTTATTTGAGAATCTTGAAACAATTAGTATCCAAGTGCCCATTAAGGTATAATAACCAACTATAGATTTTTCTACACTGGGCTTTTTGCTTCCTTAGGCTAGGTTCATGTGCCAGAATTTCTGCATGGAATTCCATATGAATTTATATCCAATACACTTCAATGGGATTCCGCTGTCCCATTCACATATCAGAATTTCTGCTGCAGAATTTGCACTGCATGAATTCTATTTAAGTGAATTGGCAATTAATTTCTGCAGAATTCCGTGCAGAAATTCTGTCGTGTGAACATGGCCATAGGGTTCTCTCTGCATCCTGATCTCCTTTTCTGCAGCAGATTACATTGGCTTCAGTGGGTTCTGCTGCAGATTTCCCCCTGTGGATTTCCCCACAGAAGGTGTGAACTTACCCCAAAGCAGTAGTGATCTAAAGCATATTCTGTATTAATGTGGGTTTTTGCACTGGCACCCTAGTCTCAATGGAAAATTTGAAAGTGTTTCACCACCGTGAATCACTGGGACGAGTATTAAATGGGTTCTCCTTGACACTAGGGGTAGACTGAAATGAAAACTTAGGGACTGAAAATTCAGAATATGCTTGGCCGACCGAAAATTACTTTTTTTTCCCCAGCCTTTTCAAGGGGCAGTCAGCACATGCTGGGATTTGAAGTTCTGCACCAGCTACAGAGCCACAGGTTACAGATTACTGCTATAGAGGAAGCATTGTAGGCTGGAGTTTCCTTTTCCTCCACTAGGGAGTCACTATACAACTGCCTGGGTTGCGTGAAATGTAAATTTTTTTGTCCTTTTCTTTTTAAAAAGTGACCTTATACCAACAATCGTTGATAACTTTAGGTATACTGGCAGTGTGTTTTGATGTGCATCTTCAAGTACAAAGTATGTACTTAAGGGGACCTCCTTCTTGTTAGCCAGAGGGGATAGCAGCGGCAATGAGTGTTTCATATTCCTGCTAACTAAGCTGATCTGTGTATTTACTTTGTTGGGACATTGTTGCTAGATTTCGACTGGGGGGGGGGGGGGGGGGGAGAATCAAGGCTTTTAGACTATAACAGCCGATTACGGGAGCTAAACATACTACCCACTATGAACTTATACTAGTTTTCTTTATACTTCTCAGATGCAACCGGTTCCTAACTTTAGTGAGAATCACATGAGGGGTGAATGTATGCCTTCACCAGGACTGCCTACTACCTCAAATAAAAGGGAAAACAAAGGAAAAGATCTGGTGGATGAGAAATCTGTTTCCCAGTCTTCCCTGAGCAGCACATTGGAGCATATTGTGGATCAGCTAAGTATCTTGACTCAGGTATGTTTAACACACTTGGGAAATGGTAAACAATCTGCTATTTCATTTCATACACAAATGTTGGAATTTGTTGAAAATACCCGGTCTTCATCATGAAAGACCCATAGGCTTACTAGTTATATGGTACATATTAATTCACATCCAATATATTATGTATGTGAATAGGAAAGCATTAAATATGCCCACAATAAGTAAATCACATTATTGATATTAAATGTGTAAGAATAGATGCTAAATTAAAGTATGCATTCCCAAATGCCAGAAGTCTAGCAAGCCAAATGGGGATCTTGAGGCTTTGATACTGGAGGAGTACACTCATGTAGTTGGTGTCACTGAGGCACTTTACGTTCAATTTATTCTGTGGGTCACTATGATTAAATTGATACCCATGTTTGCTTGCTTTACTATTAAATGGGCACTGTCACCAACTTTATTTTTTGATATGTTGTAGTACTTATGTACTACAACATATCTCTAATATATTGTCAATATTTTTTTTTTTGGGATTATCAGGGTGAAATTTACGTTTAAAAACTGGCCACTAGGGGTCACCCTCCTAGGGGCCGGCTGCAGCCTGGCATGACGTCACGCCTGAAAAAGGACTGATTTTGATTTGGCAATCAGTCCTTTTTCATTTAGGCTGCTCTCGCTCCCTGTCTGTCAATCAGACAGGCGGGAGCAAGCGCATTGGCTCCCCGGCAACTGGCTGGGAGGCCACTCCTCCCGCACATGTCGTCGCTGTCCCTGCACGCCTGCTGCCGGACTCTGCAGGTATCAGAACGGAGGGAGCGGGGTATGCAGGGCAGGGGGTTTGTGATGGAGGGAACGGGATATGCGGGCATGCGGGGGTTTGTGATGGAGGGAACAGGGTGATGGAGGGAACGGGTTATGGGGGTTTGATGGAGGGAACGGGCTAGTGCCGTAGCGCCGCATGGCACTAACTTATAGTTTATCTACACAGGGTGCCTCAAGCTGTTTCACTACTACAACTCCCAGCATGCCCTGACAGCCAATAGATGTCAGGGCAAGCTGGGAGTTGTAGTGGTGAAACAGTTGGAGGCAACCTGTGTAGATAAACTAAGGGGCGGAAGTGTTGTCCCCAGCAGGCATCAGTGACGTGGTGCCTGCTGGGGAAGTCTGCCTGGTAGTGAGCACACTACCAGGCAGACAAAAAGTTATTTTTAATATAATAAAAAGAAAAATTAAAAGCAGGGAGGGGGTTAGGGATAGATTGGCAATAGGCAGGGACAGAAAAAAAATATAGGATGGTGGGAGCTACCCTTTAACAAAAATAGTATAAAATTAGAAGCAGCCCTCAGCTACTGCAATCAGCTGAGGGCTGCCCACTATGGTGCTGTAAAGGGTGAAGGTGCGGCAACTGACTGTAGCCCATGGCATACACCCTTACAGGCACCATAGCATATATACACACCATAGGTCATTAACCCCTTAACGACAATGGACGTAAATGTACGTCATGGTGACGTGGTGCTTAACGCACCATGACGTACATTTACGCGCCGACATGATCGCGAGCACCGGAGCGGTGCTCGCATCAGGCCCGGCAGGTCCCGGCTGCTATCAGCAGCCAGGGACCCGCCGGTAATGGCGCACATCCGCGATCGCGCGGATGTCCGCCATTAACCCCTCCGATGCCGTGATCAATACAGATTGCGGCATCTGCGGCAATGCGGTACTTTGAACGGATGATCGGATCGCCCGCGGCCATGCCGCGGAGATCCGATCATCCAGCATGGCGACCGGAGGTCCCCTCACCTTGCTCCGGCCGTCTCCCGGGGTCTTCTGCTCTGGTCTGAGATCGAGCAGACCAGAGCAGAAGATCACCGATAATACTGAGCAGTGCTGTGTCCTATACATAGCACTGCACAGTATTAGCAATCAACTGATTGCAATGAATAGTCCCCTATGGGGACATAAAAAGTGTTAAAAAAAAAAAAAAAAAAAGTAAAAAAATGTAAAATAAAAAAGTAAAAAAAATTTGAAAAATCCCCTCCCCTAATAAAAAAGTAAAACGTCCGTTTTTCCAATTTTACACCCAAAAAAGCGTAAAAAAAATTATTAATACACATATTTGGTATCACCGTGTGCGTAAAAGTCTGAACTATTAAAATATATTGTTAATCATCCCGTACGGTGAACGGCGTAAACGTAAAAAAATTTTAAAAGTCCAAAATCGCTGCTTTTTTGTCACATTTTATTCAAAATTCTTTTTATAAAAAGTAAAACCTAAGCAAAAATGATATTGATAAAAACTACAGATCATGGCGCAAAAAATGAGCCCTCTTATTGCCCCATATACGGAAAAATTAGAAAGTTATAGGTAGTCAAATTAGGGCAATTTCAAACATACTCATTTTGCTAAAATGGTTTGAGATTTTTTTTAAGCGGTACAATTATAGAAAAGAATATAATCATGGGTATCATTTTAATCATATTGACCCACAGAATAAAGAAAACATGTCATTTTTACCGGAAAGTGTACAGCGTGAAAACAAAACCTTCCAAAATTTGCTAAATTGCATTTTTCTTTTCAATTTCCCCACATAAATAATATTTTTTGGGTTGCGCCGTACATTTTATGGTAAAATAAGTGATGTAATTACAAAGTACAATTGGTGACACAAAAAACAAGCCCTCATATGGGTCTGTGGATGGAAATATAAGAGCGTTATGATTTTTAGAAGGCGAGGAGGAAAAACCGAAAATGAAAAAATAAAATTGGTCTGGTCCTTAAGGCCAAAATGGGCCTGGTCCTTAAGGGGTTAAGGGGGGATATGATCAACTTATTTAAGTATAAAAATGACCCTTACAAAAAAATTCTAATAAAACTGTTCAGGTAAAACCCCCTCAAAAGACAAGGGGGTACTCCCTCCAAAAAGGTTTAGTCTCCAGGGGCAACAAGCCTTCTTTACTATAAAAACTGTAATTTTATGGAACATTCTATCTAAGGAACTGGTCACAGCAGAAATGGCTGAGGGGTTCAAAAAAGGGTTAGATTGTTGAAACAAAAATAACATTGGTGCATGTGCACAAATATGCATCCCCACTGCTTCATCCGCCCGTGCCCCTTCCCTTCTCCTCCTTGGTTAAACTTGATAGACATGTGTCTTTTTTCAACCGTACTATGTTACATTGTTTTACAGACTGTTTCGATATTGGAGCACCGGCTTACATTGACTGAAGATAAACTCAAGGAATACCTTGAAAATCAGCAGAGGAACTCTACACAGTCTTGTGAATCAGATGGATGAGGAAAAATGTGAGAGCCCTGTGCAACAAGAAATTTTACTATGAATGTTTTTTAAATTAAATATTATTTATTATGTTTTCTTGTGTATATATATTCTGTACTGTTTCCCTAATATTCTAAGTGGGCTTTTATATCTCTTCTAAAGAACAATGATTTTCTAGGGGTATTTTATTCTGAAAGGAGATGTCCACCTTTACAACCATTTCTCTATTGCATCTAACATTGAAAATTAAATACATTTGCAAGAAGTCTATCGATAAAAATCATAAATGTCTTTACGGTTACAGACTAGAAATGAACACTGTGGGGGAGATTTATCAAAACCTGTCCAGAGGAAATGTTGCCGAGTTGCCCATAGCAACCAATCAGATGGCTTCTTTTATTTTGAGAGAGGCCTGTGAAAAATGAAAGAAGTTATCTGATTGGTTGCTATGGGCAACTTTTCCTCTGAGTCTTCTGATCCTTCAGTCATACTCCTGTCTGTCACCTACCTATTTCTAACATGCTTTCTGTAGGTTACAAGACGTTCTGGCCCGATGGATGGCAGTATGATTGTAGGATCAGAGGACACAGGGCTTGTTTATAATGTGTTACCATGAAGTCATATAGGTTAGCTCAGGGGTCAAATCCTGGGAAAAAAGTGAGAGAACTCACCCAAGATTTTCACTCAAGGGCTGGTCCTGCAAGACTCTTGCTCATGGGAACAGTGTTCCTGCTGTGGAAAAAGTTCAGCAACTCAGTTCTGATGTGTTCCTGCAGGACTTGAGCCCTGGGTTAGCTACATTGTTGTTGACCCAAAACAACAGTAACATTTTAATCAAGACTGTTTTGAAGTTATTAAATTTTTCAGTACAGGCACAAAGGAGAGATTTAAAAAGTTATTATTTTATCATTATTTTTTTTATGCGTAATAGTGATGTCACTGAATAAGAAGAATGCATGCTTCAGCCCATAGTAGAGATAACATAGCTTTCAGCCATAAAAGATCTATCATTAGAATCACTAGCAACTCAAAATATTAAGTACAAGATATTGTTGGAAAGAAAAAACAAGTGTTGAGTTTCCTCTCAACAAAGCGGCACAGCATGTGTTCTGTAGGAGGCTTCTATGATCCACAATACAATTGACATTTTTCACCCAGATAAGTCACATGAAATCTGAACACATTACTGTTGTGAGAATATAAGACATTGATTTTACAAGTAATCATTGGGGACTTTGAAACTTCCCCCTGGTTCAGGTCTGTGCTTACTTTGATCATGCTTCAGTGTAATTCAGACAATATTGATTCCAACCTGGAATTCTGGAGTCAGCCTATTTAATTTAACTGTGGAAGAAGTAAGTAATGCCCATATTTTAGCGGCTAAATAAAGTCGATGGGGGAGATCAATACCTGTCCAAAGGAAAAATTGCCCATAGCAACCAATCCGCTTTCTTCTTTCATTTTTAACAAGGCCTCTGCAAAGTGAAAGAAGCAATCTGATTGGTTGCTATGGACAACTGGCCAACTTTTCCTTTGCACAGGTTTTGATAAATCTCCCCCAATGTGATCAAGTGACTACGCTTTTCAATGCAGTAAAAAATAAGGATATGTTCACACAGGCACAAAGAAGGACCCATGTGAGAGCCACAGGCAGTGCAGTTCCTTTTCAGCTGTTTCCCTGCTACCATTGAAGTCAGTGGGAGCAGGCTTTTGAGCAGTGAGATGGCACTGTTTCTGTGGTGGAAAACACATTAAAAACTGCTCTGCTTTTGTACTGTTGCTTCTAGTAATTGTTTTACAGTATCTCCCCAATACATAGAAGCGGCATAGAGGACATTATACAGCAGTATTCAGCAGTGCTGCTCTAAATCTATAACTGGGGTGAGATAGTAAAACACAAGAAGTAGCAGTGTCTGTCAGTCTCTCTTGTTCTCTCATACCTTTTACAGTAAATGTTTGTTGTTTGTTTCCCATATATTCTTTTTTCAGCTGTTTAGAATTGTGCGTGTAGGAATAGATTAAGATAATACGTGAGAGTCATTATACTGCATCAAATCTAATTGCCTCATAGTCATATAATTATAATGCATTTATTCTACGTGCCTTATAGTCATTTCAAATTTTACTTCCATAATTAAAAAAAAAAAATTTAATGTTTGGATCGGTCGGGGTCTGGGTGTTTAGGCCCTGAAAGAAGTGGCTTACTGTGCTAAATTTATTGCAGGAGATGGCCTCCTCCCACCGCTTACTATTGAGTCTGTCTCCTTTAATAAGACAGGTAGCAGAGGGAAGTGCTTAGCCCAGCACTTCTGATTTAGCGATTAATGGAGTTCTGAAAACCCAAACCCCAACAGGTCAAAACTGTAGACATGTCTGTATGTCATTTTTTAAAAATGAAAATATCACTTAAATGTGCCTTATATTTCTTTATAACATTTCCTTATAGCCTTTATAGCTTAGAAGCTCTCTATGTTTGATATTGGGGAGAAGAACAATAATTTTATTTGTAAGTTACTTTATAGACTGTGATTGTGGGGGTCCCAGCGGTTAGAGAGGGGATACATTTAAATTGTGGGATAACCCCTTTAGGCTGGTGTCACACAAAACAGTTTTTTGGGAATTTGGATTAAAAAGTAAAAAAAAATTATAAAGGAAGAACTTATCCTTCCTGCTGAGTGCACTTATTGCTTTGGCTCAAAAACTGCCATGTGTGACACCAGCCCAAAGGTAATTATTTTACCTTGCATTGTTATCTAAGCACTTTTGGGGTAACTGGGTTGAATACCTTCCAAATTTACATATTTTGTTACATTTGTTTTATTTTTATATTTTAATGGTGTGTCTGTAATAAAGATGTGGCTTTTTGTACATGTTTTTAATTTCTTTTGTACCCTCCAAATAGGAGACATTTTGTGTAATATGTATACACATGATATCCTGTACTGTGATCTTTCTGAGATTTGAAGAATTTAATCGGACCATAATTCATCTTTAAAACTCTTGGGGGAAAAAGCCTCAAAGTTGGCAGAAAGGGAAGCAATTTTTCTTTACTTTTTAGTTGTTTTCATTTACTCATCTGCCGGACATCTGTTTTTACCATTTAAATTACCAACAGCATTAGCAGACACCCTCTACTGCTGCCAACCAACCATAAAAGATCTTGTTTTATGCATAGATGAAAAAAATTAGGATCAAAGATGAGAACAGATTAACCATGCAGAATTACTTGACACAGTATTTTATAGACCCTTTTTCATCAGACAGTCAAAGGTCAACACCGCTGATAATGTTTTCTCTGTACTGTGTAATGTAATTGCTTATTCCCAGTTGGATTAAAGCTGTAGCCATTGATTGTATCAATGACATTTACACTTAGTAAGATGTAGCATGTGCCACTAAGAAGGTACAGAGGCTTGTTGTGGCCCCATCTAAGCACTTTGGGGATTGCCTCCTCAGAAAAAGAAAATAATATTATTAATAAAGTATTAAAAGAAAATACATGTTTGTTTGTTTTTTAGCCATAATGGTACAGGCAGTACTAAATAAGCACCGATACCAGCTGCAATTATAGTTTTATATGCGGTTTTCATTGATGGTATTTCATTTAAAAGGACGGGACTGCACTCTCCAGTATTGTGACCCAACACCTTCTTTATTCCAGCATTAAACTGTACATACATTAGGATAATATGTGTGTAGAAATATATTTGTAGTATATGCCATTATCTTCTCCTGTGGCTGTTGTTATATGGGGAAAACCATTCACAACCTATATGTGAGAATAAGAGAACATGCTAAATCTATTAAAACAGGAATTGGGTGTCCCAGACTAATAGAACATTTTGGAGAGGCACATAAAAGAGATATTACATCTATGAAATTTACAGGTTTAGAGGTAGAAGACATCCCTCGTAGAGGGGGTGATTGTCAAAGGCTTCTCTTACAACGTGAAGCCAGGTGGATCATTGAGACAGAGGCCATAGGTCCACTTGGACTAAACGATAAAAATTACATGAGTGTTTTCTTGTAGTTCATCAAATGTACAGATGTCACTAATGATATTACTTTAATTCACAGTCATGGTTTTGTAAGGGTGTATTTATATTTTGTAGGTTAGGATATTCATGGGATGTATATTGAAGACATGTTGCGCTGGTCTGATTTTACCCATTTTTGTACCCTCCATATGCTTTTAATGAATGAAAAAATAAAGTTCATGTGTTTTACATACACTGGTGTCCAGAAGTGCTGGGGGGATCCATGCTCCACAGTGAGAAAAGCTTTTTTCCTACATCCACCTTGTTTGCGGCAACAACGCCCTGGCAGCACCTGGTCTAGAAGGGAATCATGATTCTATATGCAGGAGGAGGTGAGTGGACTTTCTTTGATTTATGCTGTGTTCTTATGTTGAGCGGTTACTCTGGCTGCGCAGGATGCAACCGGCAGGGCGGAGACAGTGGAAGTTTTCTCCTGGTGTGCCCCGTCTGACGTTCGCACCCTGGGTGCTGCCGGGGCAGAGGAATGTCAAAGTTAGTAGTAGACGTTTTGCGTCTGCTGTTCTCTGAGGGTCCGCCCCGCTCTAAAACCTGTGCTCCGGAGAGGGAGTAAGTAATGTGACATGTTACCGTCACATGATAAGGTGACGCAGCCAGTCACGTGACTCCCAGGATGCACTTATAGCGCAGCATATTGACGTAGCAGATTGTGAGCAAGAGGAAGCGCAGCCACGCGAAACAATTGTCGCTTGTATCTAGTGAATACACCTGCATGTTATCCTGCTGTATGTACAGTTTAATGCCGAAATAAAGAAGGTGTTGGGACATAATATTGGTGAGGGCAGTCCCATTCTTTCTCCTTGTACTTTTATATTACTTGTGGACATTTGGGATTTGATGCACCACCAGGCATACCCCTCCGATAGGTGACTGTACCAACACATTTGCTATGAGGTCCTACATGTGGTCTAGTTTGGATGAGTTGGCAGTGCCAGTTCAGCTCTACATGTTATATTTACATTATTTCATTTAAGTTTAGCAGGGAACTTTCCACCTTGTCACTCCTCTACCTCATCTGATCACTGCAGCTTATTAAAGTTTTACTGTCATTATAGAAAAAAAACTTTTGACATGCCAAAGGTTTTGATCAGTCGACGTCTATACGCTGAGACCTCCAGATCTCAATAGTTGGGTGACGCGCATGGAAGTTTGCTCCTCTCACCAGCCTGGCAGTCATTGAGATGGATTCCATTATAGTCTATGGAACCCATCACTTGCAACAGGAATAGCCAGGGAGTGCAAGCTTCATCCGGCTGTAATTAGAGATCGCTGAGGGTCTCAGCACTATAGCTCCCACTGATCAAAGCTTTAACCCCTAGAGGACATTGGTTCTGGCAAGCCAGAGAAGTAGAATACCAATTATACTGATCAGTGATATGCCTATGAATAGCACTGAACGGTATCAGCAAACAAATAATTGCTATAAATTGTCTGCTCTGGGAACATAAATAATGTAATATAACCGGTAAAATAAAAGTGAATAAGGCCCACCCCAATAAAAATAAAATTGCCCCTTTTCCAATTTTACTCAAAAAACTATTTAAAAAAATGATTAATAAACATATTTGGTATTGGTGCATGCGTAACTATCAAAATATAACATTAATGATCCTTAAAAAATAGGGCAAGAAGAAACATACTTATTTCGTAAAGAAAAAAAAGAAATTATTTTTTTACAAATCAGTACAATATTCGAAAAGCATGTAAACATGGGTATGATTTTAATCGTATTGAGCCACAGAACAAAGGAAATGTCATGTTTACCGCAAAGTGTACAACTTAAAAATGAAACCCTTCAAAATTTGCACAAATTTGAGTTGATTTTTTTTCAGGTTTCCCAGATAAATAATATTTTTGGGTGAAATGAAAGGTGTCATTACAAAGAACAATTGGTTGCAAAAAAAAAAACACTAGAGATCAATTCTGCTCTCCTTTTTATCCTATTTTAGTAATGAAAAGTTGCCTTGTTTTTGAACTTCCAGTGCCCAATTCATCAAATGTCACACACTGCTTGATGAATTTACCGGCTCCTATGCCCATACTATCCGTTTCAGTGAAAATCAGGGCGCTGCTACTTTTTGCCCGCTGTATAAAACTAGTCTAAAGCACTGCAAATGGTAGTTCACTTTCAGATATGATCTATAGCATAAGTCGCACAAAAGCCGCAAGGGACGTGACTGGGACTTTTTGTGCAACAATTTTAGATTTAAAAAAAATGTTCTAAACAGCTTGATGAATTCCCCTCTTGCTGTATATGTAGTTCTATTCTAACATGAACCTAAAAAAAAAAAGCTGCTTAAGGCTGGGTTCACACCATGTTTTGTTAACTACTGTTCCCGTATACGGCCGTATGCGGTTTCCCGATCGCAGGCAAAAACGTGGTCGACCACGTTTTTGCCTACGGTCGGGAAACCGCATACGGCCGAAAACTAAGCCGACCGGAGGCTGCGGTTCACTCCGGTCGGCTCATAGACATGCATTAAATACGGTTCCCGAATACGGCTGAGTGCAGGCGCCGCGATTAAGCCCCGCTCCCCCTCCTCCCAGCCGTATAAGGGAACCGTAGTTAACAAAATGTGGTCTGAACCCAGCCTAAGCTGGCTGTATATGATGTATTTAAAAAGATTATGGTCCAGATTTATCAAACTGTGTGTGAGAAAAAATGTTGTGATTTTCCAACAACAACCAATCGCAACTCAGCTAACGAGCTCTGGTAAAGTGAAACCTGAGCGGTGATTGGTTGCTGTGGGAAAAGCACTCCACTTTAATTCTCACACAGTTTAATAAACCTGGGCCTATATGTGTAGAGCTATACTTAAAAGGGGAACTGACTGCGGGTTTACCCACACTAAACCCAGTGCACAGGGTTATAGTGTAGGTTAACCGGATCACAATGTGGTATCACTTAACAAGATCCGCGGTCCAGCTCCGGAGTTGCCCGTTGTATTAGCCAACATTGCTAATCTGGAAAGGCTGGCTTTGTAAAATGGAGGCAGACCCAGCTTTCCTGCCTCTGTCCCCTCTGCACTGATATGCCCATCTACCTTATGAATATTCATGGAATCCCTTCACCAATGTGAGCGCAAGGTGGGCAGCATATTGGTGCAGAGGGGATGGATGCTGGGTATGCCTGGTCTTGCCTCGGTTGTGCAAAGCCAGCCAATCCAGATTAGCAATGGCAGCTAATACAACAGTTATCTCTGGAACCATGTAAGAAATACCTCATTGTAATCCATTTCACGTGCACTATACGGGTAAACCCGCTGTCCGTTTCCCTTTAAAGGAGATCTGCAGTGCTTATAACAAATAAGTTATAGATAGTGGGGGGTCCGAGCACTGGGGCCCCCCACGATCTCCTGTACGGGGCCGCGGACCGTGTCGTCCCCAGCAGAAAGCCTCGGCAGGCACGCCCCCTTCATGTATCTCTATGGGATTCATGGAGGGGGTGTGCCGGCTGCCGCGTCATGCGGGGACGGAACGCCCCCTTTCCTGTACATTGCCGCAGCCCCATACAGCAGATCGCGGAGGGCCCCAGTGCTCGGACCCCCCCGTGATCTATAACTTATCCCCTATCCTTCGAATAGGGGATAAGTTCTGAGCACCACAGATATCCTTTAAGTATTATCGTCTCACTTCACTAGAGCCCGAAATGCCCTATGTTGTATAATTAAGTCATTTATTTGTAGACTTAATCTTGAATCAATTTTCCTGTGTGTAATACAGTTTTCTTTGATTTATCCTCGGTTCTTGTTTTATCCTCTGACCATATCAATGATTACACTCCTTAAAGATTCGTACTTCTGGTTAAGGCTGGTCTTGTGTAATGTTTAAATAGCCAGAATAATCTGATAATTTCAGTGTGCGAGAATCTCAGTAACTGATACATCTGTAATTATTCTTTGCAATAAAATGTGACCTTTTCGCTATGAAGAATCTCTTCATTCACCAATTATTTTAGAGTCAGCTCAAAATAAAAATTCTATTTCTATTTTAGCACTAAATTGTACTTTGATTTTGGTAATACAGAATATGTGCCAGATTAACCCATCAAATGTGTACTGAAATGGATTGTGCAACGTAATTGTCTATGCTCAGCACAGATGTTAATGGCTCTTAGTGAATGAGATATATATTTAAAGTGAAACAGTCAGGCTGTTCACCCACACTTAACCCAATATACTGGGTTATAAGTGTGGGAGAACAGCCTTACAATGAGGGGTCACTTATGTGATGGAGTTGTTGCAGAGTTATACATCTTTAGCACTCTAGTCCTGTTGCGCTGCTGTGCACAATGAAGGCCGGGAGGTTGCTGCTTAGTCCATGAGGCAGAATAGGGTTGGTTCATGAACTAAGGTGTGGTTTGAAGAAGGAATAGAGATACATAAACTGGATAAATTAATGTGAGGTTAAAAGAAGCAGGTTACCCAGATTAAATAATTTCAGGTTTTGAATATGCTGTGGGTTCAATTTAGGTGGGTATTGGGAAATTGCACATGAAAGGCAGGATTTAATGGATGTAAGACTTCTTTCACACTGTGAAAGTTGCTCCGTTACAAACGGACATTAAGGGCTCTTTTTTTTTTCTTGTTGACCGCCCTTAACATCCGTTATTGTATCAGAGCATAACTTGAGTCATAACGGGCAAAGAGAATCCTCTAACGTCCGCTATAACTCCTGTTATTGCAGCCGAAGATAGTGGGAGAAAAAGACGTGTCATGCAAAAAAATTTCTCCAGCTATCTTCCTAACAGACATCACCTACCGGGCGAAAAGTGTGAAAGAAGCCTAAGCTTTTAACCATTTGTTTCTTATGCTTCCAGCACAAAAACGTCATGTTGTTTAATAAATAGAAAAATGAAAAGTGTTACCATTTTTTTTTATTGTTTTCCAGCATTACATTTTTATATGCTGTTAGGGTTGGTGTAAATACCTGCCTCGGTCCTCCACAGCTCCTGTTCCAGTGCCTTCTGATCCCCCATCGCTTCTCCTTGCTTCTAATACAGGATGTCTCAGAAGGACTTGCCTGCTCAGCCAAATTCCTTGCCTCAGCATTATCCCATTCTCGGTCAATGATTGGCTGCGTGGAGAGGTGTTGCTGAGACATCTTGTCCCTGAAGCATGGAGAAACAGCAGAGAACTGGAAGGTGCTGGAGCTGCAGGGAGCCAAGTTTATACAGTGTTATTAAGTTCATGATCAAACCTTTATATCTTCCCCTTGAAGGGGGAATTGCCCTAATATCTTACTTTGCCTTAACCTAAAGTAAGGATTTTACTGTTAAAGAGTACCTGTCACCAAACTAAACCTTTAATATATTATTCCTTATGTTATTATAAGACACTTCGCTATTTTGCTGTTAAAATTGTCAACCTTTTATATGTTTTTAATGTGATTGAAAATGCGTCCACTAGGTGGCTCTGTTCTATTCCCTGCTGCAAGTCAAACAGTTAGTTTGGCATCCTCCCGGCCTGGCAGGGACCAAACTCGGGAAGTGCGTAAGGGGCATGGTGAGGCACAGCTCTCGCAGGCTTCAGTGATGTGGCGCCTGCTGGGGAACACCCACTTTCTCCTGCCGGGAGCTCATACAATGTGAGCAAGGGCAAAGGTATCATACAGAGCTTTTAAAAGCTCGGAAAAAGGGTAGGAGGGGTGTTAGGAATAGTTAGGGAATATATTCTGATTTAGTTTCGAAAATATGGTTTCATGTCAGGTACTCTTTAACCTCTTAAGGACGCAGGACGTAAATGTACGTCCTGGTGAGGTGGTACTTAACGCACCAGGACGTACATTTACGTCCTAAGCATAACCGCGGGCATCGGAGCGATGCCCGTGTCATGCGCGGCTGATCCCGGCTGCTGATCGCAGCCAGGGACCCGCCGGCAATGGCCGACGCCCGCGATCTCGCGGGCGTCCGCCATTAACCCCTCAGGTGCCGGGATCAATACAGATCCCGGCATCTGCGGCAGTTTGCGATTAAAATGAACGATCGGATCGCCCGCAGCGCTGCTGTGGGGATCCGATCATTCATAACGCCGCACGGAGGTCCCCTCACCTTCCTCCGTGCGGCTCCCGGCGTCTCCTGCTCTGGTCTGTGATCGAGCAGACCAGAGCAGGAGATGACCGATAATACTGATCTGTTCTATGTCCTATACATAGAACAGATCAGTATTAGCAATCATGGTATTGCTATGAATAGTCCCCTATGGGGACTATTCAAGTGTAAAAAAAAATGTAAAAGTAAAAGTAAAAAAAAAGTGAAAAATCCCCTCCCCCAATAAAAAAGTAAAACGTCCGTTTTTTCCTATTTTACCCCCAAAAAGCGTAAAAAACATTTTTTATAGACATATTTGGTATCGCTGCGTGCGTAAATGTCCGAACTATTAAAATAAAATGTTAATGATCCCGTACGGTGAACGGCGTGAACGAAAAAAAATTTTAAAAGTCCAAAATTCCTACTTTTTTAATACATTTTATTAAAAAAAAATTATAAAAAATGTATTAAAAGTTTTTTATATGCAAATGTGGTATCAAAAAAAAGTACAGATCATGGCGCAAAAAATTAGCCCCCATACCGCCGCTTATACGGAAAAATAAAAAAGTTATAGGTCATCAAAATAAAGGGATTATAAACGTACTAATTTGGTTAAAAAGTTTGTGATTTTTTTTAAGCGCAACAATAATATAAAAGTATATAATAATGGGTATCATTTTAATCGTATTGACCCTCAGAATAAAGAACACACGTCATTTTTACCATAAATTGTACGGCGTGAAAACAAAACCTTCCAAAATTAGCAAAATTGCATTTTTCGTTTTAATTTCCCCACAAAAATAGTGTTTTTTGGTTGCGCCATACATTTTATGATATAATGAGTGATGTCATTACAAAGGACAACTGGTCGCGCAAAAAACAAGCCCTCATACTAGTCTGTGGATGAAAATATAAAAGAGTTATGATTTTTAGAAGGCGAGGAGGAAAAAATGAAAACGTAAAAATTAAATTGTCTGAGTCCTTAAGGCCAAAATGGGCTGAGTCCTTAAGGGGTTAAATATTTATGCACTATATTCCTTACCATATATAAGTTCATTTTGTAAAAAACTATGCAAGCCATTTGGCAGACTTGGGCAATCTGTACTGCAAAGCAGTCTATAACGCTATTAATTTGTATTGGTGGAATTGTATAACATACTGTCCTCACAGCTGAATAAATATATGTTTATTTTCCTAAATTTGCAACTACTAAAAAGTATATTTTCAATGAAACTAACAGAATGGCTAAAATGGAGATTGGCATAGTGTGAATATAGTGAAGCAGCGTATCATGTCCTTTGTTATCAGGATGACATCAATCCAATAAATCGAGACAAATTAGTTTCCATAGAAAAACTTTCAAGCCTCTGTAACTTTTTATATGTGGTTGTCTGATAACACAACAATAGCAGTCTGTCATTTTAGTCTCGGGGTCATGAATAAAGTTATATTGAGCAAAAGCAGAGCCATAATGGTGAGACACGTAAGGCTCCATACTCTAGTGCCGTATGTACTTTGTACAGTGAAACATTAAAATGATATACTGTATTGATAAGAGATTGACAGATAATATCTGTCTCCCTTTCTTTGACATTTGAGGGCTTTTAGTTGTATGGTCCTATATGGCAAAGTTATAGCGAATATGAGCCTACTGTATAATGTAGCTTGTTACACTGAAATGAATTCAGATATTTTTAAAATTTGCATTTAGGTACAGAACTTACTTACACATATTAATACATATTTCTCATTGTCATTGAATAACTGGAGTGCTATGTGCTTGTTCTCCCACTTATCAGCTTTGTAATCATATGGGTTTTATGTGATGCTATATCTTTAAAAATTTGTACCCCAAAAAATTTAATAGTTTCAAAATAGGAATTGTGTAATGCCCCACTTTCCCTTTAGTACTTGGTTTTCTCAATGATAACTCGGGATCCTAGCAGCGTGGAACCCTTTGATCAGCTTATCAGGGAACACTTATACCAAAAAATTGTCCCTTAAAGTATAAAACGGCTAATATTCTTAACATTTTTAATATTTAATGTTTTAGCAGGTACAGATACTTAGGAGGCAAAAAGAATAAGTCAAATGGTACTGCAAAATAACTAGATTTATCACAGCAGGAGACATTAACAAAAGCTAAATCTATCATTTACTCATATATCCAAGTGGATTGTCTAAATATTTTGCAAAAATTTGACTATGTTTTAAAGCTTGTTTCCCAATGTTACTTAATATGGTATTACACTCCAGAACAATGAGCAGGAACGAACAGGTCTTTTTTGCTCACAGTGAGGAAAAATTTCTGGTATTTTGTGTGTGTGTATATATAGGATAAATTGTAAGACGTCACTTGCCATGATTTTCCCTGCCAGGGTTTAAGGATCACAGCCATACAATGCAAAACAGATGGAGAACTGCAGTACAAGGGCATTTTTGAATCTGTTATAATTTAGATATGGTCCTTTCAAAACATAAAAATAGCATTTGCAGAAAAGGCAAGTCATAAAAAATAGGAAATGGATTTTCTCTTTCATTTCCCACTAAACGTAAACCATGAGAGTAATGTATGTATGGCTCAAACAGGAGTTTTTCCTCTAGCAAGAAAAGTCTGTTACTGGTTACCATTTAGCGTGAGTCTTATTTTGATGTGGAGCAGCATCCGTAATGTTCTAGGGCTTTTAAAACTTTATAGAATAGGACTTACATTTAGTGTGACCACATGCTGGTAGAAAAAAGTACTACGTTATAAACTTAATTTCTACTTTCCAAAAATCAGATGGATCTGTTTTAAGAAATAGTGGAAGAGATATGATGGAAGTGATGTGAATATTTTCTGTTTTCTTGTGTTCCTAAGTGATTGAAAATGTAGGAAAAGCAGGAGGAGAACTGCCCTGGAAGTACTTAGGAGTTTTTAGTTGACATTAAATGTAACTGTTGCAACCACGGTTAGGCTGGGTTCCCACCTCGTTTTGTACTTACGGCTCCCGTATACGGCTGGGAGGAGGGGTGGGCGGGGCTTAATCGCGGCGCCCGCCGTATAAGGGAACCGTATTTAATGCATGTCTATGAGCCAACCGGAGTGAACCGCAGCCTCCGGTCGGCTGCGTTTTCGGCCGAATGCGGTTTCCTGACCGTAGGCAAAAACGCGGTTGACCACGTTTTTGCCTGCGGTCGGGAAAACGCAGCTGACCGGAGGCTGCGGTTCACTCCGGTCGGCTCATAGACATGCATTAAATACGGTTCCCCTATACGGCTGAGTGCGGGCGCCGCGATTAAGCCCCGTCCACCCCTCCTCCCAGCCGTGTACGGGAGCCGTAAGTACAAAACGAGGTGTGAACCCAGCCTTAGACAACTGCTGCCTTGAGCAGACACTCATAAGTCATTGTGATTCCATGCCATTTTTTTTTTTTTTAGAAAAGGCCAGGACTAGATTTAAATGGAGTTGCAATTATAAAGGAAGGACTTGTACTTCTGCTTCCTACTGGATCTTCTGGCTTTGGTATCTATGTATTAGGGTTTATGGGATGGGAACTTCTATCAACTACAAAGAGAAAGCTACATGGACATGTGGTCTCCTCCTCAGTTACTGGGGAACAGGGAATCCCAATTCTCCTGGTAGGTGGAAGTCCACTAAATGTTAATGTCATCTAGAAGACATTCATGGAATATGCTGTTGATATACACTGCTCAAAAAAATAAAGGAAACACTAAGATAACGCATCCTAGATCTGAATGAATGAACTAATCGCATTAAATACTTTTGTCTTTACATAGTTGAATGTGCTGACAACAATATCACACAAAAATGATCACTGGAAATCAAATTTATCAACCCTTGGAGGTCTGGATATGGAGTCACACTCAAAATCAAATTGGAAAAACCACACTACAGGCTGATCCAACTTTGGTGTAATGTCCTTTAAAACAAATCAAAATGAGGCTCAGTAGTGTGAGTGTGGCCTCCACGTGCCCGTATGACCTCCCTACAACGCCTGGGCATGCTCCTGATGAGGTGGCGTATGGTCTCCTGAGGGATGTCCTCCCAGACCTAGACTAAAGCATCCGTCAACTCCTCGACAGTTTGTGGTACAACGTTGTTGGTTGATGGAGCGAGACATGATGTCCCAGATATGCTCAGTTGGATTTAGGTCTGGGGAATGGGCAGGCCAGTCCATAGCATCAATGTCTTCCTCTTGCAGGAACTATTGACGCACTCCAGCCACATAAGGTCTAGCATTGTCTTGCATTAGGAGGAACCCAGGTCCAACTGCACCAGCATATGGTCTCACAAGGGGTCTGAGGATCTCATCTCGTTACCTAATGGCAGTCAGGCTACTTCTGGCAAGTGTAAACCTGCTTTCATCTGGGAAGAGCACAGGGTGCCAGTGGTGAATTTGCCAATGTTGGTGTTCTCTGGCGAATGCCAAACATCCTGCATGGTGTTGTAATGTAAGCACAACCACCACCTGTGAACGTCGGGCCCTCATACCACCCTCATGGAGTCTGTTTCTGATGGTTTGAGTGAACACATGCACATTTGTGGCCTGCTGGAGGTCATTTTGCAGGGCTCTGGCAGTGCTCCTCCTTGCATAAAGGCGGAGGTAGCATTCCTGCTGCTGGGTTGTTGCCCTCCTACGGCCTCCTCCACATCTCCTGATGTACTGGCCTGTCTCCTGGTAGTGCCTCCTTGCTCTGGACACTACGCAGACAGACACAGCAAACCTTCTTGCCACAGCTCGCATTGATGTGCCATCCTGGATGAGCTGCACTACCTGAGCCACTTGTGTGGGTTGTAGACTCCATCTCATGCTACCACTAGAGTGAAAGCACCGCCAGCATTCAAGTGACCAAAACATCAGCCAGGAAGCAGAGGAACTGAGAAGTGATCTGTGGTCACACCGGCAAAACCACTCCTTTATTGAGGGTGTCTTGCTAATTGCATATCATTTCCACCTGTTGTCTGTTCCATTTGCACAACAGCATGTGAAATTGATTGACAATCAGTGTTGCTTCCTGAGTGGACAGTGTGATTTCACAGAAGTGTGATTGACTTGGAGTTACATTGTGTTGTTTAAGTGTTCCCTTTATATTTTGAGCAGTGTACCATAAATATCCCAGATGGAAATACATATTTTTGGATTCTAGGAGGCCAAAGGAAACGCCAACAGGGCGTGAAACAATTTATCTCCAGGTGTACTCTTTCCCCCGCTGTTACTCCATTGCCACCACCCGGCATGTACCTTGCTGTACAGCACAATAATAAAGGTTACAGCTGCAAGATTTGCCGGGGAGTGCTCAGTTAAGGGTTCACTACTACATATGTCAGTATGGAGTTACATAAGGAAAGCTAAGAGTCAGCAGTGCTGTAAACTACTTTTGCCCTGCTTTATAGATCCCATTTATGACTTGTTGAGGCATTTAAGAGGGGCACAATCTGACAGTTATATAGGTACATAGTTGAAAAAAGACAAGAGTCCATCAAGTTGAACCTATGACCATTCCATATTTTATTCAGATAAAGCCCAATTGCCCCATTATAGGTTAAAAAAAAAAAAAATCTAAATTGGCTCCCAAAATAAATTCCTGTATCAACAATCCACCTCCAGAAATCTAGTAACCATTACTTTTAATATTATATTTATCAAGGCCATAAATGTCTTGTAAGTAGGGGTCCCTCTTCTGGGATCCTCTTCTATTAAAAAATTGCATTCCAGGCATGCTTAAAGGGGTATTCCTGGGAACTCAACTCCAGAATCGGAATGCTCTGGCTGCCACCCTCGGAGACTTGACCCATCTTAGCCGGAATTGGCAGAGCATGCCATTACCCCTGGTTTAGATATGGAGAAACTGGAAAGAAGACCCTTGTAAAATGATGCTGCAGACTCTCAAGATAATAGTACAAAGGTTCTCAGCTGAACCATTTATTGACAAAATAAAAAAAAGATGATGCGTTTCGGGAGGTGCCCTCCCTTCCTCAGATCAGAATGCAACATAAGGAACAGTAGCCCACATAAATAGTGTCAAAAAGCTGCCAAGTACAAAAAGGGGCGTGGCTAACATGACGTCATAACATTCAAGACATTCATATCTTTGGTTACAAATAAAATCATTTCCAGACAAAACTGGTACAATTACAAAAGCTATAAAGCAGGGTACATAGTTGTATATGCTTGCAATATAACAGTCCATAAAATACATTATATTCCTTTTGAAACAGTTGTTTATTCGGTGCAGGACCGGAAGCACCCACAGTAGTGGGTATATCACACAGCAGCGGGGATTCACTGTGTGTCCTGGCGCCAGGTTGCCAGGGACACGTTACTATGAGCAGGAAGTCACATGACTGCACCCTGGCCAATAGCGCAAGACATAGAACGGCACAGGGTAAACAGAAGACTTAGTGCAGCACTGACAGCAGCTGAATGTCTATAAGGACGATGCTGAGTTTCTTGACGTAGTGTTCTTCCACAATGGCCTAAAAATATTGAATACTAAGACTTTTTTTTCAAAAAATGTCGATAGTAATAGCTGTCTAAAGTTTTTCAAGTTCTCACTATAAAAAATGGCTGACAAACGTTCCATACGGATAGTTTAAGCGTATTAAACGAAACTGTACCTCCGATAGTGACTTTAAAGCTCAAAGTAATATACTAAAAACTCGCTTTAAGGTCAAGAAATACCCTATTGGCATTGTGGAAGCCCCCTTCAAGAGAGCTAGTGCCCTGTCCCATGATGAGTGTCTGGTTAAGAAAAGCACTGGCAGCATTAATCTAGAGTGTATTACTAATATTATTACAACATATACCCGTGAACATAAGCACATAAATCCTGCATAAACATTGGTCTATACTACAGAGTGACCCTTTTCTTCGAGAATCCCTTCCCACCAAACCTGGGGTCACTTTCAGGATGGGAAGTACTCTCTGTAATATTATAGCACCCAGTAGACTCAGAACCAATACCCCTCCAACTGGTACTTTTCTAACTATCCCTGGTGCATTTAAATGCGGCCATGTTTAGTGTAAATGCTGTTCTAATATTAATCATCGTGCAAAAACTTTCTCCTCCAGGAGTACAGGAGAAACCTTCCAAATCAAAACTCTCCTTAACTGCTCCACACAATATGTGGTTTATCTGCTTGATTGTGTCTGTGTGGTTCAATATGTTGGTAGGACCATCAGATGCCTGCGTGAGAGTCACCAAACATAGAAATAACACTATCAATGGCTTTCTGCTCCACAGTGTTTCGAGGCATCTAACCCAGCATCATAATCAAGATTTTAACTGTATTACCTTGACCCCTATTGAGAGTATACCAAAAGAGAACCCACAAAGATTCAATGCTCTCCGTAAACGAGAGAACTATTGGATCCATAAATTACAGACACTGGATCCGTCTGGTTTAAATGAACTTATTGAGTGCTCCCTGTGATTGTATTACTCACTGTGATTGTATTACTCCTACTGGCTGATTTACCACTATATTTTTACAGCTTTTTGTGTTAATATTTTTTACTATTCCTATATATTTATTCATGTCTTTTTAGTTAATGGTGATGCCCATGTAATGTTTGATGCGTTTTTAACGGCAAAGCCCCCGTATTTTAGCTCCTAATAGCAATGCCTCATTTTAGCTCTTATTAGCAATACCTCATCGCAATCGAGTTTTCCAAATTGAATTTAGGGATGTCGCACCTTACGTATTCTTCTATGCTGCTATTTACTTATTTATTATTATATGGTTTTATGTAATACTATTGCTGCTACAAATTTTTGGCAATTTTTAGTATTCTTATTATTACTATTATTTTATTATGTATCATTATATGCAATATTATAGCATATATATATATATATATATATATATATATACTTTATTGCTATTGGTCCTCAATAGATAGATAGATGTGCTCATCCCTCTTAATACATGCAGATGTTTCCTTTATGCCCTGTATCAAATTGTATAGTACTTTATCCATATGGGCCATACTTCCCGATGAATAGTCTCCTCCGTGCATATATCTGTGAGACATGCTCTGTGAAATAATACCCCTGTGAATATGACCCCTGTGAATTATGCTCATTTTACCCTGTATTGTACAGTTCCTAGGTTGGATCTCATCTGATACCTACCTCTATTATGCAAATTGAGGGTTATTACACCCGCATTTGATCTGTATATATTTCTATTATAGCGCACCTTTTGCCTGCATGTTTTCTATTACAGCGATCCTAGACGTCGGCTGTCAGCCTAAGCCGCTGACACAGAGTCTTCTGTTTACCCTGTGCTGTTCTATGCCTTGCGCTATTGGCCAGGGTGCGGTCATGTGACTTCCTGCTCATAGAAAAGCGTCCCTGGCGCCGGGACGCACCGTAGAATCCCCGCTACTGTGTGATATGGGCCGGTGGGCGCTTCCGGTCCTGAGCCGAATAAACAACTGTTTCAAATGGAATGGAATGTATTTTATGGACTGTTATATTGCAAACATATACAACTGTGTACCCTGCTTTATTGTTTTTGTAATTGTACCAATGTAATGTGAATGTTTTGACATCATGTTAGCCATGCCCCCTTTTTGTACTTGGGGTCTTTTTGACACTAATTATGTGGGCTACTGTCCCTTATGTTGCATTCTGATCTGAGGAAGGGAGGCCACCTCCCGAAACCCATCATTATCTGTTTTTAATTTTTAATAAACGGTTCTGCTGAGAACCTTTGTACCATTATCTTAGTCTAGTAGAACTTCCAAAAGGAATACACCTCACTCCTGCTATGCGCACACCTGTGTCACGGACCCGCCGGCACCGCCCCGGCTTCTACAGCAGATCCAACACAAACGAATGTCCAGCACCAAGTATGCGGATAAAATCTTTTCGTTTATTGAATTCCACAGGACAAACAGGTACAGTTAGTCTTTCAGACGGGTTTCACGCTTAGATGCGCTTAGTCATAGAATAAAGACTTCACACTAATGACACTAATAGTGTTTGTGAAAAATCACGTGACTGATAAAAATCAGGTATGTTGGAAAATATGGTCCGGATTTTCTCCGGTGTTTGAAGAATGTTAAATTTACTTACACTAATGTCCATTACTTTGATATATATATATGCAGTTAGTAATAACTACCAAAGGAATATAGTGGAAATACATGCATTAGGATGATTGCAATCATCCTAATGCATGTATTTCCTCTATATTCCCTCGGTAGTTATTACTAAGTGCATATATATATCAAAGTAATGGACATTAGTGTAAGTAAATTTAACATTCTTCAAACACCGGAGAAAATCCGGACCATATTTTCCAATATACCTGATTTTTATCAGTCACGTGATTTTTCACAAACACTATTTTAATGTGTCATTAGTTTGAAGTCTTTATTCTATGACTAAGCGCATCTAAGCGCGAAACGCGTCAGAAAGACTAACTGTACCTGTTTGTCCTGTGGAATTCAATAAACGAAAATATTTTATCCGCATACTTGGTGCTGGACATTCGTTTGTATTCTCTTAGTCTACTCTTATCCTTGCTTGGGAGTCTGCAGTGCCATTTTACAAGGCTCTTTTCAGTTTCTCCATATCTTCCCTCCAGGACAGCAGACGGCTTATTCCTGCGACCCAGAAGGCTCAACAGCTACTCCAACCTTTAGTACCCCATTATTGCTGGGGTGAGAGGATTATATTCTTGTTTATGGTGAGCGGCCATCCGCATGGTTCGTGGGTCACCAATTCGACCCATCGCTCGATACTCCTAGGGTAATACACGAGACGCCGGTATCGGTCTTCCTTTTTTATGTCTACAGATTACCCCTGGATGTCTCGGAAGGTGAGGAATAGAGCACTCCAAGGACGGCCCATACCTGTGATTGCTGGCAGTCCCAGTGGTCGAACTTCCTGCAATGAGACACTTATCCCCTATTCTGTAGATTGTGATAAGTTAAGTTCCCAAGAATACCCCTTTAAATTCACTGTGGAGTTTCCAAACACATCTGCCAGACGTTTCTTCCAGGCATATGCTACTCTTTTAGTGAAATAATATTTTCTGCTTCTGATCTTCCCCTTAAATGGACACTGTCATTAAATTAAATTTTTGCTATTGCAAAACATCCTTCTAATGGCTGCTAAAAGCTGCCACTATGTGTCTCCCTACTTTTCCAGAGCACATTTCCCCACATCTCTTGCACAGACTTTCGACTCCTGCTGGCTTGGCAGAAATCCAAAATCAGGAAATGCAGTCTGGAGTGCTTTACCAGCTATAACATAAATCAAAAACAAAACCCTGCCTGACCGGCCAGCCCAGCTTTACAAAACCAAAACACACTGACACGCATACCGAAAATGAACATAAAAAAAGCACAACTTGGCTTATCAAAATATGAACATAACATTTAGCACTACCTGGCTGTAACTTAAAACCATCCATACTTGGGAAACACACTACAAGAAAACAAAACAGAAGGCATAACTGAAAAACAAAAAAAACACAAGACCAAATAGACTGAAAAAAAATAAACCACATATCAACACAACAACTGGTCCGACTGCCATAACTATAATGCTAATAATATAAAACAATACAGATACAAAATCACATTAATTCTTTTTTTTTTACTTTTTAGAAGTAATTAAAAATATAGTATATAAACATAAATATGCACAGAAAACCTACAAATTTATATAAATATAAACATTTACAGAAAACCTACACAATCAACAGAAAACCCTAGGAAAATCCCTACACTAAAACTGTACCCTCTCCCACAACACCCCTCCTGCATGTCAGGTCCCCCCAAAAAAACACACCACCACCCACAAATACACCCTCCCCACCTAGCACTCCACCCAACCAACTTATACACAAACGTATACATACTAACTTATACACACTGAACCACAACCCACTTTAGGCCCAAGTTTGGTCGAGCTCATCTTACACTGAACTGCTCTGGGCTGTGTGTAGCAGAGTGAGGGAGGAAGTTCTCCCCTGTATGGCTTCAGATGATGTCACACCTGCTGGGGAATGCCCCTTCCCAGTCTATGAATCTGACTGAGCAGAAAATACAGAGCAATATGAAGGTAGAAAACTAAAAAATAATAAAAATAAAGGCAAGGGGTGGTTTATCATGATGGGGCAGTGAACTGGGAGGATTATAACATTTAACAAGATCATGACAGGTACTCTTTAACTAAACTCATCTTGTGCTCCCTTGTCCATGTGTTTAGATTTTGCTTAAACACTTCCCTCCTGAACCTTATTAAGATGTTTTATTTGTTCAGAAGACACCATATTATTGGGGAAATTATTTATGTGTAGCTTGTAACATACTACTGTAAATGTTAAAGCTCAAAGCAAAATACACACATACATATCCTGTCATTCTTCATTATTGTTCAGTTTTTATTCAAAAAAAGACTAACACTTCTGTCAAGCGCTTGATCATTTACTCAGATTCTAATTCCTTTACAAAAGGACAGTCTTATATTTTTTAAGTTGCATTTTTACTGAAATAGTATCACACTTGTCCATGGGTTGTGACTGATATTGCAGTTTAGCTCCTTCCACTTAAATACAGCTTTGCTGCAATACAAGACACAGGCAATAGACTGTGTATGGTGCTAGTTCTGTTTTTTTTATTTCATACAACTTCTTAAACTGGTAGATCATGTGTTAATACTAGCAATAAACTTAGAACTATAATAGGGAGATTTATCAAAACCTGTCCATAGGAAAAGTTGCTGAGTTGCCCATAGCAACCAATCAGATCGCTTCTTTCATTTTTGAAAAGGTCTCTGAATAATGAAAGAAGCAATCTGATTGGTTGCTATGGGCAACTTAGCATCTTTTCCTCTGGACCGGTTTTGATAAATATCCCCAATTGTGTTTCTTTACTTTCACCTCTTGACTGTCCTTATTAAATTAAAAGGCCAGAAGTAATTTTTTTATAAGGGCCAGGGGCATTGCCACTGGTATATATCTTACTGCTTTTGCATAAATCTTGGCAATTCTAATAACCTATATTCTATGAATAACTGTGATATTATCTTATTCATTTTACACGACAGAAACTGAAATGTTAATTTTACTGGCACATGTAGAAGCTAAATATGAATTTGAAAGGAAATCATTTGACAATTCCAATGTGTATACATGGCTTCTACAAATATAGTTGGGATAGCTGGGACAAAAAACTATGCCCACGAGTATTACAAAAACAGATGCTACAATAACCACAAGACCATCTGCATTTTATTGGCAATCTTTCTTTTTAAAAATACCTTCTCTAAAAACACGTAATCGACAAGCGAAAAATAGAGTGCAAAAAGTGCATATACTGTAGAACTTATAACTTTGGAGGAATGATTATAAGGTCAGAAGTGGATCCTTTATATTTCCCAATCCTTTTTAATACACTTCTGGTTTTGGTTCAAATACTGTTGAGGCAGTTTAAAAAAAAAAAAAAACATGTGTGGAAACCTAGCCTAAGGGTGGGGTCACACGTAACGGATCCGCTGAAGACCCGACCCTATATTGTGCCTCCAGCTGTTCCCCCCGTGTCCTGCTCGCATGCGCCACTCCAAGCAGTACTCACAGACTTCGCAAGTCCCTGTGTGGCTACTCAGAGCGGCGCATTGGTGCTGCAAGCAGGCCACAGTGGGAACAGCTGGAGACAAAATATAGGGTCAGGTCATCAGCAAATTCACAGTGTAAAATACGTTGTGGATCCGTTACATGTGACTCTACCCTAAAAGAGTTTTCAAATTCCACATATTGATGATCTATCTGCCATCAGGTAACCGTTGTCAATCAGCTATTCCGCAGGGCTTCCTCAACAACATCTACACCGTGAACTAAGCTGGAAGCAGTTGCTTAGTTTGCTATATAGCGGCCATTCCAGACTGCCACATCTCACCTACTATTTACTACTTTTGTCTATTTTTTTCAACTTATAGAACCTTGTATGCTCACAAAAGACTGACAACTTTTTTGCAGCAGGTTACCAGACTCGGACCATAGTCATGCCCCCTCCCATAGGCTTGCATTGAGGGGGCAGGGTGTGATGTCCTAAGGGGGCGGAGTCGTGACATCAGGATACTCCGGCCCTGGGGTCGTGGTTCTTCAGGCACGGAGCGATCATCGCTTCATACAGCTGAGACAGGTGGGTGTTGCAGGAGAGATTGCGGGGGTCCCCAGCGGCGGGACCCCTGCAATCAGACATCTTATCCCCTATACTTTGGATTGGAGATAAGATGCCTTAGGGACGGAGTACCCCTTTAACCCCTTAACGACTACACACGTATATTTACGTGGCCGACTCCTGATCCGTGAAGCGTGCTCAGAAGCAGAAGCTGATCACACTTCGTTTCTGCGGGGTCCTGGTTGCTATCAGCAATACCGGACATCGCCGATCGGGCTGATGTCCGGTATTAACCCTTTAGATGCCACAATCAAAGTTGATTGCAGTGTCTAAAACGGGACAAATCCATACTGGCTAGCTCAGCGGAGCTGTTCGGGACCGCCGTGGTGAAATCACGGCGTCCCGGACAGCGGCAGGTGCCTTACCTTCTTCCCGGCTATCCGATCGGCGTTTGATTGCTCCAAGCCTGAAATCCAGGCTTGAGCAATCAAGTGCAGAAAACACTGATCAATGCATTCCTATGGCAATGCATTGAACAGTGCCTGCAATCAGTGTATGCAATGTTATAGCCCCTAGAGGGGGCTATAACACTGCATAAAAAGAGTTTTCAAAAAGTTAATAAATGTGATTTAACCCCTTCCCTAAAAAAATTTGAATCACCCCCCTTTTCCCATTAAAAAAAGTGAGTAAATAAAAATAAAAACAAACATGTGGTATTGCCACATGTGTAAATGTCCAAACTATAAAAAAATATATTGTTAATTAAACTGCACGGTCAATGGCGTACGCGCAAAAAAAAAGATCCAAAGTCCAAAATAGCGTATTTTGGTCAATTTTTATACCATTAAAAAAATGATCAAAATGTCCAATCAAAACAAAAATGGTACTGATAAAAACTTCAGATCACGGCGCAAAATATGAGCTCTCATATCTCCCCATTCATGGAAAAAGAAAAAAATTATAGGGGTCAGAAAATGACAGTTTTAAACATATAAATTTTCATGCATAAACCGTATTTATCGGCGTATAACACGCACTGGCGTATAACACGCACCCCCATTTTAACAGGGAAATTTAAGTAAAAAAAAATAAAATGTAAAATAAATGACTTGGACTAAATGCCACATCATCCCCTCCAACTTCGTTTTCTTCTGCACCTCAGTTTGGTCCTGTCCCATCCAGTGCCACATCATTCCTTTTATCAGTCACTGTGCCACATTTACCCCTCTCATCGCCACCCCCCATGTCTCATCATTTCCCGCTGTCATAGACCACCACTAGCCACACAGACATTAAGCATTTGGTGCCTCCCCCACCATCATTTCCCCCTGTCTCATCATCCCCCCACCCTGTCTCATCATGTCCCCCATCATTCCCCCCTTATCATCCCCCAACCTGTTTCATCATCCCCCCCTCATCATTTCCCCCTGTCTCATCATCCCCCCATCATGTTCCTCCTATATGCTGTTCTTCCACTTTCCTTACCTGGCTGCGCTTCAGCTGTCTTGCGGGCTGCGGTCAGTGAACGGATGAGTGACGTCCTCTCCCAGCTCCTCTGCGCGGCATCAGGGATGTCACTTTTCGGCGGCGACCACAGGTAAAGAAAAGTGACGTCACTGATGCCGCGCAGAGAAGCTGGCAGAGGACGTCACTCATCTGCTTCACTGACCGCAGCCTGCAAGACCCCCCCGCCTGACCTGACCTGCTGAAGCGCAGCCAGGTAAGGAAAATAAACAAAACTATGAAAAGCAGGGAAAGGGGGAATGATGAGGGAGGGGGAGGTAAGAAAAATGAAAAGTTAAACTGTCACTGGTACTGGTGGATAGTGTGGGAGACACAGATCCGGACAAGGTAGGGCTCATTTTAATCGGCATCTCCCACACTATCCACCAGTATCTGTGGATAGTGCGGGAGAAAACAAGTGACAGTTTTACAGAGCGGAGAGGAGACGCCGTTGGTCACTGATTTAAAGTGGCCGCGGCCGTGCTGCTCATACTTAACAAGCAGCCGCTGCTGTGGCCGCTTTAAAACAGTGACCAGAAGACTTATCGGTGTATAAAACGCAGGCAGGCTTTTTGCCTTAAATTTAAGTTTTAAAAGTGCGTGTTATACACCGATAAATACAGTAGTTATGATTTTTTCCAGAAGTACGACAAAATCAAACCTAAATAAGTAGGATATAATTTGAATTGTATGGATCTACAGAATAAAGATAAGGTGTCATTTTTACCGAAAAATGTACTGCGTAGAAACAGAAGCCCTCAAAACGTACAAATGGCATTTTTTCTTCAATTTTGTCTCACAATGAATTTTCTTTCCATTTCGCCGTAGATTTTTGGGTAAAATGACTCATGTCATTAGAAAGTAGAATTGTTGGGGCAAAAAAAAAAAAGCCATCATATGGATTTTTGGATGCAAAATTGAAAGAGTTATGATTTTTAAAATGTAAGGAGGAAAAAACTAAAGTGCAAAAACTGAAAAACACTTGGTCCTTAATTAAGGGGTTAATTATATTTTATCTATCACCTGAAAATTACTTTACTGATGATAACAGTCTGTCAACAGTTGGCTAAAAGGACTGTTGTTAAATTCTCACCGATAAACAATCGTTTTAATTGAAGTTGTCCATTTTCAACTTCATCTTCCCTCCTTTCGACTTTTTTTTATTTTTTCTTATCAGTTTATTTTATTGTTTATTTACTAAAGGTACAGAGGGGACAAACTTTACAATACTATGCCTCTCGTATGCAAATTATAGTGTTGCTTATACCATATCCTTGTATTCTGATGTTCATACTCCATGCAGCACTATCTTGTTAGACCTGTATTCTGCCCTTAGTAAAAACAAAAAAAACATTTTTAAACCATAAATGATCTACTAATCCCATAAAAATAGTTATGTAACTTGTGTATGGACACCTTAAAGGAGTAGTCCGGCGCGCATTTTTTTCCTTTTATCCTGTCCGGGCTGCAAAATAAAAGAAAACACACTTTATCTTACCTGCCAACGAGCCCCCGGTGCTCCGGTACAGGTGTTCGGTCCCCGGTCTGTATTCTTCTTACTTCCTGTTAGCCCGGCATGTCACACGGAGCTTCAGCCTATCACCGGCCGAGGCGGGACATCGCTGTGGCCAGTGATAGGCTGAAGCTCCGTGTGACGTGTCGGGCTAACAGGAAGTAAGAAGAATACAGATCGGGGACCGAACACCTGTACCGGAGTGTACCGGAGCTCCGGGGGCTCGTTGGCAGGTAAGATAAAGTGTGTTTTCTTTTATTTTGCAGCCCGGACGGGATAAAATGAAAAAAGTGTGCACCGGACTACTCCTTTAATCCATTTACTTCTCTGGGGTAAAAAAATGATCATGCAAACCACATACCAGTGTTACTTATATTCACGCTACCTACTCGTGAGATGTTATATAATCATTTCACCTGATTACAAAATGCACAGAAAACATTGGTTGCCCTCGTGTATTGCATTCTTGATTTTCACCACCCGTCATATCTCTGAAATATGTTCTACCCTTAACATCAAAGGATTAGCACAAACATAACAGTTCTATGCATTGCTGGCAAGTCGACTCGCATTTGATCATTTTAAACAATATTGAAAGATTTGGAGGAATGTGCAGAACATACTAACTGGGCTCATTTGGAACATTTTGAAGTCAAAGTTATGCAAGGTGAGAATGTAAGTTGTAAAACATGAAACAAGAACATGAAAAACAAGTTATAATAGGACACGTAACATATTTTCTTAAAAAAACAACAATAAAAAACACTACATAGTCTGCAGAAGTTAGTTTACTGGGGTAGTCTGTCGTTTCTTTTAGTGTTGGCATCATTGCAACTAGAGATGAGCGAACTTACAGTAAATTTGATTCGTCACGAACTTCTCGGCTCGGCAGTTGATGACTTTTCCTGCATAAATTAGTTCAGCTTTCAGGTGCTCCGGTGGGCTGGAGACTCTCTCCTAGGACTGTATCCACCTTTTCCAGCCCACCGGAGCACCTGAAGCTGAGAAGTTTGTGACGAATCAAATTTACTGTAAGTTCGCTCATCTCTAATTGCAACTAATGGCCAACGAATGTAACTGTAAGGTGTACAGTGGTAACAGTTACTGTTTGCCTAAAGGGTAAAAGGCCTTCAATCACATAAAAAGACCAATAATACTAACATTAGAAATGGCACATTTAAGGTGGAGGCCCCTGTTACAAAGGTTACACCTCTGAACCCACTCTTTTTGTTCTAGAGATTTCTTTCTACACATGCAGAATGGTTTTTCACCTTTGGTGATAGCTACATAAAATGATGCTCTGAGGATGTTTACGAAGTTCAAGAAGAAACCTGTACACTGATCCCTCAACTTACAATGGCCTCAACATACAATAGTAATGTTTGTTTCTGGACCATTGTAACTTGAAATCTGACTCAACATGCAATACTATAGACATTCCAGCTCTGCGAAACATGTCACAACTGGAGGAACTGACCAATCAGAATGGGCATTTTACGGGTAAAATACCTGTATTACTGAAATGCATGCACTAACTGGCGTCTGGTAGCGCCCCCTACAGTACAGGGAGGAACTACATGTTCTGTACTACTCCTTACCTGTGCCATGGTTAGCTGCTCCTTTGGACACAAGGGGCGGCTCCATTTGGGACACTGTGTGAACTGTATAGGACCCTGAATAAGCTCCTGTCCTCTACATAAACCATTGTTTCCCAACCAGGGTTGGTTGGGAAACACTGACAGTGATTTACAGCTCCCAGCAGCTCTTTCTTACTTGTATATGCTTTATCTCTATAGTTATTAACTTATTTTTCTTTAATCCTCACTTTTTCTTATTTTTTATGACATTTTGTGGCATCAGAAGCTATTACCAGGTTTCCATAGAGTTCTGGTCTCAACATACAATGGTTTCAACATACAATGGTCGTCCTGGAACCAATTAATATTGTAACTTGAGGGACCACTGTGCATGAAATATAAGCTATTACTACCCTGTATTGCCAAAAAGTAAAATATATCTCTTATATACAGTAAATGCAGTCATTAAACATAAGAACCACATCACTTACCAAATATGTCAAGATCTCTTATATTCACTATTTTTGTCACAGGAAATGGCTCAGCAACAAGCCCTTAAATCATCAGTCTAGACTAAAGAGTCCTAACAGAACATCTTAAAGTCTCCTCTCACATAAATGTAAACACTTGACAGTGTTACCAGTGATGGACCTATGAAGAGGATAGGTGCACTATGCAACAGTAATGGAAGGAAATGAGGATGTCAGGCCTGAAGAACTTAGGTTGGAAGAGAGAAACACTCTGAAGGGAAAGGGATGTGATTCCATATTTCTTAATGCACATTAATTAATGTTCTAAGAATACATCTAAGTCTGTTTTGAAGCTCACAACAGTTTTTGCTGTGACCACTCTTTTTGCTGAGAATATTTAAAGAGGTACTCCGCTGCTCAGCGTTTGAAACAAAATGTTCCGAATGCTTAGAGCCGGTGTGAGGTGTTTTTTTGCGCCCCCGTAGATCCATGCGTCCGCTCCTCCCCCAACTCTCCGAACGTTTCCGAAGCTAGAGCTAGGGCAAGGGGAGGGAGGAGGTTCACGCCCCCTCCCTCATCTCCCCTCCCTGAGCTCGGCTGGACGCAGATCTCTACGGCATGCCCCCTCCCTGAGGACATAGATCGCCACGGCAGGTCCCTCCCTCATCTCTCCGAGCTGAGGACGTAAATCTCCATGGCAGGTCCCCTCCCTCATCTCCCCGAGCTGAGGACGTAAATCTCCACGGCAGGTCCCTCCCTCATCTCCCCGAGCTGAGGACGTAAATCTCCACGGCAGGTCCCCTCCCTCATCTCCCCGAGCTGAGAACATAAATCTCCACGGCAGGTCCCCTCCCTCATCTCCCCGAGCTGAGGACGTAGAGCAGTGCTCCCAATGAGCTCTATGTGTAAAGGGGGACATACTGCACAGGCTCTTTAGCCCATGCAGTATGTCCTCCTTTAGCCTGTACAGTTTGTCTCCCTTTAGCTCGTGCAGTATGTCCCCCTTTACACATAGAGCTCATTCGGAGCACTGCTCTACGTCCTCGGCGAGATGAGGGAGGGGACCTGCCATGGAGATTTACGTCCTCAGCTCGGAGAGATGAGGGAGGGACCTGCCGTGGCGATCTATGTCCTCAGGCAGGGGGCGTGCCGTAGAGATCTGCGTCCAGCCGAGCTCAGGGAGGGGAGATGAGGGAGGGGGCGTGTACCTCCTCCCTCCCCTTGCCCCAGCTCTAGCTTCGGAAATGTTCGGAGAGCTGGGGGAGGAGCGGACGTATGGATCTACGGGGGCGCAAAAAACCATCTCACACCGGCGTCGGGAGCTTGTGATGTCATAGCCCCGCCCCTCAGGATGTCACGCCCCGCCCCTCAATGCAAGTCTATGGGAGGGGGCGTGACATCCGTCACGCCCCCTCCCATAGACTTGTATTTAGGGGGCGGGGCGTGATATCAAGAGGGGCAGGGTTATGATGTCACAAGCTCCCGGCACCGGCTCCAAGTGTTCGGAACATTTTGTTTCAAACGCTGAGCAGCGGAGTACCCCTTTAACTGCCCAGATTAAGGCTGCTGTGGCCTCTTCTAGTCAGGCCTAGCCTAAAGTAGAATAATGCAAGTCCAGTCACTGGGCAGCAGGCCGATGTTGTCTTAAAGGGGTACTCCAGTGGAAAACTTTATTTATTTATTTATTTTAAATCAACTGGGGCCAGAAAGTTAAACAGATTTGTAAATTACTTCTATTAAAAAAATCTTAATCCTTCCAGTACTTATTAGCAGCTGGATACTACAGAGGAAATTTTTTTCTTTTTTTGAACACAGTGCTCTCTGCTGACATCTCTGTCCATTTTAGGAACTGTCCAGAGCAGCATATGTTTGCTATGGGGATTTTCTCTTACTCTGGACAGCTCTTAAAATGGACAGAGATGTCAGCAGAGAGCACTGTGCTCGTGATGTCAGCAGGGAGCTCTGCGTTTCAAAAAGAAAATAATTCCCTCTGTAGTATTCAGCAGCTAAAAAGTACTGGAAGGATTAAGATTTTTTTTTTTTTTGAAGTAATTTCCAAATCTGTTTAACTTTCTGGCACCAGTTGATTTAAAAAAAAAAAAAAGTTTTCCACTGGAATATCCCTTTAATTACACTGATATAATGGAATGCGGGGAGCGCAGATGCCTCCTTTTGCTGGTTCCCTGAACCCACTGGAGGTGATGGAGGCCCAGGTGCCATCACTATATTAAGGCCCTGCTTGCTAGTTCATACTAGGGATGCACCGATATATCGGCGGCCGATACATATCGGCCAAAAATTGCTATTTTGGGGAAATGCCGAAACAACTAAAATTTGCGTAGCGTGGGGGGGTGCAGGGGGGGCCGGCCGCAACATCTGGGGGGGGGGGGGGGCGCGCTCTCCGGGATAGGAATACTTCTTTTTATGTGCCAGGGCCGGCTCCCGTGTGTGGCTGCAGGCGGGGGCCGGCCAGAGCATATAAAACCTAATACTGTATACTAAAAACCAGGGGGCCTCCAGCTGTTGTGAAACTACAACTCCCAGCATGCCCGGACCGGCAAAGGCTGTCCGGGCATGCTGGGAGTTGTAGTTTCACAACAGCTGGAGGCCCCCTGGTTTTTAGTATACAGTATTAGGTTTTATAAGCTCTGGTCAGCCCCCGCCTGCAGCCACACACGGGAGCCGGCCCGGACACATAAAAAGAAGTATTCCTATCCCGGACATCCCTGTGTCCCGAAAAATCTTTAATCATAAGGATGTCCGCCGGTCACTCACCATTCCCCGGCGTCCTCTTGCGATCCTCTTTCGGTCCTTCGCTTCTCCGCCTCTATGGTTGTACGCACGGGACGTCACTGACGTCCCGTGCGTACAACCATAGAGACGCAGGAGGACCGCAGGATCGTCGCAGGAGAACGCGCGCTGGCCGGGGCCTGGTAAGTGACCGGCGGCGCGTCATCTTCTTCAGTGTTCCGGTCACCGCTCCCCGGTCCCGGCACCTACTGCTATGGTCCATAGGCCATAGCCGTAGAAGTGACCCCGGGCCGGAGGAGCGGTGACCGGAACACTGTGGGGGCAGCAGTACAGACATACAGCCTCCAGCCATACACTGTATATGGCTGGAAGCTGTATGTCTGTGGGGTGGGGGGAAGCTGCCTACTATTGTGGGGGAACTGTTGACCTAATGTGGGGGGGAGCTGCATACAAATGTGGGGGGAGCTGCCTAATATTGTTGGGGGGGAGCTGCCTAATATTGTGGGGGGGGGAGCTGCCTAATATTGTGGGGGAACTGCCTAATCTTGTGGGGGAACTGCCTACTATTTTGGGGGGGAGCTGCCTACAAATGTGGGGGGAGCTGCCTAATATTGTTGGGGGGAACTGCCTACTATTGTGGGGAACCTGCCTACTATTGTGGGGGAAATGCTGACCTAATGTGGGGGAGCTGCCTACTATTGTGGGGGAAATGCTGACCTAATGTGGGGGAGCTGCCTACTATTGTGGGGGAACTCCCGACCTAATGTGGGGGAACTCCCGACCTAATGTGGGGGAGCTGCCTACTATTGTGGGGGAAATGCTGACCTAATGTGGGGGAGCTGCCTACTATTGTGGGGGAGCTGCCTATTAATGTGGGGGAACTCCCGACCTAATGTGGGGGAGCTGGCAATCTAATGTGGGGGAATCTAATCTAATGAGCGGAGCGCTGCATTTTACCAGAAGACGGGGAGAAGTCATTTTCGGTTTCGGTATCGGTTTTGGCCGGACATTTTTTTTATTTCGGTTTAGTTTCGGTTCTGAAATTTCCATTTCGGTGCACCTCTAGTTCATACAATTTGCGGATGTGGCCTGGTTTCAGACCAAGTCCTGCAAGTTGTAGACCCCTGCCCTAGAGGAATTCATGTAGTTCTTTCCAATCTAACACAGTAATCCCTGCTGCCACCTCTGTCCATTTCAGGGATTCTACAGAGTAAGAGAGATTTGCACCTGCTCTTGAAAGTTCCTGACACAGACAGAGGTGGCAAGAAAGAACTACATGACTTCCCCCAGGGCATACAACAGCTGTCATGTATGGTAAGTAAATGAGCTGGGGCCAACAGAGTGGAGCCACTCTTGCAAGATGGTAATAGAGTTACATGGAGAAAGTGACTTCTGTTTCACACCGAACCCATGTGTAAAATGGCTGGGGACAATGCAATGCGCCAGGACCGGAGTTGGGTGATTAGCAGGGAAATGGAGCTGCACGGTTGGAGGAGGAGCAAAGTGGTTTTTTAGCCTGACCATTCTAATGCCCCTTAAAGGGATTATTGATAAATAGAAAAACAGAGCTACGGTAATTTTTTCCAAAACAGCACCACACCTGTCCCCAGGTTGTGTGTGGTATTACAACTTGGCTCCATTCACTTCAATAGAACTTAACTGCAATATCACACACAACCTCAGGTCAGGTGTGGTGCAATTTTTGGAAGAAATCAGTTCTGTTTTTCTAATCCTGGATAACCCCTTTAAGTAATAACATTAGAGCTGGAGTGCTGCATTCTGTATTCAATTCTGTGTGATTTTTAATAAAGAATATTATTATTAGTGGTGTTAATTAAATTTTTTTTACTTATGGGGGGAAAAAGTCGGTGCGTCTTATACGGCGAACACACCTCTATCGCGGCGGTCCTGCGGCCATCAACGGCCGGGACCCGCGGCTAATACAGGACATCACCGATCGCGGTGATGCCCTGTATTAACCCTTCAGACGTGGCGATCAAGCTGACCGCCGCGTCTGAAGGGAAAGTGACACTAACCCGGCTGTTCAGTCGGGCTGTTCGGGACCGCCGCGATTTCACCGCGGCGGTCCCGAACAGCCCGACTGAATAACTGGGTTAGTGCTTACAGGACACCGGGAGGGACCTTACCTGCCTCCTCGGTGTCTGCTCCGTGCCGGGATCCCCTGTATGGCCGGCGCTCTCCTTCCTCGTCATCACGTCGTCGCGTACGTACGTCGGCGTGCGTAACGACGTGATGGCGGCGACGGAGAGCGAGGATACCCGGCCGGCAGCAGAGACGTTCCAGAGCGACGGGGACACGGCGACAGTGATGGAGCGACATCCAGGGCAGCGGTGACGGGTCCGGAGCGGCGGGGACACGTGAGTATTACCTCCTCCTGCAGTGGTCTTCAATCTGCGGACCTCCAGATGTTGCAAAACTACAACTCCCAGCATGCCCGGACAGCCAACGGCTGTCCGGGCATGCTGGGAGTTGTAGTTTTGCAACATCTGGAGGTCCGCAGGTTGAAGACCACTATTGGGTTCAAAATCTTTATTTTTTTAAGATTTTGCCCCTAAAAATTGGGTGCGTCTTATACGCCGGTGCGTCCTATAGGACGAAAAATACTGTCTGTCCATGAAACGGGGGAAAAAAACTGTCTCCTGAGGTTTCCACTTTGTACAGTATTTTGTCCATCCCTAACACTAACCCTGCATGGCTGTCATAACTAGCAACATGACTAGCATTTCTATTTCATGTAAAGTTTTATCTTCACATGAAAGACGTCCACAAGGCTAGTTTATCCTGCTAATGCCGACAGGAAATCCTTCTGGTTTTTAAAAAGGATAAAACATTTGGGCTCAGAGCCTCTGACAGGAACTGCCTGTCTGTGCGGAGCATTTTCACTGAAGTTTTTCCAGAGCTTTAGCAGCTTAGAATGTCTTCCACCACCTGTATAATAATATGCTTGAACTTCAGCTACTCGGTAAATATAGGTTATTCCAAGACTGAAAGCAAAGTATTCATTATCTTGTGGTAGGTCTGAAGACAAAGGAGGCCATACTGTACTTAGACTGAAGCAGGTCCCAAGGGAAATCTTTGCATTTTAGTTCTTTGCATAGCAAAATGTATTATTATTTTATTGTAAGATTGTTATTGAGTTTTAAAGTGGGAGGGAAAAGTGGCGTGAGTGCTCCTCTCAACCAATAACTAAACGATACTGTCTTAATACTTTATTACATTTTACAGGAAGAAATGTTTGTGATGTGAAATATGCAATGTGATCTGCCAGCAGCATGTTGTGGAGCAAGAGAAGCTGAGCATATTTCATATTCATTTTGGTAAGAGAACATTCAGTATAACTTGAATTTTCTCCATGTAAATCCCAAACGGCCGTCACGCCCCCTCCCATAGACTTGCATTGAGGGGGCGGGGCGTGACATCACACGGAGGTGGAGTTGTGACGTCATGATCTTCCGTCCCCGTGGTTGGGAGGAATTAGCCTGAGAGCCTCCAGTGCTTCCGGAAGCAGTTACAGGCGGGTGCTGCATGCTATATTGCGGGGGTCCCCAGCGGCAGGACAACGGCGATCTGACATCTTATCCCCTATCCTTTGGAATAAACTTGATCACTAAAAGGATACAGCAATGTAGTAAAGGTGTTCAATATGATTATTAAGTTTTAACACTGTGGTTACAATGCGTATCGAAGATGCCTACCTGCTATTGCAGAAAGAAAAAATGTATATATATATATATATATATATATATATATATATATATATATATTCCACTTGAGGCGGATATTTGATGGTGGTGAGTGAATCTTTCAACAGAAAGAAAAAAGGGGAGAATTTAGGTTGTCCTGCTTAGGCAAAAAATATATATATATTCCACTAATATACATATGAAAGGAAGTTTTTTGTTTTACCACATTCTGTAGTGATTTTCAGGGGTTCCATTCGGTATTTCCTTGGTGTCCTCGCTGTGCTGCAGTCCGGTTTAGTTAAGGGGTGCAGGCCGGGATAGGAGAAAGCCCCGGCCGGTGGCGTCTCTACCTTCCTCGCTGCCTGAGAGAGTCGATCAGCTGTTTTTTCCCCGCGTGACGTCACTACGGATAGTTTTGGAATCCAATGGAGAAACTTCCGACTAGTTTCGGGGACGTACTGTCTCCTTCCTCTGGGATAGCTTCCTGCCTGAATTCTCCGCTTCTTATGATTGTCTCACATTAACCGCTTCTATGCCGGTGAGTACTTTATGATTCTTCAAAGAACCCGAATATTTCGAAATCTATGTTTAAACCATGCGGTGCTCCTGTGTTTAATTCAAAGATTCATTTGGCCTCCATTCTAGACATTTAGGCAATGAAGTTACCCCCTCTCCAATTGGGAGTAATTATTTCTAGACCAAAAAATTGGGCATCTTTTATTTCTGAATTGTGTTTTTCTCTGAAATGGTTGGAGAAGGGATGTCCCTCAAAACTCCTTTTTACATTATAAATTTGTTCTTTTAAATGTTGAATGAGGGATCTTTTTGTGCGGCCTATGTATAATTTCTTACAGGGGCATCGGATGCCATATATTACCCCTCTAGTTTTGCAGTGTATATGTTGAAAGATCTTTTTATTTGTTCCAAAATTATTAATGCTTTGCATTGGTTGGGCTACCATGCTTTTACATGCATTGCAATTTTTGCACGGAAAAAAACCATTCGGTAGGGGATTTAATTGTATACCTCCCGTTAATTGCATTTGTGTGGGAGCTCTCCTGTGTTTTTGTTTTATTGTCGATGCAATCAAAATGCCTAGATTTTTGGCTTTTTTAAAGATGAATTTTGGTTTTGATGTTTTCCCCTATTATTTTATCATCTTTTAGTAAGTACCAGTGTTTTTTAATAATCCTTTTTTTTTTCCGTGCAAAAATTGCAATGCATGTAAAAGCATGGTAGCCCAACCAATGCAAAGCATTAATAATTTTGGAACAAATAAAAAGATCTTTCAACATATACACTGCAAAACTAGAGGGGTAATATATGGCATCTGATGCCCCTGTAAGAAATTATACATAGGCCGCACAAAAAGATCCCTCATTCAACGTTTAAAAGAACACATTTATAATGTAAAAAGGAGTTTTGAGGGACATCCCTTCTCCAACCATTTCAGAGAAAAACATAATTCAGAAATAAAAGATGCCCAATTTTTTGGCCTAGAAATAATTACTTCCAATTGGAGAGGGGGTAACTTCATTGCCCAAATGTCTAGAATGGAGGCCAAATGGATCTTTGAATTAAACACAGGAGCACCGCATGGTTTATACATAGATTTCGAAATGTTCGGGTTCTTGGAAGAATCATAAAGTACTCACCGGCATAGAAGCGGTTAATGGGAGACGATCATAAGAAGCAGAGAATCCAGGCAGGAAGCTATCCCAGAGGAAGGAGACAGTACGTCCCCGAAACTAGTCAGAAGTTCCTCCAATGGATTCCAAAACTATCCGTAGTGACGTCACGCGAGGAAAAACAGCTGATCGACTCTCTCAGGCAGCGAGGAAGGTAGAGAGGAAGGTAGAGACACCACCGGCCGGGGCTTTCTCCTATCCCGGCCCGCACCCCTTAACTAAACCGGACTGCAGCACCGAACGGAACCCCCGAAAATCACTACAGAATGCGGTAAAAACAAAAAACTTCCTTTCATATGTGGAATATATATATTTTTTGCCCAAGAAGGACAACCTTTTCCAATACAGGAAATAAATTCCCCCCTTTTTTCTTTCTGTTGAAAGATTCACTCACCACCTTCAAATATCCGCCTCAAGTGGAATAAATAGATATACGGTATACATTTTTTCTTTCTGCAATAGCAGGTAGGCATCTTCGATACGCATTGTAACCACAGTGTTAAAACTTAATAATCATATTGAACACCTTTACTAAAAAATATCACTACATTGCTGTATCCTTTTAGTGATCAAGTTTATCTCCTTCCTAAAACTTCAATTCAGAAGTAAATTGGATAATTTGACACAGCAAGACAAATTGATACCATTCAACTCCCTCAGCTTGTTGATAATCCAACCGAAATCCACAGATATATTCACAGCACCGAGCACTTTACAGGTGGGTGATGCACAACATATTTCACCCTTGATCATTAGTGCTTTTTAATACCAATTACAGTAACCCCGCATTTGCATCTTTTGCAGATCATCTGTGGAATAGAGACTACAACAGACAGGATTGATTGTATGAGACACTCTGCACTTTGCATTCATAATTATACTATATATATTTTTACAGCCAATAAATACCAATTGTTTTAACCAGTATTTTATTCTGTCACTTTAATAAGCGCCAGCACTTTATATTTAATTATTTATACAGGTGGGTAAGACCACTGACCATATAGGTATACAGGACCCTATATTGTGCAAGGCAGCTCCCCTACAACAGATCCCATACATTGCGCTTGTATTATCTCTGTATACTGGAATTACAATCCTCAATCTATTGAGGGCTGAACTTCCAAACACACTGGAAATCATAATAAAAAAATGAAATGACAGATGGTTAAATTTGGCTAAATGGTTTAATTTAATAAATTGAATTACAGCAACTCATAATGTGACTGTATGGCCCTCACGTGTCTATATGCACACTTGACAATGTCTAGGCATCTCATGATATGACAGATGGTATCCTAAGGAATCTTCTCACAAACCTGGATCAGGCCATCAGTGACCTCATTGACAGTTTGTGGTGCTACTTAGAAGCAATGTTTACACTAAATTATAATGTTCCAGAGGTTCTCAAATGAACTCAGGTCTGGAAAAAATGAAAGATAGTCAATAGCATTAGGGTCTTTGTCATCCAGGAACTGCCTACACACTCTGAACACATGAATCTGGGTACTGCCCTGCACCAAAGGGAACGCAAGAATCATTGTACCAGCCTAAGGTATGACAAAAACCAAAGGATTTCATCACAATATCCTACAGTAGTCAGGGTACTATTGGCTACAACATGGAGGTTTGTTTGACCCTCCAAGTATATGCCTCTCCAGACCATCACTACCAAACAGGTCAGGCTTGGGATGTTGCAGGCAACATTAGTTTCTCCATGGTATCTCAGTCCTCTTTCCTGCTCTCATCTTTGAAGAGAATGGGACACCGAGGTGGACTTACCAATTTGGATGTTCACTGTTGAATGCCAATTGGCTGTGAGCACAGGTCCCTTTATGGTTATGGTTCTGCTAAATTATTTGAGCCTTGCTTTGGCTCTTATTTTGGTCACAAATCTTTCTATTTTATTGGATAAATAGAATTATGATGGCACTCACCACAAGATAAAGAAATGTAAACTCTTTATTCTAGACAACAGTCAGACTATAGCATAGGAATGAGGGACGCGTCCCTCATCCCTAGAGCGTCATAGCTATTTTGTGTACTGGGCGCACTTCTTGAGACCACTCCTTCAGTGCTGGTGAGAAATACCTGGCAGTGAAGTAAGTGGATCTATGCTTCCCTTAATACACCATGAAAACGGTGAAAAACCATGCAAAAGGATTAAAAACATACAGAAAAAACACAATGTAAGAACCAGTACAAGATATCATATAAAGATACATAAATCCACTTTGTCATAAAGGCCGGCTGGACCCTGAGCACGCGTGCGCAGGATCCACCTTGCCTCTTTCTGCAACAGAGATTTCCTTGTATCTCCCCCAGCAACGGGTTGGATTCTCTCTATTCCAAAAAACTTCAGGGCAGAGGTATCCCCCTTATGTTCCTTATTGATGTGTTCAATTATCCTCGGACAACCTTTTAATGTTTTTTCAGAATGTGCGTGTTCACGGAAGTGAGTGTGCATGGGGCGTATAGTGTTCCCTATATAGAAATGGCTACAGGCACACTCGATTCCATATACCACGTAGTCTGTGCAGCAGATAATAAGGTCTCTTACAAGCACCTCAGATCCACCTAACAAAAAGTTTTTTCCATTTTTTAAATGGGGACACCATTTACAGCTTCCACAACAGTGGTTTCCCATTGGTGCCGATCCGCTTAGCCAATCTGATTTCTTGTTCTTTTCTGAAATAAAAGGCTATTAGTGAGCATATTGCCTATGTTCTTTACTTTCCTGAAGGCTATTACCGGTCTATCTTGTGTCACGCTAGTTAGTAGGGGGTCTTTTTGGAGAAGAGACCAGTTGTCGTTTATGGCTTTTTTAATTACATTAGAGAGGGGACTAAAGTTAAAAACAAAAGTAAATCTATCGGAGGTGGATTCTCCTCTCTGGGGACCGGACTCCCTGTTCTGATGAAGATCTTTTCGTTTTTTCTTTTATTATTTCCTTTCAACAAGACAGCACGATCCTGAGATGCTGCTCTTGCGAAGGCAGCATCTATAACCTCTTGGGGTAACCTCTAAGGGTTCATCTTTGTGCAAGATCCTTAGCCTGCGTGAAAAAACTATCTTCAAAGCTGTTGATGCACCATAGGTGCAGGAATTGGCCATACGGTACTGCTTTCTTGACATGACTCTGGTGATAGCTCTGAAAATGAAGTGCGTTCCCCGCGGGGGGTTTTCTGTATAACCCCTTGTGTGGAGTTTTTCATTTTCTGGTCTCCCTACCACATCAAGGGATTCCAGTTCCACTGTGCTGATCTTGTAGGGAAACTTTAACCTCTTAAGGACGCAGGGCGTATGGATACGCCCTGCATTCCGAGTCCTTAAGGACGCAGGGCGTATCCATACGCCCGTGGGAATTCCAGTCCCCACCGCTAGCCGGTTGGGGACCGGAGCCGGATGCCTGCTGAAATCATTCAGCAGGCACCCTGGCACATCACCCAGGGGGGTCCTGAGACCCCCCCCCCTGTCGGCGATCGGAGAAAATCGCATGTCAATTCAGACATGCGATTTTCTCCAATTCCGGGTTGATCGGGTCTCTGGTGACCCGATCACCCGGAAAATAGGGCTGATCGGAGTTGTCAGCAACAGCCCCGATCAGCCTAAAGGATTGGAGTGAGATCGCAAAGCTGCGTTCTACTCCTATCCCCTGCCATTACTCAGAACGGAGGACAGAACGGAGGACAGAAGATGGAGGCCGTACCTGCAGGAGAAGATGCCTGGGGACCTGGGATCTTCGCTGGAGCCTGCAGGGTCCTGATCAGGTAGGGAATCGACAGTGGGGGGGGGGGAATTGAAAGTGAAAGTAAATCGATCTTTACTGTGGCAACCACTAGGGGGGCCAAACTGCAACTCCCAGCATGCCCAGAGAGCCAAAGGCTGTCTGGGCATGCTGGGAGTTGTAGTTTTGCAACATATGGAGGGTCACAGTTTGGAGACCACTGTTACAGTGGTGCCCAAACAGTAGCCCTCCAGATGTTGCCAAACTACAACTCTCAGCATGCCTCGACTGCCCAGGCATGCTGGGAGTTGTAGTTCTGTAACATCTGTCCCTTCAGATTTAGCAATTTTCATTACATTTTTGAAAATTGCTGCTCTACTTTGAAGCCCTCTAATTTTTGCAAAAAGCAAAAGTATGTCCATTTTATGATGCCAACATAAAGTGGACATATTGTATTTGTGAAGAAAAATAAAATTTATTTGGAATATCCATTTTCCTTACAATTAGAGAGCTTCAAAGTTAGAAAAATGCAAAATTTTCAAAATTTTCATGAAATTTTGGGATTTTTCACCAGAAAAGGATGCAAGTAACGCCGAAAATTTACCACCAAAATAAAGTAGAATATGTCACGAAAAAACAATCTCAGAATCAGAATATTCGGTAAAAGCGTTTTCGCGTTATTAATTTGTAAAGTGACGGTGGTCAGAATTGCGAAAAAGGGCTCAGTCCTTAAGGTGAAAAAGGGCTGCGTCCTTAAGGGGTTAAATTCATGTTATTGTTATGGTTGACGAAATCTGTGGAATCTGTGGTAACTTCCAATCCACTTGCGTTATGTATTTGTTGCGGAAAAAACATAGTTTTTCTCAAAAACTGCAACAAACAGATTAGCAAGTGTACAGGCCATGGAAGTGCCCAAGGCCACTCCGCTAATCTGTTAATACCATACCTGGTCGAACTGGAAAGAGTTACTGGTGAGGATCAGAGTGAGGGCATCACAGATGAAGTCAACATACAGGGGACTTTTGTTTGATCTGGATAAAATGTCACGGATACATTGGATACTGAGGGATTGTGGAATGTTGGTATAGAGACTTTCTATTTCTATCGCTGCTAGCAAGAACTCATCTTGCCAAGTACATTCCTGGATTTTAGAAAGAATGTCATTGGTAACTTTTACCAGTGCATGTATATCGTCTAACAATGGATGGAGTAACCAGTCAATATATTAAGACAATGGGTCCATAATGGACCCCACCCCGGACACTATTGGGCATCAGGGGGTGAGTCCAGCGTTTTATGCACTTTGGGTAAAAAATACCAGCAAGGGAAATTTGGATATCTGGGGAACAATTTGTTAGCTGTTTTGTTACTTAAAGGGGTACTTCGCCCCGCTCTGTGCGTAATGACGGGCGATACAGGGGCCGAAGCAGCGTGACGTCATGGCTCCGCCCCTCATGACATCACGGCCTGTCCCCTTAATGCAAGTCTATGGCAGGGGGCGTGGCGGTCGTCAGTTGTAGACTTGTATTTACGGGGGCGGGCCGTGACGTCACGAGGGGCGGAGCCGTGACATAACGATGCTCCGGCCCCTGTATTGCCCGTCATTACGTGCAGAGCGATCTCGCTCTGCGCAGTAATGATAGCGGGGTGCTGCAGCAGCGATCCCCGGGGTCCCCAGCAGCGGGACCCCAGCGATCTGACATCTTATCCCCTATCCTTTGGATAGGGGATAAGATGTCTAGGGGCGGAGTACCCCTTTAAGATACCCTTTTCCATGTATGTTCTTAAAAGGGTTTGAAGTTTAGAACTATATTTTTGGGTGGGATCCCTTGGGTATTGCAGAGCCTTGACCTCCTCCAACACCTTGGCCCTTATTTACTAAGAGTGGAGTGTAGGTTTCTTTGTGGGTTTTAATTCCCTACAATTTATTTTCCACAGTATTTACTAAGGTTTCCCTACATTTTCCCCTTTTCCCTACACTTTGCTTTTTTTTTTTTTTACACGTGCCCTGATCTGTAGGGGTTTCCTCAGCTCAAATCCACCACATTTTATGTGGAAACCTTAGTAAATATGTTGGGTTTTTGTGAAAATGTCAGGAGCACGCCCCTTTTCAGAGACCACACCCCCTTTTTGCGGTGGTCAGGCACCCTTTTCAGGTTTTCTAAGCAAAATGGAGAGTTAGTCAGGGTTTTTTCAATTCTGGCACAAATTCTGGCGCACAATCTGGCGCAGACATAATTTCTAGCGACAGAATCTGGCGCACAACCCGACAAAACATGTCGGGTTTGCAATAGTAAATGAGGGCCCTTGTGTTGGAAAAAGTCTAAGCTACTGCCTGGCGCCAATGGGGGACAAAAAGTTGATCTAACACCCCCAGAGAACGCAGTACTCGAAGGAGCATCCGGACCTGAAGAGCCAATCTCTTTACCCAATAATTCTATAAAAAAGCCCAAACATTCTAACTCAGCATTGGGGGCATCCCCCCGGGGGCCCACAAAAACCGGACATTCACCCTTCTCACTGCTTGCTGACACCTGTTTATTGTGGAATACCTTTTTAAGATGAAGGTTCCGTATAGATTTAAATAAGTCCACCTCAAAACCAGCTTCATCAAATTGCTGAGGAAAACAAAAATTAAGTCCCTTGGAGTGAACTTTTACCATCACCTCAGTAAGAATAGTGTCCGTGAAATTGATCACCATAGTGTCCGATGATGGTGCTGACGTTTCATTCCTCTCTCCAAATGCCATGACACCTTTCTTTTTCAACCTCCTTTGTTGTTTGGCTTTCTGTGAGTGTCCCCATCTAACTTTTCTCCTAAAGGGAGACCCGCTTCATTAGTCTGCTCCAGCTTGCTCGTGGATGGATTAGAATTGATGGTATTATTCTGCTTAGTCCTTAGTAGGTCTAGAAGATTTCTCATCTTTCTTCCCATTTCTTTTATCTTTATTTTTGATAGGCTTATGCTTTTTACTACTACTCATATTAAAAGAAAAGGGTTTGCCTCTGTCTAATATCTTAGGGACAAAGTCCATTTTGCCCCTAAGATATTTATCCTTCTTCTTTTCTTTTAGGGAGTTCTGCAATTTGAGTAGTTTGGCATCCAACTTCTGTAAAAATGCTTTCCGTTGTGTTCCTAGGATTCTGGTTCGGAGTTCCTCCTTAGCTCATCCCAGAGCTTCTGTCACATTTTTATATTCTATTTCGTTACACTCCCATAGTAATTTTAGCTTCTGCATGGAATAATTCAGATGGAGTCTCTCCCAGTTGGCCATAAAATCTGGATTGTCGAGGAACTGAGAAGGCTCCTTGTAGTTCCTTAAGCCTCCTGGTGTGCGTTCACACTCCTCGTACGATTTTAATGCTTGCACAATCCAGTATAAGCGCATTTCTTTCTCGGCCAATTGACCAACTTTTTGTTCCAGATGTTTCGTGCTTAGGGTCTGGAGGATGTCGCTGGTTTCACATTGTGAAAAAAGATCTGAGGTGCCCTCTCCCCCTGATGTAATAGCGTTGTCTGCCGGGTAAGTGTCCATATTGATGGAATCTTCTGTCTCCATATGAATAAGAAAACTCTCAAGCTGCTGTAGGATGCAACGTGAATAGAACCTTGAATAGAACAATGCAGGTACAATAGATAAAGCGTTCAGCACAGCTTCTGCGGCAATCCTATTCACAGGCATACAACACCAAAGGACACTGAAGTCCGTATATATTTCAATGGGGTACTCAATCCAGAAACAAGCAAGGAACATAGGTAAATAGAATGATGATGGCACTCACCACAAGATGAAGAAACGGAAACTCTTTATTCATGACTACAGCATAAGGGATGAAGGAAGCCGTGAGCGTAATAGCTACTTCGTGCGCTGGGTGCACTTCTTCAGACCACTCCCCCACTGTCGTCAGTGCTGGTGGCAAGGTGGATCCTGTGCACGCATGCTCAGAGTTCAGCTGGCCTGAATGACAAAGTGGATTTAAGTATCTTTATATGATATCTTGTACTGGTGTAATAGCGTTGTGCTTTTTCTGTATGTTTTTAATCTTTTTGCATTATTTTCCACTGGTTTTATGGTGCATAAAGCATATGCCCATTGATATCACTGCCAGGTATTTCCCATCAACACTGACAATAGTGGGAAAGTGGTCTGAAGAAGTGCGCACGAAATAGCTATAATGCTCATGGCGTCCTTCATCCCTATGCTGTAGTCTGACGGTTATCACGAATAAAGAGTTTACATTTCTTCATCTTGTGGTGAGTGCCATCGTCATTCTATTTACCCATGTTCCTTGCTTGTTTCTGGATTAAGCACCCCAATGAAAGGACTCCAATGTCCTTTGGTGTTGTAAACCTTTGAATAGGATTGTCGCTGAAGTTTTGCCGAACACTTTATCTATTGTACCTTTCTATTTTATTGTGTGTAAGTTCCACTTCTAGTTTGATAAAAAATACTAAAATAAGACAAAAAAAAAATGTCTCAATGGCTGAAAAGTGGCAGTATACTGCACTGGGTTCTAATTTTCATCTTCTACCAGCATCATCCATGTAAGGCTGATTTCCATATCTTTCCATATATATGTGCCCTAAGTTTCACAAAGTGTACACCCTCTTTTATATGATGTTGCAGTGTCCCATTACAGTATATTTCTTATAGTTTGATGAAGTATCATCCGAATTTATTGTACTTCACGTAAAATGACATTGTAGCAGAGTGTCATTTCTTTAGTGTTGTCACATGAAAAAATAGAATAGAATAAAATATTTACAAAATAGTGAGGGGTGTACTCATTTATGGGAGATACTGTATCCACCATCTACTAATATAGGTAATGCTGTTGTTGAAATTGTTTGATATGTGCCTCCAATACGTGGAAGAATTTCCCAGTGTCTTTGTTTCTACTGCACATATAAAACCAGGGGCCTTCCACATACCACCAATCAAGACATTGTTAAAAGGGAAAACCCCCAGGGAACATAGATTGACCAACTACTGTCAAGCCTCTCTACAGGGTGGGCCATTTATATGGAAATGGGAATGGTTGGTGATATTAACTTCCTGTTTGTGGCACATTAGTATATGTGAGGGGGGAAACTTTTCATGGTCACCACCCATCTTGAAAAGTTTCCCCCCTCACACTTTTCAAGATGGGTGGTGACCATGGCGGGCATTTTGAAGTCGGCCATTTTGAATCCAACTTTTGTTTTTTCAATAGGAAGAGGGTCATGTTACACATCAAACTTATTGTGAATTTCACAAGAAAAACAATGATGTGCTTAGTTTTAACATAACTTTATTCTTTCATGAGTTATTTACAAGTTTCTGACCACTTATAAAATGTGTTCAATGTGCTGCCCATTATGTTGGATTGTCAATGCAACCCTCTTCTCCCACTCTTCACACACTGATAGCAACACCGCAGGAGAAATGCTAGCACAGGCTTCCAGTATCCGTCGTTTCAGGTGCTGAAGAATGGGCAAAACAAAATTGGAACAGGACCCTCAGTTTACGCAGAAGATTTTGTTCAGTGATGAGGCAAACTTTTATGTGAATGGTGAAGTTAACAAACAAAACCACCGCTATTGGTCTGACACTAACCCACATTGGATAGATCCCTCCAAGACTGTTGGAACACAAAAATTGATGGTATGGTGTGGTATATGGGGTACAAAGATAGTGGGGCCATTCTTCATCAATGGAAACCTCAAGGCCACTGGATATGCAAAACTGCTACATGATGATGTGTTTCCCTCTTTATGCACTGAAGCTGGCACGTTCCCCGAGTTTTTCCAGCAATATGGTGCACCACCACATTATGGGTGTCAGGTCCGAGCATTCCTAGATGAACAGTTTCCTGGAAAGTGGATTGGTCGTAGTGGGCCAGTTGAATGGCACCCAAGGTCTCCCGATCTGACCCCCTTAGACTTTTATCTTTGGGGTCATCCGAAGGCAATTGTCTATACTGTGAAGATACGAGATGTGCAGCACCTGAAACTACGGATACCGGAAGCCTGTGCTAGAATTTCTCCTGCGGTGTTGCTATCAGTGTGTGAAGAGTGGGAGAAGACGGTTGCATTGACAATCCAACACAATGGGCAGCACATTGAACACATTTTATAAGTGGTCAGAAACTTGATGTGTCACATGACCCTCTTCCTATTGAAAAAACAAAAGTTGGATTCAAAATCGCCGACTTCAAAATGGCCACCATGGTCACCACCCATCTTGAAAAGTTTCCCCCCTCACATATACTAATGTGCCACAAACAGAAAATTAATATCACCAACCATTCCCATTTTATTAAGGTATATCCATATAAATGGCCCACCCTGTACTTTACAATCCATTGCAGTAACACAGGAGAACACTGGGATCCAAACACCCACTCTGGTCACCTTGACATCTGCGACATTACTGCTCCTAAATTAGTTGGACTATGGGGCATATTCAATTAAAAAACAAAAAATAAATAAAAATAAATACTTAGGCCATTACTTCTGAGAAGTATCCTGATTTGGTCCAATATCATACTGTAATAGATTCTTTTTCATACCAGGTACCCTCAGAATAGATGTTTCATGTTTGGAGCAGACATGTAATTTGTCATAAACAACACAGAGAAGTTAGTTCCAGATAACCAAATGAATCATGTATTATTGCCTATTAATTGTATAGTTCTAAAATTTGGAATGAGCAGGGATCTTGAGGACAAGGCTGGAAAACATTGCTGTGTGTCTGGATCAATTGTGTCTGTACAGTGACTCACAATAAGACATTTCCCAATGATGAGTCTGAAGTGTTCTGTGAATCATTTACTTGTCTACCCACCAATGGAGAGAATCTACCATTTCCTCTTTCAATTGCTAAGGAGCAGCTTAGCTACACTTTAAGAAAAAAAACTGCAAAATATTTAAAATATGCAAAAAAAACTAAGAAACATACACTTGCATGTAAATAGCAAACATTTCAAATTCTTATAGTGGTTGTAAAGAACTAGAAAAAAGTCTGCTACTTTTAAGGGAACAGTGCCACAACTTGCCCCCATTATAAGACTGATTTCCAATACTAGACACAGCCTATCGTGGTTCTGTTCCTCTAGAAACAGGCCTTTTATTTTAAACATTTAGAAGTGTCCACTAATGTTAACAATGCTTAGTTACTAGCCATACATTTACCAAAGAAAAAACATGAAATAATATATTATTTTTACAAGTACAGTGGTCCCTCAAAATACGATGGTAATCCGTTCCAAATGGACCATCGTTTGTTGAAACCATCATATGTTGAGGGATCCGTGCAATGTAAAGTATAGGACAGTGGTCTTCAACCTGCGGACCGCCAGATGTTGCAAAACTACAACACCCAGCATGTCCGGGCATGCTGGGAGTTGTAGTTTTGCAACATCTGGAGGTCCGCAGGTTGAAGACCACTGGTATAGGAAGTTGTACTCGCCTGTCCCCGCCGCTCCGGACCATCACTGCTCGTCACCGCTGCCCTGGATGTCGCCTTCCATCACTGTCGCCATGTCCCCGGGGTGTCCGACGACGCTTCCCCGGCATCCTTTCTCTCCGTCGCCGCCATCACGTCGTTACGCACGCCGCTCCTATTGGATGACGGGACGGCGTGCGCAGCGACGTGATGACGAAGAGGACGCACCGGAGCCCCGAGGACAGGTAAGTGATTGTCAGCAGACCACATGGGGCACCGTAAACGGCTATCAGATGGCAGCTGAAGCAGTCTGCGCTGCCGGATAGCCGTTTATGCGATGGCCCCGACATACAAAAGCATCGTATGGTGATGCTGCCTTCAACATGCGATGGCCTCTGAGAGGCCATCTTATGTTGAAATGATCATATGTCGGGGGGGTCACTGTATATGGTACTGATTTTATGACAACTGTCAACATTAAGAAATACTCTACCTGTTTAACATCATAGACAGATCATTGATAAATAACGACAACTCTGGTAGAAAACAGGGGTGGATCAAGACCCTGAGGAGTAAACCCAGGCACCAGGGATCAGATGTGACTGCTTCTTTTACACCACTTTACACTAGGCACCAAATCAGAAACCTTAGCAAGCTGGGTACTCTTAGGACTAGTGTTGATCTATGGACTGATTACAACCCTTTTGTGAGTTCTATTCCAGACATTTTATTGATTATATGTTTAATATACAGCATATTAGATAACAATATTCCTACCACTGAAAAAAATGCTGAAGATAAACTGAGGGAGTATTTAAATTTATTCTGTCCTTTGTATTCTTGGCTAACATGCAATCATTTTTTTTACACACAGAATTAGATCCATTTCCTGTAGAAGAACGCCCAGCAGTAAAAGTGAAGGAAGGAACTGGAGTAATGGTGATCTGAGACCCACCTCCACACTTCCCAGGTGACGATCAGTAGCAGAGTTTGCAGCAGGGTCGGGAGACCATATGGGGTCACAATTGAAGGGATTAAAGAGATTTTTTAATTTAACTTTTAAAATCCTTTTTTGAGGACCCATTGGAGGGCAAGTCTAGTGAGCATCATCTATTAAGTCTATTAAGCCATGCACGTGTAAGTAAACACGGCTGGTACTGTGAAACTGCGAATGTGTCATTTAATCAGTTATGTTTTTTTTTTGTGTTTTTTTTATCGCTCCAACCTGTTTCCTTTGATTCTTGTTTTAATGCCAGAGCTAATATATGACAACGACCATAGGGCCTCACAATTGAAAAGATTAAAGAGATTTTTTACAATGTAAATTGAAGATTTTGAATAGATTAACAAGTTTAATGTGCCAGCAGCATGATGATATCACATGGCGGCACAATGATAGAGCCTGGTAATTGGAATGACCAAACTTTAAATCCTTTTTTTGAGGACCCATTGGAGAGCAAGTCTGGGGCCAGCAGCCGTGGCAATTCCAGCTCCAATAGTGAATCATTTCTGCAGTGTATAAGTTTCTGTAGTGAAAAAGATTGTACTTGTATCTTAAAATCAAGCTGATGGTCTGCCGTAAGGCCAGCTACCGCCTGTCCAAGCCCCTGCCATTCAGCCCCCCCCCCCTCATGCTCATGACTGAGTATCCCTGGTGCCCGAAGCGTTTACTTTAAAAAAATACTGTCAAACTACAAGATCAATATAATAAGGAGATCACATGGCGGCACCATGACAGAGCCTGGAGGTGGCAGCAACCTGAGGAGACAATAAGGCCTCACAATTGAAAAGATTAAAGAGATTTTTTATTTTTTTTTAAAGATTTTGAATAGATTAACCAGTTTAACCTCTTAAGGACTCAGCCCATAATTTTTTCCTCCTTGCCTTCTAAAAATCATAACTCTCTTATATTTTCATCCACAGACTAGTATGAGGGCTTGTTTTATGAGGGCTTGTTTTTTGCGAGACCAGTTGTCCTTTGTAATGACATCACTCATTTTACCATAAAATTTATGGCACAACCAAAAAAACTACTATTTGTGTGGGGAAATTGATACGAAAACTGCAATTATGCAAATGTTGGAAGGTTTTGTTTTCATGCTGTACACTTAAGGGTAAAATAGACATGTTTTCTTTATTCTGTGGGTCAATAAGATTAAAATGATACCCATGATTACTACTTTTTCTATTATTATACAGCTTTTAAAAAATCGCAAACTTTTTAACCAAATGAGTGTGTTTAAAATCCCTCTATTTTGCTGACCTACAACTTTTTCATTTTTCCATATAAGCGGCGGTATTAGGGCTCCTTTTTTGCGGCGTGATCTGTAATTTTTTTTATACCACACTTGCATCGATAAAACTTTTAATACATTTTTTATCAATTTTATTCGGAATAAAATGTTCTAAAAAAAAAGCAGCAATTTTTTTTTTAAGTTCACGCCGTTCACCATACGGAATAATTAACATTATATTTTAATAGTTCGGATATTTACACGTGTGGCGATACCAAATATGTTTATAAAAATATTTTTATTACACTTTTTGGTGGTAAAATGGGGAAAAACGAACAATTTACATTTTTAAAAAAATTTTTACTTTTATTTTTTACACTTTCATAGTCCCCATAGGGGACCATTTATAGCATTCATTCGATTTCTAATACTGTTCAGTGCTATGCATAGGGCATAGCACTGATCAGTGTTATCGGTCATCTTCTGCTCTGGTCTGCTCGATCTCAGACCAGAGCAGAAGACCCGTGGAAGGCAGCGGAGGCAGGTGAGGGGACCTCCGTCTGCCGCCCTGGATCATCAGATCACCGTGCAGATGCCATGATCTGTATTGATCATAGCATCTGAGGCGTTAATGGTGGACATCCGCCCGATTGCGGATGTCTGCCATTACTGGCGGGTCCCTGACTGCTATACGTTAATTACTACTGCACCAGGACATACATTTACGTCCTGCATCGTTAAGGGGTTAATTTTATGTGCCAGCAGCATGAGGAGATCACATGGTGGCACAATGGCACAGCCTGGAGGTGGCAGAAGCCTGACGAGACCTCACAATTGAAAAGATTAAAGAGATTTTTAAAAATTTTAATTGAGGATTTTGAATAGATTAACAAGTTTATTTGAATGTGCCAGCAACATGAGGAGACCATATGGTTGCACAATGACAGAGCCTGGAGGTGGCAGCAGCATGAGGGCCATGCCAACTGAGGGTTGAGTCTGAGGAACCCACCAACTGTTGCCTGGGGGATGTCGGATGTCACTTGGGATGAAGTGGATGACTGATTGAACCAATCAATCATGGCTGCTGGGTTGCTGGTCGAGACACGACTGCTAACTGACACTAGGCACACAGAACTCTCGCTGCAACTCCTGCTGCCACGCGCCCCTACTCTGCTGTGACTAGAGATGATCGAAGCTGATAAACCCGAATTCATTACGAATTTCATGAAATATTTGATTGGCAACGAATGTGAATATCACTGTGATTCTATTGCGCGAATCGCTTCATTAAACTCCATTTACTGCGGTCCAGGCTTCAGGGCATCTAAAATGTCAGATCCACATGTCAGTAAATGGGGCAAGAAACGCTGGGAAGGCAAGGTGGGAAGGGAAGTATGACCCTGAATCACATGCAGGATGCAGCCTATCAGCAGCCAGTCACCCCTATATATTCCACTGCATAGAGATAGGAAGGACATCGCTGTGTGTGTGTTACACAGAAAAGCTCATTCCAGCAGGAATAAGGAGGCAGGAATAATTTTTCTGCACAATTCTGTGCCTTTGTTCCACAACAAATCATCTGCTGGTTATACTAGTCTGTAGACAGTATAATACCCAGCAGTCCATTCCTAACAGTCTTTGACAGAGTGCAATTTTTTTTTAAATACGTTTTATTGAAAAGTAAGGTGCAATCAGCCCGCAGGCCCAATAAAGTAAAAACAGGGTAGTACACGGTATGGTAATCCAAAGGCACCTGAGCAACAGTACAATCCGACAGAATGTAAACGACAGAGGTAGTTATCCTAGAATACAGAATATGAAACACTAAGTAGGTAACCTCAAACCGGGAAAACCCGGAATACTCAAGAAACAAATTACTGGAGCACCATCATGGAGCACACCCAGGACAAAAATATTTAGAACCATAGTAGAGAAGAGAGGTAAGGGGATGGAAAGAGAGAAAAAGGGAGGGGGGGGGGGGAGAGAAGAAAGATGAGAGAAAGCAGACCCGTGCATGATGAGAGAACAGAGAAGACCAACTAACAGGACATAGAAAAGAGAGAAGACGATAAGTTCACAAAGCAATCACACACGGTCCCCAGGAAGTAGGGATGGAGGCCCACGAGGGGACATAGAGTATGAGCATTGCGTAGACGGGGAGGAGCACCACTCGCCCCACACTGAAAGAAATTTACCTGGACATTTCCTATTCTTATATACCAGATGGGAAAAGGGTATCACAGCATTCACCAGAGCTCTCCACTGAGATAAAGTAGGAGGGCCGGGATCCATCCACTTATGCGCAATAGCCTTCCTCGCCATGAATAATGTTTAACTCAAGAAGATGCCGACATAATGAGTCCACATTTCCTCATCCAAAACACCAAAGAGACAAATTAAGGGGTCAGCAGATAAGGGAGGCTGAGCAAGCGTGTTAAGAAATCGAATAACCTCCCCCCAAAATGTCTCAATGTAGGGGCAAGCCCAAATAAGTTGCCAAAAGTCCGCTCCGGCAGCACTACAGCGATGACAGGCATCAGAGTCAGAGCGACCCATTCTAAACAGTCTGAGAGGGGTGACATAACTGTAGTGAATAATATTCAATTGAATCAATTTATTATTAGCCGCTGGGGACACCAGCATGTGCAAGGAAAAAACCTCCTCCCAGACATCTGTAGACATATTGGGGATGTGAGACTCCCAATGCCGGACCGCCGGCAACTGGGATCCGGAGATCTTGGCCTTAATAAGGTGTGTGTACAGGATGGACACCAGCCCCCTAGGACCCTGAGAGCGCAACACACCTATTAGAGGGAAGGCTGATATAGGGGTGCTGCCCACAGGGAATTGAGCATTAAGCGCATGGCGCAACTGTAGGTACCTGAAAAAACAATGCCTAGGCAAAGCATAGGTGGATTGTAACTGATCAAAGGAGCACAGTATATTATAACGGTACACATGTTCCAAAGCAATAATCCCCAGTCCCCTCCAAAAGGACGGGTCCAGAGAGACAGTAATGTGTGGGAGAGAGGGGTTGTCCCACATCGGGAGGTCCGATGGCACACCAGTATAACCATAGAGCACCTTGGCAGCACGCCAAACCTTGATCGACAGGTTATGGAGGGGCAGGTAAGCACGCCCACTGGGGCTTTCCAGTAGAAGTCTCAGGGTCAAGGACGGGACAAAACTGGTCAAGGTTCGCTCCAGACCCGTTCCAACATCCTCTCCTACCCACTGCCTGAGATAACGTAGCTGGCCCGCCAAATAGTAAAGGTAAAAGTCGGGTAGCGACATACCCGGCGCCACTTTAGGGCGTTGCAAAGTAGAAAGTCCAATTTTGTGTCTATTAGGGCCCCAAATAAAAGGGGACAGGAGAGAATGAAGGGAGTCAAAGAAATATTTAGGAACAGGCCCAGAAGCTTGTTCTAACATATACAGGCATTTGGGCAGGATAATAAGTTTAATAAGATTAACACGCCCAGTAACAGATAGCGGCAGCGTAGCCCAAACTCTAAATTTAGATTTAACATATGGGATCAATGAGAGGATGTTAGACGAGAGCAGGGTCTCTGTGGATGAAGATCCCCAAGTACTTAAACTCTGTGACCACCGGAAGGCCACACATAATGGGGGGCCGACAGAGTGCAATTCTGTGTTTAATACACAGCTTTATAGTGTTGCAGCACTGTTGTGCTACTGCTGGTGTTGTGCTACTGCTGGTGTTGTGCAAAAACATGTTTTTTTTTAAAAGTATACTGTACCGCATTTTTCTGCCCTCATAAGTGCATACCACATACGTACATCTAAGTAGTGTTCTATTTTGTACCTGTTAATCTGTCAAGGGCCTACATACTATGAAAGTGCAGGTAAAAGTAATCACCGGCTGGTGTTTTACTGAAATAAATTTTTTAAACGTTCTGTACCACATTTTGCGTACTGTGCCGCATTTTTCTGCCCTCATAAGTGCATACCACATACGTACATCTAAGTAGTGTACTATTTTGTTCCTGTTAATCTGTCAAGGAACTAGATGCTGTGAAAGTCCAGGCAAAAGTAATCACCAGATGGTGTCTTACAATAATACTGAGTTTTTGAGCGTACTGTGGCACATTTTTTTCCCGCATAAGTGCATACCACATATGTACATCTAAGTAAAAGTACTCACTGTCTGGTGTTGTACTCAGATTATTTTTTAAGTGTACTGTAGCGCATTTTTCTGCTCTCATAATTGCATACCACATACGTACATCTAAGTAGTGTACTATTTGGTACCTGTTAATTTGTCAAGGGCCTAAATACTGTGAAAGGACAGCTAATAGTACACACCTGCTGCTGTTCTAGACAAATACTGTTTTAAGCATTGTGAAGTGTATTGTACTCCCCTGATATACGCAATAAGTATGTCAGGCAAAGCAGTGCCAGGACGTGATAGTGGCAGAGGCCTAAATTAATCAGGTGCAGGCAGAGGTTGCAGCAGAGTAGGGGCGTGTGGTAGCCGGAGTCGCAGCAAGAGGTCTGAGCTCCGGGTGTCAGCTAGCAGTCATGTCTCGACCAGCAACCCAGCAGCCATGTATGATCGGATCACTCGGTCATCCACTTCATCCCAAGTGACATCCGACACCCCCAGTCAACAGTCGGTGGGTTCCTCAGACTCAACCCTCACTTGGCATGGCCCTCATGCTGATGCTGATGGTCCTTTGCATCCACACAATGGGGCCCAGGACACTAAAAGTAAGTTAAAGTTAGAGTTAAAGTGAGTTAAAATTTCAATTTCAAAATCTTAAATTTCAATTTCAAAATCTTAAATTTCAATTTCAAAATCTAAAATTTCAATGGTCTCCTCATGCTTCTGCCAACTTCAGGCTGTGCCATGCAGACACTATATGGTCTCCTCATGCTTCAGCCAACTCCAGGCTGTGTCATTCAGCCACTATATGGTCTACTCATGCTTCAGCCCCCTCCATGCTGTGTCATTCAGCCAATATGTGGTCTCCTCATGCTGCTAACACCTCCACGCTGTGTCATTCAGCCACTATATGGTCTCCTCATGCTGCCAACACCTCCATGCTGTGTCATTAAGCCACTATATGGTCTCCTCATGCTTCTGTCACATCCAAGCTGTCTCATTCAGCCACTTTATGGTCTCCTCATGCTGCCAACACCTTCAAGCTGTGTCATTCAGCCACTATATGGTCTCCTCATTCTGCCAACACCTCCACGCTGTGTCATTCGACCACTATATGGTCTCCTCATACTGATGCCACCTCCAGGCATCTAAAAGCGATGCATGTAGTCGATGCATGTCATACCGAATAACAGTATTATTTCACTACCCCAGCACACAACACATGCGTATTAAAACAAAGCAAAGTGACACCCCTATTGAGGCTCTCTGTAGGCGAGAAATAGCTGTTTTTAATATAAATTCACCAGGATTAAATTTGGATTGAACCAAATTTTTACGGAAAATTTGGCAAATTGGCCAAATAGAATTTTTCAAAAGTTCTCTAATCTCTAGCTGTGACCTCTGCCTGCGCCTGATAAATTTAGGCCTCTGCCACTCCTCTGTGCATGTCCTGGCACTTCTCTGCCTGACATACCTGTACAACAGTTGAGTGCGTATATGTTACACTTATTATAGGAAAATTAATCTAAATTAGGCGTTAAAAGCAGGTGTCTAGGTATTTCTGGCCTTTAACAATAACTGGCCCCTGTGAGTTTAACAGGAAAAAAAAACGTAAAAGCTCTGAGTGCGTATATATTACACTTATTCTCCCCTCAAGGAAATAACACCAGTCACAAGGTACAGGTTAAATGCAGGCTAAAAAATCTTTATTGCATCCAGCATGGCACGCTGGGGGATACTCTGCACCGCACTGAAAGCCGTCCTGTGCTGAAGACTCAGGCTAAAAGATCTTTATTATATCCAGCATGGCACACTTGGGGATTCTCTGCACCACACTTAAGGCCGTCCTGTGCTGAAGTCTCCAAAAGTCTACAGTGGGGATGAAAAGTTAGGGCACCCCAGATAAAAAATTGTGTTAATGTGCATAAAGAAGCCAAGGAAAGATGGAAACATCTCCAAAAAGGCATCAAATTACAGATTAGACATTTTTATAATATGTCAACAAAAGTTAGATTTTATTTCCATTATTTACACTTTCAAAATAACAGAAAACAAAAAAAATGGCATCTGCAAAAGTTTGGGCACCCTGCAGAGTTAATATCTTGTACTTCCCCCTTTGGCAAATATCACAGCTTGTAAACACTTTTTGTAGCCAGCCAAGAGTCTTTCAATTCTTGTTTGAGGTATCTTTGGCTATTCTTCCTTACAAAAGTCTTCCAGTTCTTTGAGATTTCTGGGCTGTCTGTCATGCACTGCTCTTTTAAGGTCTATCAATAGATTTTCAATTATGCAAAAAATTACAAAGAGACAGTGCAGCTCAATCAACCATCTACTCCGAGGTTAACTGGTAGGTCTGAAAAACCCCAAAAGACCCAGTAATCAACAGGAGGAAATATATAATCAAAATGTCTAACCATAGATTTTCAATTATGTTGAGGTCCGGAGATTGTGAAGGCGATGGCAAAACCTTCAGTTTACGCCTCTTGATGTAATCCCCTGTGGATTTTGAGGTGTGTTTAGGATCATAATCCATTTGTAGAAGCCATCCTCTCTTTAACTTCCGCTTTTTCACAGATGACATGAAGTTTGCATCCAAAATTTGCTTAAATTTTATTGAATCCATTTTTCCTTCTACTCATGAGATGTTCCCTGTGCCACTGGCTGCAATACAACCCCAAAGCATGATTGATCCACCCCCATGCTTAACAGTTGGACAGAGGTTCTTTTCATTAAATTCTGTTCTTCTTCTTCTCCAAACGTACCTTTGTTCATTCCGGCCAAATTTTAATTTTAACCTCATCGGTCCACAGAACTTGTTTCCAAAATGCATCAGGCTTGTCTATATGTTCATTTGCAAAGTTCAAATGCTGATTTATGTGGTGAGGATGTAGAAGAGGTTTTCTTCTGATGACTCTTCCATGAAGACCATATTTGTACAAGTATCTTTTCATAGTGGAATAGTGTACCACAACTCCAGTGTCTGCCAGATCTTTCTGGAGGGATTGTGCAGTCAAACGTGGGTTTTTAATTGTTTTTCTCACAATCTTACGAGCTGTACTGTCTGATATTTTCTTGGTCTTCCAGATCTTGCTTTAACTTCCACTGTTCCTGATGACTGCCATTTATTAATTACATTCCGAACAGAGGATATTGACATCTGAAAACATTTTGCTGTCTTCTTATAGCCTTCTCCAGCTTGTGAGCGTCAACTATTTTCAGTTTCAGATTTCAAGACAACTGCTTAGAACAACCCAGGGTGCTGATTGTTGGGGCAAGGTCAGATGAGCCTGGGCATTTAAAACCTTTGAGATTGACATCACCTGGTCACCAGATGATGATTGAGAACAATCCATGGACACTGGCAGGTCTCAGCTTTGCAAAGGGGGCAGTGCATGCTATTAATTCTGCAAGGTGCCCAAACTTTTGCAGACGCCATTTTATTTGTTTATTTTGAAAGTGTAAATGATGGAAATAAAATCTAACTGACGAAGTGCTTTGATAGCACGATACGGACCGTGGCCCGCCGTTGTCTGCTACTCCCCCACCGTGACATCTGCCCCCCGTGGCTTGCATCTATGTCTGCACGATATGCAATAAAGTAAAGATTTTGCTACCGCCTCTCGGGTCTTGGGTGAGTTGCTCCTATTCTTTTTTCTTCTTGTGTCAAAATCTAACTTTTGTTGACATATTATAAGAATGTCTAATCTGTAATTTGATGCCTTTTGGAGATTTTTCCATCTTTCCTTCGCTTCTTTATGCACATTAATACAAATTTTTACCTGGGGTGCCCAAACTTTTGATCCCCATTGTAGACTTTTGGAGACTTCAGCACCTGAATAAGGCATTAGTCACCATAGACATGAATGGAGGGCACATGGCGGCTGTAGCCGCCAGTCATCTGGCACAGAACGGAGTTTGCGCCGTGCACGGATGACTGGGGTGCAACGCCCGGGATCGCAGGGGTCCCCATTGACGTTACCTCCACCATCAGACATCTTATCCCCTATTCTTTGGATAGGGGATAAGATGTTTTTTGGCAGAGTACCCCTTTAAACATGGACAATGCTGAGTGAAATAATAAGGGGCCAAGATTAGAAGAAATAAAAAAAATTGAAAACAGCTGACCGTTTCTAGAGTAGAGCCATGTGGAGTGATCCCGGAAAGATGGTGCACGGAAAGAAAACTGCCTCAGTCTTCAGTGATGAATACTAAATAAATAAACGGTATCCAGAACCCATTCGGTGGTAAACAGGTTGGCCCTATTAAAACTTGAGAAGGAAAAACAGGAGAGATTTTGCCTATAACATCCAATCACAGCTCAGCTTTCACTTTACCAGAGTTTGTTAGGATAGGAAAGCTGAGCTGTGATTGGTTACAGTGGGTCCTAGAAAGTCGACTATGCTGACTAGTATGGAACTACAGGTGCCACAGACCACGACAAGATAGTTCACCTCCAAAATTTCATTTGGATGTTTACCAATACCTGAATGAAACTCTGTTGGATGTTGGATCAGTCTTTTTCTGGAAACAACAATTCACTGATGTTGCTCTTGCCACCACGTTTAACAGAGTTAACACCCTGTGACTTCTTTCTGTAGGGCATATCAAGACCCCAGCCACAGGATCTGAACAACCTGAGACAGAACATAACTGTACATAGTTTTTAGAAACAACTCTACTTGAAGTAACACCTAAGACTTAACTTTTATTATGTGGATAAAATAGCGCCAAAATAGAAGGGTTTAAAAATTCTGCACCACTACACTGGCAGTATCTTTAAAGGGGTTATCCGGCCAAAGACATCTTATCCCCTTTCCAAAGGGTTTTTCCCCTCATGACGGCCAGATAACCCCTTTTAAGTCATGGTCGCTATGTCAAGCATACTATGTACAAAAATAATAATACCTGAATACACCTGAATAGGAAGGATATAGTGCTGTACTTCTCATCTCACAGAGCCTCTAACATGTTTCATTACATTAGTAATGTCTTCAGAGGCTATGGGGCAATGATCACCCCTGTAAACATATCCTTATCTACAGCTGAATAGTAATCTTTGTTTTGCCATGAGTATGAGCTGAAAGAATCCACGGACGTATATTTAAGTCCATGGCCGGCTCTCGACCTGTGAAGCTTCGTATCTGCGGGGTCCCGGTTGCTATCAGCAACCAGGACCCACGGCTAATTCTGGACATAGCCTATTGGGCTGATGTCCGGTATTAAACCTCTAGACGCTATGATCAAAGTTGATTGCGGCGTCTAAAACGGGAGAAATCCATACCGGCTAGCTCTGTGGAGCTGTTTGGGACCGCTGCAGTGAAATCGCGGTGTCTCGAACAGCTGAGAAGACAGCAGAAGGTGCTTTACCTACTTCCCGGCTGTCCAATTGGCGTTGATTGCTCCAAGCCTGAAATCCAGGCTTGAGCAATCAAGCGCAGAAAACACTGATCAATGCATTCCCATGGCAATGCATTGAACAGTGTCTGCAATCAGTGTATGCAATGTTACAGCCTCTAGAGGGGGCTATAACACTGCATAAAAAGGTTTTTAAAAAGTTAATAAATGTGATTTAACCCCTTATTTAATAAAAATCAGAATCACCCATTTTCCCATTAAAAAAAAAAGTGTAAATAAAAATAAAAACAAACATATGTGATATCACCGTGTGTGTAAATGTCCAAACTATAAAAATATATTGTTAAATAAACCGCACGGTCAATGGCGTACGCGCAAAAGAATTCTAAATTCCAAAATAGCTTATTTTTGGTAACTTTTTATACCATAAAAAAATGAATAAAAAGCGATCAAAAAGTCTGATCAAAACAAAAATGGTACCAATAAAAACTTTAAATCACGGCACAAAAAAATAGCCCTCATACCTCAGAAGATGACAGTTTTCAACATATAAATTTTCGTGCATGTAGTTATGATTTTTTCCAGAAATATGACTAAATCAAACCTATATAAGTAGGATATCATTTTAGTTATATCGACCTACAGAATAAAGATAAGGTGTCATTTTTACCGAAAAATTTACTGCGTAGAAACAGAAGCCCCAAAAAGTTACAAAATGGCGTTTTTTTTTCTTCAATTTTGTCGCTCAATTATTTTTTTTTTTTTTCATTTTTTGGCTAAAATGACTGATATCATTACAAAGTAGAATTGGTGGCGCAAAAAAAAAAAAGCCCTTATATGGATTTTTAGGTGCAAAATTGAAAGGGTTATGATTTTTAAAATGTAAGGAGGAAAAAACGAAAGTGCAAAAACTGAAAAATGCTTGGTCCTTAAGGGGTTAAATTGCTTTATATTATCCCAACTATAAACATAATAATAGTAACAATAATACTTACAAACAGTAGGGATCATTAGTAAAGCAATGTAAGAAATTGCTTACTGATAATAACAACGTAAGAAAGCTTACTGCTAAACTTTTTAAAGCATATGACTTAGACTAGGTATAAATTGTAAAGTGATCAGCCAACACACATAATGATTTTCGGTCCCTATGATGTAAGGAGCTCAAGTAGCAGAGTCCTATCCAAGATATTTTGTTGTCTCGTAGGTTCATCTTAGACATGAGCTTATGTGACTGTCATGTATACAGCATTGCAAAACTAAAACATAGCAGCTGCAGCTTTCCGACTACATCATATATGCCCAAGATAGCATTTAGTAAAGTAAGTTATTGAATTTTTGGGTACATGTGACTGTGGTCAGTGGACTCATCTACAGGCTGTGGAAGGTTATCCAACATATTTACTTCAAGGGGTGTAGTACAGGTTACCTCTTACCTTAAAGGGGTACTCCGGTGGAAAACTTTTTTGCCAGAAACTTAAACAGATTTGTAAATTACTTCTATTAAAAAATCTTAATCTTTCCAGTACTTATTAGCTGCTGAATACTACAGAGGAAATTATTTTCTTTTTGGAACACAGAGCTCTCTGCTGACACCTCTGTCCATTTTAAGAACTGTCCAGAGTAGGAGAAAATCCCCATAGAAAACATATGCTGCTCTGGACAGTTGCTAAAATGGACAGAGATGTCAGCAGAGAGCACTGTGGTCATGATGTCAGCAGAGAGCTCTGTGTTCCAAAAATAAAATAATTTCCTCTGTAGCATTCAGCAGCTAACAAGTACTGGAAGGATTAATATTTTTTTTAATAGAAGTAATTTACAAATCTGTTAAATTTTCTGGCACCAGTTGATTTAGGAAAAAAAGTTTTCCAGTGGAGCACCCCTTTAAGCCCACAGCAGTTGGCTGGTCTGTCTATATACACTGTGAGGTTTATGTCAGTAGTGTAACAGACTTTTCTTTAGGCATGCACAATATGCCAATATTTTCTTTTATTAAATATGTTTGAATTATCAATACTAACCTGCCTCTGGGCTGGTCCTTGCACTTGACTGATACCTTTGATACAACTGCAAAACTGACTACCAAGTCTTTTTTTTTTGTGGTAGACGATTCCTATGAGATTTATCTGGCAGCTGACAATCTGAATGGTCAGGAAACAGGATATGCACTTGGAGATGGAATGATCTAGGAAAATAGTAGTGCCTTATGCAGACTGTTTAAACATTGAAATAATTCTGCTTAAGTCTCAGGCAGAAAGCCAGGAAAACTCTTTGTACTTATTGTACAATTGAAAGAGCAGGTGTGAATTCTGGATCATGGATGTGAGTCTGCTGAGTTTCGAACGCCATCTATTACGCAGACTTGAGGCTCAAAATAGCACATTGTAGAAAGTTAGCTGTGCTGTCCTCCCCAGTCCTCCCACTTTTGTTTTTTGGATGTTCAAAGGGTGGCCAGCTTTTTTACTTTTCGTCATTGCTTTTTATTAGAACTAATGTACCACATAGAACACTTATGCAGTCTGACTTAAAAGGGTCTGGTCCACTGTCTTAAGGGGATTCCCCATTTTCACTTGAGCTTCAGTACCAGACACAGCTCATGGACAGACGTGGTATTATTTATGGCAAAAGCAAAACCTATTTTCCAACTTCTTAAAACCCCCTTTCCCAGAGTGATGCATTGTGGGGTCACTGTGACTCCTTTTATTAGCCCTGCTGCTTTATTGACACCTAATAATTCTGCTCAAAAAGACAAATAAAGGTCTGGAGTCCTCATGTCCCAAATATACAAGCTCACTGTGACTTTTTAATGTCAGAATCTCTTTACTGATCTCTGTCACCCATACGGCTGAGACTTTACAGCCTTCATATGTTCTCTGTAGTATGCAAGAGATCTTTCTGTGTTGTAGACTATATTGTAAATTCAGTAGAGTGGAGTAAGGTGGGACTAAACTGTGAAAAGGAGATAGTGGTGAAAGGACATGTGATGTGAATGTATAGGGTTAAAATCTAGCCCCAAAAAAGGGCTAGAAGTAGAAGGAGTTTGGCTTGCAAGAGGGCATGGCTTGCAAGAGGGAATGGCTTGCAAGCTGGACCAACACACTTACCAGGAGCTGCAGAGCTTGTGGAATAAGGTACATAGACTTGCATGGGACTTCAGACAAAACACAAATACAATTTGAGGATAAGCAATATGAAATAAAACTTAGCTTTTAATACCTACCATTAAAACACTATGAAGGACCCAAACAAAGAAATAGTATATACTGTGTATGTGAACACCAATAACAATATGATGTGTACTAAATCAATATAAAGTTGGAGGTGGACAGGACCAGGTGTTGCACCCTTCTTGGCAAGTGTTGCTTTGCCCTTAAAAGGGTGACCCCACATAGGAACCTGTCCCTAAGTCCACCTATCAGACCCTACAACAGGTTTCTGTGTGGGGCCACCCTCTTTAGGGCAAACAACACTTGCCAAGAAGGGTGCAACAGGGCAAGCATAGGGCCTCATAGGGTCAGTCTGGCCCCAGACATCATACTGGGTCCCTCCCACCTGGTCCTGTCCACCTCCAACTTTATATTGATTTAATACACATCACATTATTATTGGTGGCACATGGTGTTCACATACACTGCATATATTTTTCCTTTCTTTGGGTCCTTCATAGCGTTTTAATGGTATTTATTAAAAGCTAAGTTTTATTTCATATTGCTTATCCTCAAGTTGTATTTGTGTATTTAATGCAGAGGATATCCTTGGATACATGGTGGCAGCACCCTGATCATTTTTAGCTGTATCTGAATGACTTCAGACAAAAACTCTGACCTTCACAAATGGTGGTTGGTTAGGGATAATCCGATATTTTTAGTTGACATATAAGTAACATGTATACCAAATTTTATTGAAATATCTCCAGCTGTTTGGAAGTGATGCTGAAACATACATACATATATTATTGACTTTCATTCATTTATTATTAAAATGGTGGTATCATCCAGCCACTATGTGGTGGTAATATTAGTGGTTCTGTTGTGGCGGTATTATTTGTCCATGTATACTATTATTATTGGTAATCTTGTCCAGCATCCGGTCACGGGATTTGGTCAGTAACAGTATGATGGTAATATGTATAGGTATCATGGTAATATGTATAGGTATCCAATCGAAAAGGAAGAGTAAACTTGCACTCACCATCCTGGTAGTGAAATCAATCACGGGTCCTCCATTCGGCAGGGAGACATAAGATGAGAGCGCTCAGAGGCCTCTGAGTGCTCTCATCTTATGTCTCCCTTCCAAACAGACGACCCGTGATTGATTTGACTACAAGGACAGTGAGTGCAAATTTACTCTTCCTTATTGATTGGATTCTAGTTCTACAGTTTTCACAACTTAGCACCCAGTCCGTATTTTTAGTTGTCAGCCACGGCCATTGGACACTTTTGAGATCTGTGCAGTATTAGCTCATACAGGCGCGCTAGTTAGTGACTGTGCCCTCTGTTTTCTATACTGTTTTTCATATGTATAGGTATATTTGCATTATTTAGAAGCATACCCTATTACCATGCATTTTTTCTTACATTTGTTAACATTATAATTTAGTTTGCCTCGGAGAGACTAAATTCACCCCTTCTGGTACACTTTTATTTTTTTTATCTAACCCATCAGAGCTGTCAATCTTATAATGAGTGGCACATAATACTATATCTATATATAGTCCAGATATTAATATATACACATCAGTAGATGATGAAGGTGCAGTCAATAATCACTTCACGCTGTCACTATCAATCTATATTTATCTATATCTATCTGTCCGTCTCTCTATTTACTTATATACTTTGGCATATAAAACGAAATATTTCCATTTCACATATCACATAAAATGGAAAACATCAGGATGTGCTTCATGACTAACAGTGTCAGGCTGTTCTGAGGAGCCTCAGATTCCTTGTTCCTTTCTCCCACGCACACTCTATACAACAACAGTCTGTTCTGGAATTTGTCCTGTTCCTGAGGTCAAAGAAGGAGCCATGTTTATTTATTTCCTAGAGACTAGTGACTAGCGCTTGGCAGACTTTGACGACAAAGCTTTCTGTATAGCCCAGTAAGATAGTAATGTTGTGTTTTCTCTTCCTGAAACAAATGTGGTTTTGAGCTGTGGGGGTGTCGTGAAAGAGGATCCATGTCTAGTCGTATATCCTGTTTTCACATGTCACATTTTTGCCTTCTGTTTTTAACTTTTTTTTTATGTGGAGAATGTAGTTTGTCTACTATTTCTCTTCTGCGGCTCTCAAACAGGGCTGGTTAGTCACCCTACAGATCCACAGCTTTTCTTCTAGCTCCATCTTTCCTCTCATAAGGCCCTTTTACATGGGCCGATTATTGGGCAAATAACCTTTCATAGGGACACTTGTTCTTGGGGCAGAAATCTGCCGACAAATGAGAAACCATTAGTTTGTTGACTGATGATATTCTTTGTGTGGCCATGAAAGTTACTGTTAGTGGCCATACATTGCCCTGTGTAAGCAGGTAATATGTAGACAATGATGAAGGTAAAGGGTGTGGATCGCTTGTGTGGCCCAGCATGTGATTAAGTGAGCTATCTTAAGGCTCAATAAATGCTGATCATCAAAATTGCCTCTCACTTTTGTGCCCTTATCAACCCACATAGAAAGACCTGTATATATTTATTTTGTAGGCCAATAAGAGAAAGGTAAGTCTCCTGTTTCGAAGGCATAATGCTTAGTGTAGGTACTCATCTGAATAATAATGAATACACAAGTCCTACAAAAAGATGATACAATAACCCATATGTCATAATAACATAAAGTCTGGGGTATCAGCCTCACCTCTCATGTAATAACCAAAGGGGAACTTCTCAAAAACATTGTATACCAAGAGAACCATAGGTTCAAATAAACCACCAATCAAATACACTCAATTAAAACAATTGTTTATTAGAATTCCAATAAACACTTAACATGACAGTTGACAATAACAACGTAGAGGGTCACCACATTACAACACATCATCCAAAAGTGCATATCCGGGGGTGTACGATGCTGTATACCCCTGAATTCGAGTGCATTACTGTTATAATTACTATCCTACATCAGTGCTTTATAAAGTGGCATGTGCTTGTAAACATACAGGTATCTGCTGCATATAGCAGTTCACTATTACATTGCAATTCAGCTGCTTCCCAGACTTCCCTGATAGCCAAGACTTCAATGTGTGCAAATAACCACAGTACTGAGGTGGAAAGCCCCCTCCAATGCACTAATGGAGTAGATAGTGATAATATTATTGCTTACCCATATGGGAGAATGTGGCTGCCCAGCCTCTATGATCGTTTCGAAAACATTTTTCAAGAGGTAACGGCACCTACGTGCAGTGGATCTATTTATATGACTCACCTCCTTGCATCTGATTGTAGACACCGGTGGAGCAGCGTTTGGCGCCTGCGCGCTGTGATCTGGCACGGAGCGTCCCCAGGATGGCGTCATTAGGTTGTATACGCATGTCCGGAACCTGCGGGGCGGACATGCGTATTGCGGCCGAGACGCCGGAAGTGGGGAATGCAAAATTTCTGGCTGGGGAGTGCGCAGGCGCCAAACGCCGCTCCACCGGTGTCTACAATCAGATGCAAGGAGGTGAGTCATATAAATAGATCCACTGCACGTAGGTTCCGTTACCTCTTGAAAATTTTTTTCGAAACGATCATAGAGGCTGGGCAGCCACATTCTCCCATATGGGTAAGCAATAATATTATTACTATCTACTCCATTAGTGCATTGGAGGGGGCTTTCCACCTCCAGTACTGTGGTTATTTGCACACATTGAAGTCTTGGCTATCAGGGAAGTCTGGGAAGCAGCTGAATTGCAATGTAATAGTGAACTGCTATATGCAGCAGATACCTGTATGTTTACAAGCACATGCCACTTTATAAAGCACTGATGTAGGATAGTAATTATAACAGTAATGCACTCGAATTCAGGGGTATACAGCATCGTACACCCCCGGATATGCACTTTTGGATGATGTGTTGTAATGTGGTGACCCTCTACATTGTTATTGTCAACTGTCATGTTAAGTGTTTATTGGAATTCTAATAAACAATTGTTTTAATTGAGTGCATTTAAATGGTGGTTTATTTGAACTTATGGTTCTCTTGGTATACAACAACTCATCTGAATAATGCTGCGCTGACACGTTAGAAGAGCTCATAAAATGTGTTCAGAATTGTCACCAAGTACTTGAAATAACCTTTATACTTTTACATTTAAGTATAATAAATATTCCAGTAAGGCTAGATTCGTTTAGAAGTTGTTCAGTTTGGCTCTTTTAATTTGCCAAAGGCCCATAAACGGGTCAGAGCACAACTGACTGCACCAGGACACTGCCGGGTTCCGACAGATCCCATTGATTTCTCTCCACTAAACCCCTATCGTTACCATGAACCGGCCAACAGAGCTCCATATAACTGAGCCAATACAATACAGCTGAGCAAGTTACAATACAATACTTTTGTGTTTTTTGTGTTCACAATACATTGTACAAGATAACATTGCAGAACCACATGATTTTTTTTCCCCATAAAGAAGTTAAAGGGGTTGGACAAGATCAGAACAATGTGTGTTTTTTTTGCCTTTGTGAACACCATGACATGTGGATTGTATCTGATATTCCAGCTCTGCTCTATTGAAGTGAATGGGACTGAGCTGAAATACCAGACACATCCTGCAAAAGGATGTAGCACTGGATTTTGAAAAAAATTGCCGATTTTTTTCTAATTGTGTCCAATGCCTTTAGAGTATATTCACATATTTGATGCGCAGGAGTTGAAACTGTGTTCAGTCATGTCGTTTACAGTGAACTCTGTTACATAAAATCTGCAGCATCAAATCTTGAGCATCAAATATGCGCCGGAAACTGTACGTGTGAATAGACCCTTAGGCTAGAGTCACACATTGCGTATATGCAGCACAGGGCTTCTCATAGGAGAATACACAGCGTATTTCCCGCAGCTTGAAATACACTGCTTATACACTGTGGCCCTGATTTACTATTGTAAACCCGACATGTTTTCTCGAGTTGTGCGACAGATTCTGTCTCATTTGCAGCAGAATTCTGTCTCATTGCGCCAGAATTCTGTCTGCACCTGAAATAAAAAACCCGACCAACTCTCGATTTTACTGAGAAAACACAAAAAATGGGCGTTGCTGTTGGGCAAATGGGGCGTGGTCACAGAAAAGGAGCGTTTTCCTAACATTTTCACACAAAAAAACTACATATTTACTAAGGTTTCCACAGAAAATGGGATGGATTTGAGCTGAGGAGAACCAGACAGATCAGAGCATGTGTAAAAAAAAAAAAAAAAAAAAGCTAAGTGTAGGAAAAATGGAAAATGTAGGGAAACCTTAGTAAATACTGTGGGAAAAAATTTTAGGGAATTAAAACCCACAAAGAAACCTACACTTCATTCTAAGTAAATCAGAGCCTATGTGTGACCCCACCCTTAAATGGACACTCTCATTAAAACTAATTTTTGCTATTGCACTCCTTATGGTAAATAAAAAATCTTTCTAATATACTTTTTTAAAAATTTTATTTAGTTTTCTATGTTTATTTGTGTTTAACCAGTTGGGGATGGAGAGCGTATGGATATGCCCTCGCGTCCCATTACTTAAGGACGGAAGGCGTACCTGTACGCCCTCCACATTTCCGATCACATTCCGATCACATTTCATTCAGCAGGCATCCTGTGCCAATGCCCAGGGAGTCCTGAGACCCCCCGGGGCATTCACACCGGTGATTTGCGGCTATTCCGGGTCATACGGGTCTACGGTGACCTGGAACATAAGGGGGATCGGGGTTGTCCAAGACACCCCTCCTATCCCTGCTATTGGTCGTCTATAAGTGACGACCAGTAGCAGATCGGGGGGGGGGGGGGGGTTAACTTTCGATTTCCCCGTTCTGTCCACCCACAATAGGCGGGGCAGAATGGGGAAACTGAGGAGGACCGTCGCCGAAGATCTATTTACCCATCGGCGGCGGCGGTGGCGACGATCGGCGGCGGGGATCGGCGGCAGAAGAGGACAGCGATGCGGCTCCCTGGATCCTACGGAAGTCGGTGAGTTGCCTAGCAACATCTGGAGGGCTACAGTTTGAGACCACTATATAGTGGTCTCTAAACTGTACCCCTCCAGATGTTGCCAAACTACAACTCCCAGCATGCCCAGATAGCTGTTTGCTGTGTGGGCATGCTGGGATTTGTAGTTTTGCATCAGCTGGAGGGCTACAGTTTGGAGATCACTGTGCAGTGGTCTCTAAACTGTAGCCCTCCAGATGTTGCAAAACTGCAAATCCCAGCATGCCCAAACAGCAAACAGCAGTCTCGGCATGCTGGGAGTTGTAGTTGCGTTCCTCCAGCTGTTGCATAAATCCCCTTCAGCGATCAGTACATGCTGGGAGTTGTAGTTTTGCAACAGAGCGAGGCACACTGGTAGGAAAATACTGAGTTATGTAACAGAACCTAACTGAAGGTTTTCCAACCAGTGCGCCTCCAGCTGTTGCAAAAGTACAACTCCCAGCAAGCACGGTCTGTCAGTGCATGCTGGGAGTTGTAGTTTTGAAACAGCTGGAGGTTTGCCCCACCCCCCCCCCCATATGAATGTACAGGGTACATTCACACGGGTGGGTTTACAGAGGGTTTCCTGCTTCAAGTTTGAGCTGCAGCAAATTTTCCACAGCAGTGCAAACTCCTAGCAGGAAACTCACTGTAAACCGCCGCCAGTGCGAATGTACCCTAAAAACACTTCACTACACTACACTAACACATAATAAAGAGTAAAACACTACATATACACCCCTTACACTGTCCCCTCCAATAAAAATGAAAACGTATCGTACGGCAGTGTTTCCAAAATGGAGCCTCCAGCTGTTGCAAAACAACAACTCCCAGCATTTCGGGACAGCCACTGACTGTCCAGGCATGCTGGGAGTTTAGCAACAGCTGGGAATCACTGGCGTAGAATACCCCTATGTCCACCCCTATGTAATCCCTAATTTAGTCCTCAAATACGCATGCCACTCTCTCACTTTGGAGCCCTGTCGTATTTCAAGGAAACAGTTAAGGGCCACATATGGGGTATTTTCATACTCGGGAGAAATTGCACTACAAATTTTGGGGTGCTTTTTCTCCTTTTACCCCTTATGAAAAGGAAAAGTTGGGGTCTACACTAGCCTGTTAGTGTAAAAAATGTAAAAAATGTACATTAATATGCTGGTGTTGCCCCATACTTTTTATTTTCACAAGAGATAAAAGGAAAAAAAGACCGCCAAAATTTGTAACGCAATTTCTCCTGAGTACGGAAATACCCCATATGTGGGCGTAAAATGCTATGCGGGCCGTAACAAGGGGTATAGTATGCCTTAACACCCCACAGGTGTTTGAAGAATTTTTGTTAAAGTTGGATGGGAAAATGAAGAAAACATTTTTTTTTTCACAAAAATGCTGGTGTTACCCTAAATTTTTCATTTTCCCAAGGGAAAATAGGAAAAAAGCCCCCCAAATTTGAAACCCCATTTCTTCTGAGTAAGAACATACCCCATATGTGGACCTCAAGTGCTCTGCTGGCACACTACAATGTTCAGAAGAGAAGGAGCACCATTGGGGGGTGTTAAGGCTAACTGGACCCCTTGTTACATTCCTTCAGGGGTGTAGTTTCCAAAATAGTAGGCCATGTGTTTTTTTTTTGCTGTTCTGGCACCATAGGGACTTCCTAAATGTGACATGCCCCCCCAAAAACCATTTCAGCAAAATTTTCTTTCCAAAAGCCAAATGTGACTCCTTCTCTTCTGAGCATTGTAGTTCGCCCGCAGAGCATTTCACATCCTAACATGGGGTATTTCCATACTTAGAAGAGATGGCGTTACAAATTTTGGGGGGCATTTTCTCCCATTACCCTTTGTAAAAATTGTACATTTGGGGGGAAAAACGAAAAGTTGTCAAACACCTGTGGGGTGTTAAGGCTCACTGGGCCCCTTGTTATGTGCCTTGAGGGGTGCAGTTTCCAAAATAGAATGCCATGTGGGGGTTTTCTGCTGTTCTGGCACCATAGGGGCTTCCTAAATGTGACATGCCCCTCAAAAACCATTTCAGAAAAACTCACTCTCCAAAATCCCATTGTTGCTCCTTCCCTTCTGAGCCCTCTACTGCGCTCGCTGAGCACTTGACATACACATATGAAGTATTTCCTTACTCGAGAGAAATTGGATTACAAGTTTTGGGCGGCTTTTTCTCTTATTACCCCTTGTAAAAATTCAAAAACTGGGTCTACATGAACATGCGAGTGTAAAAAAATGAAAATTTTGAATTTTCTGCTTGACTTTGCTGCTATCCCTGTGAAATACCTAAAGGGTTAACACAGTTACTGAATGTCATTTTGAATACTTTGAGGGGTTCAGTTTTTATAATGGGGTCATTTATGGGGTATTTCAAATATGAAGGCCACTTCAAAACTGAACTGGTCCCTGAAAAATTCAGATTGTGCCATGATGGGGGCAGTAAACTGGGAGGATTATAAAATGTAACAAGATCATGACAGGTACTCTTTAATGTATAAAAAACTGGTTCATAAAGAGCAGTGATATTACAGCAATGGTTCCCATGCACACAATACCGGTCACAAAGTAACTCTATGCCTGGAATTTCACTTTAAACAAGGTCTAGACATTTATTTAGAAACTTTGGTAAAACAACTAAGAAATGAGTGGCACATTCGAAGTAGGCGGGTGACATTCTGATTAAGAAACCTGCTATGAGGAAATGCTTGTGCTAACCTTGTTTGGAAATTATTGGCTGTATCAGTACAAGTCATGAGATACTTTAAGTGGTGTCACAGGGGAGAACAGACAAGTGTGGAGTAGAGGCCCAGATAAAGAAAAGAACAAAAGAAAGTTGTAGATCATACAGCTGTACAAAGAATAAAGCGTACCTATCATTTTGGATGAATTTTCAGAATAAACTGTCTTGCCAATATGCATGAATGAGCATATGTATATGTACATGCATGTTATGAGCATGAATATATGTTAGCGCCTGACAGCAGTGAGCTTGTGAATATGGTGGTTCTGCCTGTAGATATTTGAGGGAGTAATGTATACTACTATTACATGAGAACTCTCTGGCGGTATTTTAACACTGCTTTGACCTGTTAGATGGATGTCCATTTAGTGAATGACCTGTATAGAGAAAGGAAAAAAGACCAAGGAATGGCACCTTGTGTATTATACTAGATATCTGTGGACTTGGCTAAGAGGGCTCTCATAACACTCTCAGATGGTAATTTACTCACCTGGAGCATATTGGGTACATGTATATCACACCTAGATTATTGTAGCTCTAAAGTGTAGATACCGCTGACAAGATGAGAGGTCGCAGGAGTAGAAAAACCTTTATCTTGTAGAAAAGAATTACAAATAGTGAGACAAGTAAACATCTAAAAGTAGGCGCTGCAGTTATCACCAAGAAAGATCTAATAAACATATTTCAGCAAACCAGCAGATGAGTTTTATTGTCAATAAAAACATGAATCCAGTCACCATAACGCATTTTGAGTGTCAATCCTCCTTCATCAGATTGGTAAGAGAACATGGTGTACATACAGGGTATACTGTATATAAGAAACTAAAATGGTGCCCATGACGTGTGGGACAGCCATGTGACAAACAGATATATATATATATATATATATATATATATATATATATATAAATATATTTATGTATGTATAGTGCATAAAACCTCATGAGATGATTCATCATCATTTATCAAGTGAATAAAAAAGGTTTAAATTTTTTTTTTTAAATATAAAAAAATCCCCCAATAAAAAAATCACATCATCCTTTTTTTCCATTTTACAAAAACAAAAACAAAAAAAGTGTATTTGGTATCACCACTAGGGATGAGCGAATCGAATCTGATGAATGAGAATATTGGCGTGATTCTATTGCGCAAATCACTTCATTAAGCTCTATTTAGTGCGGTCCAGGCTCCAGGGCATCTAAAATGGTGGATCCACATGTGAGGACATGGGGCAAGGAATCCTGGGAAGGTGGGAACAAGGGTAGGCAGGATGACTCTGAATAACATGCAGCATGCAGCCTTTCAGCAGCCAGTCATCCCTCTGATGTCATAGCCCTATATAATCGGCAGCCATATTGCGGCCAGTCACTTCAGCCTTTCACTGCAGAGAGATAGATAGGTATAGACAGCGCTGTGTTGCACAGAAAAGCTTTTTTCCAGCAGCAATTCACCTCCCAGTCACATCAGCGTTCTGCTGCACAGAGAGAGGGACAGAGAGCAGTGTGTTCCACAGAAAAGCATTGTTACTGCAGCGATTTACCTCTCAGTCACTGTCTGTAGTGCTCTATTAGAGAGGGACAGAGAGCAGTGTGTTGCACAGTGTGTTTCACAGAACAGCAGCAATTCAGCTCAAGCACAAATCCTGCCTAGAAGCATTGATAGGGAAGGGAGTGAGATTGAGAGAGAGAGTGCAATTTTGGGTGTAGTACACAGCGTCTGTGTGCTGCAGCACTCGTGTGTACTGCTGGTGTTGTGCACAAATATTTTTTTAAGCGTACTGTAGCGCATTTTTCTCCCCTAATAAGTGCATACCACATACGTGCATCTCAGTGGTGTACTATTTTGTTCCTGTTAAAGTATCAAGGGCCTAGATCAGTGTTTCCCAACCAGGGTGCCTCCAGATGTTGCAAAACTACAACTCCCAGCGTGCCTGGACAGCCTTTGGCTGTCCAGGCATTCTGGGAGTTGTAGTTTTGCAACACCTGGAGGCACCCTGGTTGGGAAACACTGTCCTAGATACTGTGAAAGGCCAGGCAAAAGTACTCACCGGCTGGTATTGTACACAAATACTTTTTTAAGCGTACTGTAGCGCATTTTTCTCCCTTCATAAATGCATACAACATATGTACATCCAAGTGGTGTACTATTTTGTACCTGTTAAACTTTCAACGGCCTTTATGCTGTGAAAGGCTAGCCAAAAGTGCCCACTGGCTGGTGTTGTTCACAAATACTTTTTTAAAGCGTACTGGAGCGCATTGTACTCCCCTCATAAGCGCATACCACATAAGTACATCTCAGTTGTGTACTATTTTGTTTCTGTGTGAAAAGCCAGGCAAAAGTACACACTGGCTGGTGTTGTACACCAATACTTTTTAAGCGTACTGGAGCGCATTGTCCTCAGAGTTCCCCTCACTCAGGTTTGTGGAACGGACTGTTGCAGAAATTTCTACAACTTAATCTGCCCCCCTTTTAAATCCACCCTTGATGACTTTGTCACATATAATACTACTTTTCTCACAGATTTTAGGGTTTTTTGAACTTTGAATTTTTTGCACTTGCATTTTCTGTAATCAGGGCTGTAGCTCCGATGAGGCGAGTGAGGCGATCTCCCCAGGTGCGCTGTTGCAAGGGGGCACAAGGGGGGTCCAGCACACTTTACACTGAGGCATTGATTCCCAACCAGGGTGCCAGAACACTCTGGTGGGAAATATGGCGCTAACATTTTTAGATTTTTCTGCCCAGGCCTGCGAACCTGTCAGTCACAGGTGAGCAGGCCAGACGGGAGGAAAGTCTGTGTGCAATGCCAGGACGGACAATGCTGCAGCTCCAATCCTCGTGTATCCTTCCTCTCCTGTGGAGCAGCTCTGGACTCTGCATTCTCCCTGGTCTCTCAGAAGATTGGTGTGGATGGAGGGAAGGAGCAGGGGCAGCTCTGACAGAGGCCTACTCAGCTTCAGGTAGTTCACCCCCACCCTTCTTTCACTCCTCTACACCTCTCTGTAACCCCTCGTAACCTCTCTGTAACCCCTGGACACCCCACGGTTACCCCATACACCCCTCCGTCACCCCTGTATGCCCCTCTGTCACCCATGTACACCCCTCTACACCCCTGTATCCCATGTACACCCCTCTGTCACTGTGTGCGGGTTATAAGAGCCTTGTAGTTTGCAGCTATTGTTTAACCCCTTAACGACGAAGGACGTATATTTACGTCCTCCAACGGCTCCCACGATATGCCGCGGGGTCACGCGGTGTCCCCGCGTCATATCGGGTCAGTCCCGGCGGCTATCAACGGCCGGGACTCGTGGCTAATACAGGACAACACCGATCGCGGTGATGCCCTGTAGTAACCCTTCAGACGCGGCGATCATAGCTGACCGCCGCGTCTGAAGTGAAAGTAACCCTCAATCGGGCTGTTCGGGACCGCCGCGGTGAAATCGCGGCATCCCGAACAGCTTACAGGACACCGGGAGGGCCCTTACCTGCCTCCTCGGTGTCCGATCGACGAATGACTGCTCCGTGCCTGAGATCCAGGCAGGAGCAGTCAAGCGCCGATAACACTGATCACAGGCGTGTTAATACACGCCAGTGATCAGCATAGGAGATCAGTGTGTGCAGTGTTATAGGTCCCTATGGGAGCTATAACACTGCAAAAGAAAAAAAAAATAGTTAAAAAAAGTGTTAATAAAGGTCATTTAACCCCTTCCCTAATAAAAGTTTGAATCACCCCCCTTTTCCCATAAAAAAAATAAAACAGTGTAAATAAAAATAAACATATGTGGTATCGCCGCGTGCGTAAATGTCCAAACTATAAAAATATATCATTAATTAAACTGCACGGTCAATGGCATACATGTACACTTCAGATCACGGCGCAAAAAATGAGTCCTCATACCGCCCTGTATGTGGAAAAATAAAAAAGTTATAGGGGTCAGAAAGGACATTTTTAAACGTATAAATTTTCCTGCATGTAGTTATGATTTTTTCCAGAAGTACGACAAAATGAAACCTATATAGGTAGGGTACCATTTTAACCGTATGGGCCTACAGAATAATGATAAGGTGTAATTTTTACCAAAATATGCACTGCGTAGAAACGGAAGCCCCCAAATTTACAAAATGGCGTTTTTTTCTTCGATTTTGTCACACAATGATTTATTTTTTTCCGTTTTTCCGTGAATTTTTGGGCAAAATGACTAATGTCACTGCAAAGTAGAATTGGTGAAAAATAAGCCATAATATGGATTTTTAGGTGGAAAATTGAAAGGGTTATAATTTTTAAAAGGTAAGGAGGAAAAAAACGAAAGTGCAAAAACTGAAAAACCCTGAGTCCTTAAGGGGTTAAAGATGTTTCTTAATTTATGAAAAGTGACGTGTAAATGTAATCAATAATCATAATTTATTGTGTGTTGTGGGAAGGCTGGTTGCATTGTTTGGAGGAGGCTGGAGTCATTTGTAGGGAAAAAGGGAGGATAATGCTGGAGAAGAGCAGAGCCTAATTCTAATATGTTTGTGTTGCAGGTTCCATGATGTCCTGTGCCAGATGGAGCAAAAAGAGCTAGCAACAGCTCTCTGTAATGTGCATGTAACAATGGTAAGCACTTATCTGATCGCCTTGTAGTTTGCAGACTGTGTTTAAAGACTTTTTTTTAAATAATTTATGAAAAGTGACTTGTAAATTTTGAAATAAAATTTATTGGATTTAAATAAATAATTTTGATCCATAAAAGCCAGGTAAGAAGTCCAGAATGGAAGGTAACTCTTGTCACTACATTCTCATGGCATGAAAGACATTTCCAAAAGAATCTGCATGTCATACCGAATAACAGTATTATTTCACTAAGCCAGCACACACCCTATGCATGTTCCAGCAAGGAAAAGTGTTCTGCACCCCTATTGAGGCTCTCTGTAGGCCGGAAATAGCCGTTTTTAAGAGCGATTCACCGTGAATAAATTCGGAATGAAACTAATTTTTGGGGAAAATTCGTCGAATCGGCCAACTCGAATTTTTCTAAAATTCGCTCATTTCTAATCACCACATGCGAAATTGTCTGATCCCACACTGTCAATGGCATAAAATGCAAATACATTTAAAATGCCAAACCTATGATTTTTTGGTCACATCACATCTCAGAAAAAAAGTAATAAAAAGAAAAAAAAAGTCAATACTAAGCAAAAGTTTTGGTAAAAACTACAGCTCATGTCACAAAAATGAGCCCTTAAACGGCTATTTCCGGCCTACAGAGAGCCTCAATAGGGGTGCAGAACACTTTTCCTTGCTGGAACATGCATAGGGTGTGTGCTGTGTTAGTGAAATAATACTGTTATTCAGTATGACATGCAGATTCTTTTGGAAATGTCTTTAGATGGAAAAATAAAATAGTTATGGGGGTCAGAACATGAAGATGCCTTGGCGATGTTTTTAGTTTTTTTTATGTGCCCCACAAAATTGCACACTTCCATGTTTCTTTTCCATTTTGCCCTACAAATACTTTTCCCCACAAAATCTTAGAAGGTGGGGAAGAAGAAAATGTTTACCAAAAATCCACATTAAAGCAGCTCAAGCAAGATGGCTGCCCCCATCAACATGTACAGAAAATAGAATAATAAATCTACAATCTCCAAAAATATATATATATATAAATAAATAAATAAAAAGATAAGAAGAAAAGAATGTGCATCAGTATCTAGTTTATTTATTATACATATTTATGTAATAGATAACCCATAGGTGACACATTCTCTTTAACGAGACAAGCTCTAGTGTGGTATGGTAATAACTTCTTTTATATTTCAGCTGCAGAAAGCCATAGCCACAGTTTCTGTTGCAGTAATCCTGAAGGTAATAGCATAAGTGATAATCCATCCTTGGAATGGGCATTAAGGATCTTGGCACTCAAAGTAGTTTTAGAGACTAAATAGAAATATTAGGCTGTTCTGTGTGGCATTTGTGCCTACGTAAGTAACATGTAGGTATTTTAGTTTTGATTATTTTTTTTTAATTCTGAACAGAAAGTACCTCCACTGTTAAGAACGTAATTAATAAAAAAAAAAACGGAAACCAAATGTGTAAAATTCTGCTGCAATAAACACATTTACCTCCAAACACCAGTTTTCAGCCCATATCACATTGGGGGAGATTTATCAAAGCCTGTAGAGAGGAAAAGTTGACAAGTTGCCCATAGCAACCAGTCAGATCGCTTCTGTAATTCTTATCAAGGCCTCTGGAAAATGCAAGAGGCAATCTGATTGGCATCACTGCGCCATCGATTGGTTCAGCAGGTTGTCACTGATAAGTCTGTCTTGAACGTAATAAGCAGAGCCATGAGAAGGTGAACGGATGACGTCACAGCAGGAGCTAAGGGGAACCCACGTAGGTGAGTATAAGAATATCTCTGTACTTTGCTCTATTTACCTTTCTTTCATGTGTATTTTACTGAGGAGAGGCTTCTTTCTGGCCACTCTGCCATAAAGCCCATATTGGTGGATTGCTGCAGTGATATTGACCTTCTCAAAGTTTCTCCACCTGCACACAGGATCTTTGAAGCTCAATCAGAGTGACCATTGGGTTCTTGGTAACATCTCTTATCAAGGCCCTTCTCACCTGATTACTTAGTATGGTGGGCAGCCAGCTCTAGGGAAAATTCTGGTATTCCTAGTTGTTTCAAACTTTTTCTATTCAAGAATTATGGAGGCCACTGTGCTTTCGGGTACATTCAGCGCTCTACAGGCAGTGTAGAAACATCTCAGAGGTAAAGAGAAATGGGAGGACCTCAGAGCTTAAAGGGTACTCTAGACATCTTATCCCCTATCCAATGGATATCCCCGCCACTGGGGACCCCCGCGATCTCTGCTGCGGCACCCCAGACACAAGCCAACTTTGCTCCATGCCGGATGACTGGCAATGCGGGGTGGAGGCTCTTGACGTCATGATGTCACGGCCATGCCCCCTCAATGCAAGTCTATGGGAGGGGGCGTCAAGCCACCTCCCATAGAATTGCATTGAGGGGGCATGGCCATGAGGTCACGAGTGGGGCGCGGCCGTGATGTCACAAGCCTCCGGCGCTGAACCCGACACTCTAAACCAACGCCGAGTGCAGCATGGAGATCAGACATCTTTGCATAGGGGATAAGATGTCTAGGGGTGGAGTACCCCTTTAAGTCCAATTGTCATAACAAAGGGTCTGAATACTTATGTACATGTAAAATTTCTGTATTTTTTATATTTAATAAATTAACAAAAAAAAATTAAAAATCTATTTTCATTATAGGATATTTTAAGCAGAATCATGGGGATTTTTATTTTGGCACAAGGCCCCAGCATGACAAAAAGTGTGAAAATGATGAAAGGATCTGAAAACTTTCTGAATGCGTAGTACATTATAGTAGTGTGTCCCTGGGCAATGAGATTCACACCCAGTGCCGCACCTACTAACACCGCAGAATGACAACAATCTCAGTACTGCTGAGAGAGTAAGTAATGCCTCGGGGACACTCTGACCGCCCTAGGTGTGGTGTAGATAGTGCACATCTATAGCACATAATGTTGGAGTGCTAAGAGTTAGGGGAATATTTGGAAAGGGGTACTGCAGATTATCTGAAGACAGACCTTCACTAGAGTCCTCTGGCAGTAGCTTATGTCCCTCTCACCATTGAAAACACATGCACATGTCAGATAGCTGTTGGCCAAACAAGTGTTTATCGGGACACAGGGCTGGTGCAAGGATTTTTGCCACCCTAGGCCAAAGCTAATTTTACCGCCCCGGGACTCCACCCACTGGTTCGCCCTTTGACACGCCCCACCTTACTACTGGGGTGACACACTGTAACAAACCTCCTCCTCATGTAATTAGCTTACTACTGGAGTGACACACTGTAACAAACCTCCTCCTCGTGTAATCACCTTACCACTGGGGTGACACACTGTAATAAACCTCCTCCTCATGTAATCTCCTTACTACTTTGGAAACACACTGTAACAAACCTCCTCCTCATGTAATCACCTTACCACTGGAGTGAGACACTGCAACAAACCTCCTTCTCATGTAATTAGCTTACTACTGGAGTGACACACTGTAACAAACCTCCTCCTCGTGTAATCACCTTACCACTGGGGTGACACACTGTAATAAACCTCCTCCTCATGTAATTAGCTTACTACTTTGGAAACACACTGTAACAAACCTCCTCCTCGTGTAATCACCTTCCCACTGGGGTGAGACACTGTAACAAACCTCCTTCTCATGTAATTAGCTTACTACTGGAGTGACACAATGTAAAAAGCCCCCTCCTCATGTAATTAGCTTACTACTGGGGAAATACACTGTAACAAACCTCCTCCTCGTGTAATCACCTTACCACTGGGGTGAGACAATGTAACAAACCTCCTTCTCATGTAATCTCCTTACTACTGGGGTGACACAATGTAACAAGCCCCCTCCTCATGTAATTAGCTTACTACTGGGGAAACACACTGTAACAAACCTCCCCCTCAGTAATCATCCTACCACTGGGGTGAGACACTGTAACAAACCTTGTCCTCATGTAATCCCCTTACCACTGGTGCTGCTGGTTGAGCAAGTGGTTCAGATAGTTGCTGTCTAACTTTATTTTGGCAGGCAGAGTGGCGCCCCCGTCAAGAGAGCGCTCTAGGCGGCTGCCTATTTTGCCTATAGGCAGAGCCGGCCTTGTCCAGACAGCAATCTAATGTTTGGGAAACTATTATTCTGATTTCTATACAGAAGTAGGAAACGTGCCTTCACATAGGTGTGTGTTTTAGAGAGCTTGTCCTTACCATTTTCTAATGAAATCTAATATACTGTACAATCTAGCATTAAAATGGTGGTTAGCGTGGAGAAGCTGCACAGTCATGAAAGCATTGCTGTGGAGATGGAGGACTGAGTAACTTGGCTGCTGTCACTATTATAGGAGTGTCGGGACGTCTGTAAAGCAGCATGCAAATATGCAGCAATATCCCACTCATTCATAATATACTTATTCCTGGTACCCTTGTATATCCCATACTATTAAATTTTGTCCACTTTTCTTCTAGTTCCGAGAGCTTGAAGGGGTACTCTGCCCAAGGCATGTGATCTCCTGCACGGCGCCCCAGTAATCTGCATGCACGGAGCAATCTCTGCTCCTTGCCGGATTACTAGCGACTACAGCACCGAAGCTGTGGCTGCACATCCCTTTCATATATCTCTTTGGGAGATATAGAGATATGCAAACACTGTATCTCCCTCTCTCCCATTGACATGATTGGAGGGGACGTGACCACCACAACTGATCTGAAGTGAGCTGGGCTGGAGACCGCGGGGGGCCCAGCAATCAGGCCTCCGCAATTAGACATCAGATGTCTAGCAACAGAGTACCCCTTTGAAATTGTCAGCAGTACATTAAGGATAATGAAGGATAACAGTTTACCTACGTCCATACCCTTTTTTCCATACCGTTTTTCAACTTTTCAATATGCAAACACACCCATTATGACCAATGGCATTCCCCCCATTGTATGGTCACACTTTGTCATTGTTTAATTCAAAACCAGCACTAAATGTTTCAATTGTGGATTTGTTGTCCTTCTTGATACTTGTCCTGCTAAGATACATATTCAGCTTCAGTTTCAGCAAAATAGTTGCCATGGATGGGTAGGAAATGTAAAATATGTTACATCCTTTTTTCCTGGACACCATTCATGGCAGCTATTACCCTTTTTTTTATTATCTCATATTGTTATTTGGGCAAAGCTGCATATTTTTTTTCTCCTTTTTCTTGGATGAAGTTCCTCGGCTATTCATAGAATCTTCATGTTTCTTTCCATTTCCTCAAATGGGAACTATTTCTTTTAATAAAGCATGACTATTATAAGTGATGACTGGGCTGTAAGGTTTATATGATTTTACAGTTTACATTATGTAGTTCAGCATCTATAAAATATGTATGCTGCTAATGTATTTTGGAGAAAAAGGAATCAAACAAATCTACAATATTTTTTTCAAAGTTTTGTACATTAGTTCTCATTTGGATAGTATTAAGCCCGCAGGGCTGTGTTTGTGCGAGGGGCGGAAGTAATTAATCGCTCCTTGCATTTCCAGGTGGGGCTTATTGGGAACAGGTGGGAGCGTGTGTATATAACTTCCCCCTCTCCTACAGGGGCGGAGCACGTGTCATTTGTGGAACCCTCCCAACCCTCCCTTATTTTATTCCTTCCCTATAGTGCATGCCCCCTATAGGCGTGCCCTCATTGCGCGGTTATGGCACAACTCAGACCGCTATGCTAGGGTAAGATCTTGTATAGGTATGTAGGCAATCTTTCCTGTCACTAGTACAGGTATGGAGCCTGAGCACAAACCCTTTCAAGGGGTTGTCCAGGGACAAAAAAAAAGTCCACATAGCTTATACTCCGCTTATTTAACGATGTGCAAAATCCTCTGTGTATTCTCCTATGAGCAGACACAAAGGGCTACTCGGCAGCAGTTCTGTCTGCGCAATATGGTTTGGAGGCGGGCCCGTGGTCACAGTCATGTTGTTGCACCTGACCCACCTCCAAACTACACTACACACACAGGATTGCTGCCAGGTAGCCCTGTATGTCTGCTCATAGAAGAATACACAGCATATTTCCTGCAACACATGGAATTTTGCACAGCGTAAAATACGCTGTTCATGCAGAGAAAGAAGAAACATCGGCAACTCACCAGATTTCAGCAAGAAGTATCTTCTTTATTGAAGCATACTCACATACACATAGTGATCGGAAGAGGGTAGTGGGGGGACAGTGGTAGACAACCGACTTGCGTGCTTCCTCCGGCCATACTAATTCCTACCTGTGCACAGTATATATACAGGTGAGTGCAAATTATCTGCAAATTATCACGTGACTCCCCGTTCACGTGGCAGATAATTTGCACTCACCTGTAAGGTAGACATATTTATGGACATTTATCAACGGTTTTAGTCAGGTTTTCTTTACTATAATTGTCGCAAAATTGTTGCAACTGCCACTACGCGATTTTTCGTGCGACATTTTAACTGGAAAGCGAGAAAAGCAAGTTTTCCACAAATTAACTACGTAGGAATAATTTTAAAATGGACTACGGGTAGTCAGGTATTTATTAACTGCGACAGTCGCAAAAGTGCAAAAAAAGTCGCAACAGGGTTAAAAATTGACTAAATTTACTCCAGCTCAAACATGGAGCAGAAAAAGCTACTGCCAAAGTAAAAAAGGAAAAATTGCTTACGTGAAAGAAAATCATCAACAGGCTGAAACCAGTTGATAAATACGTCGCACATAAGCAAAAATAGAGTAAGGAAAAAATTACTAAAAAAAAGAATACATAAGGAAACATTGATAAATGTCCCTCATTGTGAATCAATATAAAATTTATTTGAAATGTCTATTTTCCTTAAAAGCAGAGAGAATTTTCCAATTTTTCATGAAATTTTGGAATTTTTCACCAAGAAATGATGCAAGTATTGACGAAAATGTACCACTAACATAAAGTAGAATATGTCACGGAAAAACTATCTCAGAATCAGAATGATTAGGAGAAGCATGCCAGAGTCATTAATGCTTAAAGTGTCAGTGGTCAGATGTGCAAAAAATGCTCTGGTCCTTAAAGGGGTACTCCGGCCCTAAGACATCTCTGGCCCGTGATCGTGAGGATAGCGGGTTGCTGCATTAAAGATCATGGGGGTCCCCAGCAGCGGGACTCCCGCGATAAGGTATCTTATCCCCTATCCTTTGGATAGAGGATAAGATGTCTTAGGAACGGAGTACCCCTTTAAGGTCATAATGATCTGTGGACTTAAGGGATTAAATAGAAGTAAATCTGTTCAACTTTCTGGCACCAGTTGATTTAAATTTAAAAAAAATTTTTTTCCCTCCAGAGTACCCCTTTAACTCCAAAGGGTGTCAATGAGGGCTTTTCTTCAACGCCATTCACTTACATTACATTAATAAACCTGCCCTACTGAACATCAGCAACAATAAGAATAAAATATAAAAATAACATTATACATGAGTGTAGACTATTTAATGCTCTAGTACTACACTTTCTATCAATCAATGTTTAATGGCCAATAATTTAATCCGTTTATATTTGGATTTGATGATCGCACCACATAATAATGTGATATACAGCAGGTAGATTGAGTTTAGAAAAATTAGACTGACATAATGTGATAGAGGAATCATATATTAGGTCTTCATAACATATTGGGCTACAAGGAATATCAATGACACATTTACTTACCTTAATCATTATTTACTTACCTTAATCATTATTATCATTTATGTTATAGTAGTTTCTTTTTTTTACAGATAATGACTCAATAATGACAAAATACAGACGCTAAAACATGGCATTTTCATCCAACTTTATTATTATGAAAATGGCAGATATACAGTATTATCTAATTTTCCAATATGTAAAATGTATTACTTAAGAACAATTCAGCACCTATTATGTTGAATATACCCCTTGGCAGATCACACAATGTCTAAAACATTTAGCATATTAATAAGAACATGATTATTTGAAATAGTACTTGATCTATTTAGTATCTTATTACAGAAAAATAATCAGTACATGATTATGACTTAAGTTCATCCATTGCATCTTTAAAGGGGTACGCCCGTGGAATTTTTTATTTTTTTTAAATCAACTGGTGCCAGAAAGTTAAACAGATTTGTAAATTACTCCTAAAAAATCCTAATCCTTCCAGTACTTTTTAGGGGCTGTATACCACAGAGGAAATGCTTTTCTTTTTGGATTTCTCTTCTGTCACGACCACAGTGCTCTCTGCTGACCTCTATCCATTTTAGGAACTGTCCAGAGCAGCATATGTTTGCTATGGGGGTTTTCTCTTGCTCTGGACAGTTCCTAAAATGGACAGCAGAGGTCATTAGAGAGCACTGTTAACTTTCTGGCACCAGTTGATTAAAAAAATAATAATAATTTCCACAGGAATACCCCTTTAAATCTCTTCAGGTAATGACCTTTGGTGAGATTGTGCATGATGTGCCACAGAACCAGAAGAGATAGATAATAGTCAGTTAGGGAAGAAGACTAAAGATCGCAAAATCCAAGGGCAAACTGTAGATGTGCTTGGAATTACGGCTCATGATTCTAAGTCCCCATGAAGGTGCTTTAGGTTTGTTATAAGTCTCTGTCCAGAGGCGGTTCTAGACTTTGTGGGGCCTTAGATGATACTCAAGCACAAGGCCCTCACTAACAAGATGTTGCGATGCAGTGTGGGATGACAGCACCTTGGACAAGGCAAAGTATTGTGCATAAATGAAGAAAAGTAGTCCAGCAGTCCCTTAAAACGTAGATCCTTTATTTCACTTTTCTTTAAAAGTACAGAGCACACACCATCCACCTTCACCTGGTCAGCAAACAACTCCTATGGACGCGTTTCGAACGCATGCGCGTTCTTGATCACCACCAGGTGGTGATCAAGAACGCGCATGCGTTCGAAACGCGTCCATAGGAGTTGTTTGCTGACCAGGTGAAGGTGGATGGTGTGTGCTCTGTACTTTTAAAGAAAAGTGAAATAAAGGATCTATGTTTTAAGGGACTGCTGGACTACTTTTCTTCATTTACTCACAAGTTTCAAGCCTGGCCGGGCTCGGGTCCTTGCAGACCGTGGAGGAGGTGAGCTGAGAGAACTTTATTTCTTATTCAAAGTATTGTGCACCCACACCCCTGAATGTAAGTAAATGGTGATGAATACAGTGCTGCTCACCAGGGGCACACACAGGATATTCCCCAAGGGTTGGGGTATAAAAACAAAGCAATACCTCCACACCAGAACCATGAAAAGAGATATGTCAACCCCCACATGATTCTATTGAATCTCTATGTGAAAGACGGATATTTACGAGCCCTGTACCCCGTGCGATCAGACACTTATTACTTATTAAAGTAATGGGAGCACAACTATCATAACTTGGATTGAGCCCCCCCCCCAACAATGACCACCTTTAGTTCAAAGCATGAAAAGCTTATGTTTTGTTTGGTCTCCATAATGAACAGGAAAAAAATAGCAAATTCCACAGTAAAAAAAAATTGCGTACATAGCAATGTAATTGTACATGGATAATGTATACAGTACAGTGGTAATGCACACAATGATTTCACAGTACATAAATAATGCACACAGTGATGTCACAGCACAGTGTAAATGCACACAATGATGTAACAGTACAGAAATAATGCACACAGTGATGTCACAGCACAGTGTAAATGCACACAATGATGTAACAGTACAGAAATAATGCACACAGTGATGTCACAGCACAGTGTAAATGCACACAATGATGTAACAGTACAGAAATAATGCACACAGTGATGTCACAGCACAGTGTAAATGCACACAATGATGTCACAATAATAAGATAAGGGATAATAATATTTTATTTATATGGTGCCAGTGTACAGTAGTCCCTGTACTCTGTTGAGTTCACTCTAAATTCCAAATTAACCAATCCCATACTTAAAAAAAGAGACTCCATGCAGATTTTGCCCTTGGTTGCCCTTGGCATTTGAGTCCAGCACTACAGGCAACAGTGCTAACTACTGAGCCACTATGAGAGGAAATGCATATTGAAGTCACAGTACAGGGATAATGCATACAGTAATGTCACAGTACAAGTATAATGCACAACATGATATCATAGCACATGAATGCTGCACACATAATGGTCACAATGTACACTGTGACATCACAACATTGGAAAAAACCCATAATAGTGACACATACAGGTATACTACACACACAATGTCACAGCACAGGATTATTGATAAAGTAATGAAAAGGAGAAGGGAAAGCAGGGGTATTAGTGGGGCACCTAACTGAGCATAAAATTAGGCACATACAATTTTCTACCCTAAGGGTGCAACCACACAATCTCTATGCAATATAACCGTCCGCTGCAGTATCACCGCCGGGTCGGCTCATTTTTGAACTGTATCAGTTATATTGCCAGACTAAAAACCGTGGCAGACCACGGTTTTCAGTCCGGCAACAAAATTAGATACAGTCCAAAAAGGACCAGAGTCCCTATCTGGCTCCTGACTCCATCTGGCTCATTCAAATGAATGGAGTGCGGTGCAGGACCAGCAGGGATAATGCAGGGGCCAGTTTTTAAATTCCCCCGCCGGTTGCAGCGGCCGTTTTGCACAAAGGTGGTGTGAATGCACCCTAACATTATCACTGACTGTACCTTACCTGTGTATGGACATATGCTCCCTTAGTTGTTGGGCCCCATAGGAGCTGCTATACTTGCTATCTTTTGTAGAGGATCAAACTGAATTCACACTTTGGCTAAACATCCTGGTAAAGTGTGGATTCTAGTCACATTTTCTAGCTTGCGCATTTATGATTAAGGGAGTTAAACGCTGTCATCAGAAAAGTGCGTCATAAGCATACTTTTTCCTAAAGACCATTCTTAGTATTACTGTATTTTATGAAAATCTGTAGTAAAGCTGGTCTGTATAAACACTACACAAGGAAGTCTTTCAAGCATAACTATAGTGCAAACAACAAATAGGACGTTGTTATCCTGAGATTACCTCACACATGGGAAATTAGAAGCATGTAAATAGCTGCATTAATGTGTCCTAAGGGGCATGATTATGCCATGTAAACCAGGCCCTTTGTTTTACTTCATTGTTTAAATACATATAATTATCAGTGTTTACCATATTTACAATGCTTCTCCCTTTCAGCAGTTGGCCCTTCAGCACAAAGCATAACAATCCCGGTTTATGACAAGTTAGCTGATGGAAATACAAAATATGAAGTAGCGAAAATCACAAAGAAATTTCTCAATGAGCAATTGTTATGAATTCAATCTGCTTATCTGTTATGTTCTGCATACAAGCAAAAATATATGTTAGTCTACTCAACCATGACAATACATTTACATATTGCAAAAAATATATAAAAAATTACAGTTTCCAGGCAAAGTGATTTTCTTTAAGCGTACCAGCCAGATCCCACAAAAAAAAAAAAAAAAAGGAATTAATATATTACTCAGTACCTAATCCTAACCAACCGAATTTTTATGCTAGAAATCCTCTCAGGGGAAGGGGCGTGTCCCTACTTGTGGGGGTGAGAGGTGATTGGTGTGCCTGCTCATGCAGCCTTGTCCATGAGTCATCTCTTGTCCATGACTCATGTACCACCCTGATGCTGCTGTAGGACTGGTTAGTGTCCCATTAGGTATTGGACCCCTAGTGGTGGGATTTTCAGGAGTCATTTTATTTATTAAATATAAAAATTAAAAAAATTTAACAAAATGTCTTACATTTTCATAGGTAACCACATGTAAAAAGTTTTCGGATCTGACAGTGTCCATTTAAGGGTTATGTACTTAAAGTAAAACTGTCATCAGTGTCACCGCACTAACCTGTTGGTACTGGTGTGTAGTGTGGGTGACACTGATGACAACCATACTTACTTGTCCTTGTTCAGTGGTAACAGTTTTCTGCGGTTACAGTTTTCCTTTAAAGAGGCTTACCGACCTTAGACAATAATGACATATCAATAAGATACCTGGTGGCACATTAAGATATGTGGTGGCATATGGGCATTTAAATACTTGTCTTAGTCTCTCCTTTTAATGATAATTAAGAGCAGAGGTGTAACCTGAGGCTTTTGGGTGCCTAAGGTAAAACTTATAACAAGGCCCCATACCTACCATGTGCTATTTAATATGGTGGATGAGGGGGCACATGGTCCTTTTTTAACACATAAGATGACAAAGTAACTGCTACATCTGCACCCCCTTAACTGTGCTCCTTATGGAGAATAGCCGTGCATTCTCAGTGTGCTCTCCTTTGGCTTTGAAAGTTAGAACATTTGCCATGATTTGGGTCAGAAGTGGTGCCAACAGTTTTAAAAGGTCATACAATTATGGAGTATTGTACTCTTATAAATACGGGTTTTAAACATCTCATTCAGGAGGTTATTGAATATTTGTCCAACTTTCACTGCTATTCTTGTGCATATAGAAGAAAACATATTTTATTTAAGTTATAAAACTATTGGACTGCATAAAACACACAAGAATAGAAACCACTATATTACTGATATGTTTTTTTTTTGTTTGTCTGCAGATCAATAGCTGTTGGACAAACAGCTGTCACTCCCAATCTCCTCATACACATGACCATTTGGCAAATAATCATATGTCCTCAATGGAGAGAAGAGGGGTAAGTTACTGGTGACGGCTCATCACTGAGAGAACAAAAGGATTGAGCAGTTGAAATACCTGCCTATTACACAAGACGATTATTGGCGGAACAGGTCGACATCAACCTATATAATAGGGCCAAAGATTAGCTGACAAATGAGCAAATCATCGAATGTCAGCTGCACATCTCCCCATGTAAATTGGGGATGTGCAGATGACAGCTAAATGCTGCTAAGAGGTGCATGAATGACTCAGCGATCATTTGTGTGCCCCTCCCCAAGTGGCACTTAAAGAGTACCTCTCATGATCTTGTTAAATTTTATAATCCTTCCAGTTCACTGCCCCCATCATGATAAACCACCCCCTGCCTTTATTTTTATATTTTTTTTTTATTTTCTACCTTGATATTGCTCTATATTTTCTGCTCAGTCTCAGTCAGATTTACAGACTGGGAAGGAGCGTTCTCCAGCAGGCTGTGACATCATCTAAAGCCATACAGGGGAGAACTTCCTTCCTCACTTGGCTACACACAGCCCAGAGAAGTTCAGTGTGAGATGAGCAATGATTGGATAAGGCTGCACACACACCCCTCAGCATTCCATTCCATTGCATTTCCTGATTTTGGACCTCTGCCAGGCCAGCAGGAGTCCAAAGTCTGTGGAAGAGATGGGGGGAAATGTGCCCTGGACAAGTAGGGAGACACCTAAGGGGAGCTTTTTTCAATACAAATAAAACATAGAACACTTCATTTATTTAAACAAAGTATATTAGAAAGATTTTTACCATAAGGAGTGCAATAGCAAAAATTAGTTTTAATGACAGTGCCCATTTAAGCTGTGTTATAGCCCCTGATCTACGAATCTGGCAGGAATGCTTGATCCGTCTAATATGGTCTTAATTATTTTCACCCTACTTCATCTAACAGTAGGCTGGTCCTGAAAAAGTCAGCGCGTTCAGCCAACTTTTGACTAAAGTGTATGGGGACCTTAAGAGGGCTCAAACCCATAAGGACAGAAAGTCTCCTGTAGTCAGGTCAGTGATTTTGAGTTCCTCATTTAGATATGTAAACCATTTAAAATGGCGATCATCTCTGTAATTTCATGACTTTTATACTAAGATCTTCTATTAGATTATCAAATATTCCAGAATGTCATTTTAGCTGGAGGAACATGGACAATCCCTCTGCTTTAATTATCTTTGGCTTCATAAAGTTGCTGCATTTTTGTGCTGAACTTTTTCTGGCACTTCCTTAAAAACATACACATTCATACAATAGTCTGTTATGTAGACAGTGTCTTTTATAATAAGATCAATATTCTGTGCAATGTTTTCCCAAGAGGCATAAACAGAAAGCTCTATTCTCTTTTCATCCTGTTTGTTGCCTCTGGGTTTTCCAGTGGGGAAATCCATAGTTGAAATTAAAATGTTGTTGTGAAAAAGCTTGTGTATATTGAATTCTAAGACTGAACAAACTATAAAGAGCATCAAATTATAATATTTAAATATACATTTTGCAGTGTTTTTTTTTATGGCTATTGATACTTAACTGGTTGCAAGAACTGACCAATGTCAATAAAGGGAATCTGTCATCAGCATCACCTGCACTTACCTGTTGTACAGGGTTGTAGTGCAGGTATAACTGATGACAATGATACTTACCAGTCCCCGCTCCGTGCTTCCATTCTCCCACAATCCTGGTTCTTCGGTACAAGGAAATGACCTGCTTGGTTCACGGGGAGCATTCCTAAGCTGCTTTCTCCGAAAGCAATTCCAACAAGCAAACTTTGTGGTGCTCTATTCCAGAAAGTACAGTTCAAATATATCCAAAAATTCAAACCAGCTAGCAGCAATCACCATAGTTGCACTTTTCAAAGTTTCTTTTATGGCTCACAAAAGACAAGTCATGCTCATGTCTTCACAGTCAGACAGGTGGTGACAACTGTTTTTAGCTAATCTGTACTTCTACAGGTCTGTAAAAGTGCAGATTAGTGTGAAACAGCTGTCACCACCTGTGTACACACCGGTATCCTCCTATCAGACTGCATGTTCAGGGTGTATATTAAAGGGGTACTCAACCCCTAGATATCCCATCCCCTATCCAAAGGATAGGAGATAAGTTGTCTGATATGGGAGCCCCCGCGATCGCTCCTGCAGCACCCTGTGTCATCTACTGCACGGATGATGGGCAATACAGGGACTGGAGTATCGTGACATCAAGGCCCTACCCCCTTGTGATGTCATGCCCTGCTCCCTCAATACAAGTGTATGGGAGGGGGCGTGGCAGCCACCACACGTACTTTCATAGACTTGTTTTGAGGGGGCGGGGCCGTGACGTCATGATACCCCGGCCCCTGTTTTGCCCATCATCAGGCATAGAGCAAAGTTTGGTCCGTCCAGCAGATGACACAGGGTGCTGCAAGAGAGATCGCGGGGGTTCCCAGCAGTGGGACCCCCGTGATCAGACATCTTAAACCCTATCCTTTGGATAGGGGATAAGATATCTAGGGGCGGAGTACCCCTTTAAATAATTGATTAAAGGGAATCTGTCAACAGTATCACCCACAATAACCAGTTGTATAGGCTTGTAGTGCGGGTGACACTGATGAACATGATACTTACTAGTCCCTGCTCCATGACTTCATTCCATTGCTCCTGGTTCTTTGGTTGCTCACTTCTTTAATGGAAGGTGTGCGGGTGGTTGGTCATCAATATTTTGCACCTTTGACCCCTCTCTTATTCAAGCAGGAAATCTTTATCTTCATGAAAACTTCCAGTGTCTTACTACACATTTAAAACTCATACAGGTAAGAACTGAAAAAGTATTACACATTCTGGAAAGTAGTGTGATGACTCGCTCTTGCAGACAGGTGCGGTTGCAGTATAGAGGCACAGAAACAGGACTTTTCAAATCAAAGTTCAGTGTTTTATTCACACTTGGCAAACAGCAAACAGGCCCACATTTACTATAGTGTTTACACCCTTTTTTCCGCAATTGGCGCAATTTTGGCGCATCTTTAAAAAATGTGTGCCTTTTGTAGCTAGACGTTTTTGCTTCTTCCAGATGTTTTTGACTATCTGTACACTCTTTTATATTTTGAGTAGTCTGTAGACGTGATTTTATGAAGTGTGCCAGCTTCCAAACTCTCAGGGAAGATCTTTACACTCAGCTCTCTCTTGCAGTGTGAGCTGCAACTAGCAAATCCCCTGCAGCTGATGAAGCAAGCTGCCTTTAAGGCCAACAAAAGGTGGCCTGGATTGTGGGGAATTCCCAGTAAGAGTAAGAGCTGTCCAGGATTGGCCTTCCAGCCATACATGCATCGCAGCACAGACACTGAATAATACCGGCTCTTACTTCACCAAAGCCAGGAGCCTTGGTGACACATATCGACCGTCCACTATTATCCCCTTCACCCTCTCACAGTAGTCATAAAACCAACGCGTTTCAGACGTGTTAGGTCCTTAGTCATGGCATAAGGATATGACGAATAATCACTCTATATGTAAAACCTCCCCTAAACTCCTACTACAAATATGACTAATATAATTCCTGTTTTCCATTATCAGCACCCTTGTTTAATGCTGGGAAAGATTTCTACTAAGTTTTCTGTAATTTTGGGAATCCTCTCACACCAAAGTCCTTGTAGGAAGCAAAGATTAGATGGTTTAATCTGCCCAGTGCAAATCCAACCACGGCTCAGAAAGTTCACAACCTGCATTATAACAATAGATCTTTATTATGGTAATTGAAATCTGTGTAAAGATGACATACAGTCACACCGGACATAAGATCCAGTCATCTGCATATGTGGTTATTTCTGCCATGGTCAAGGCAGAGATTACACACCAAAATATGTGGTTTTGCAACGAGGGGGCCTATATGATGACGGAGTGGGCGGTCTGGATGATGACAGGGGGATATAGACTGGGGGTAATGATGACAGGGGGGGTTTGACAGGGGGTGATGATGATGAGGTTCTGGATGATGATTGGGGGGTTGACAGGGGATGATGATGATGACGACAGGGGGGTCTGGATGATGACAGGGGGGATGATATATTTCCCCCCCTAGGCTTATACTCGAGTCAATAAGTTTTCCCAGGTTTTGGGGGTGAAAGTAGGGGCCTCGGCTTATATTTGGGTCGGCTAATACTCGAGTATATACGGTAACCAACCTATGGATTTAAAGGGGGGGGGGGTGTCCTCAGTTTATAAGGTTTTACCTATGCACAGGTTCTGATTGATTAGGGTGCAATTACTATAATTCCCATCGATCATGAGAATGAAGGTCCCTTTGAGTAAATGAAATGGTACCATACGTGATCACCACTCCAATAAACATCTATGGGAGTGTCAAACATAGCTAAATACAGTGCTTCTTTTATTTCAAGCCCTTGAATTTTGGCTTACAATACCATAGAATTGAATATTTGTTCAAATTATGGATATTTCAAATTAACGTTTGGTGCATGTGAAATCCCCAGGTATCTTTACAGGCATAGCTAAGGTATGTAGGCACGTAGAATGGATAGATAGCTAAGGTATAGATAGATAGCTAAGGTATGACCTTACAGGGATTTTTTTACTGTAGTGCAGAAAGGTGAACATGTGGGCACTACAGGTGATCATGTGGGCACAGTTTTGTACATGTATGCCTTGATGTGGGACATTAAAGGGCTTTCCTTTAACGTTTCTTACACATTTTTCGGACTCAGGACTACTTATTTAAGACTATTAATATGCAAGAAACATAATGGGTCAAAAACAGAGTAACTGTTTAAAGAGGTTAATACTAAATATATAGAATATCATTTCAATATAATTTCATAAAGATCCTAGAGAGAGCCCTGGAAAGGAATGCTAGAGATATTGCTATGCAGTAGTTATTTTAGATTTTATTATCATGCTGACTTGTGCTTTCCCATATGTCTGATTATGTTTGTCCAAGTTTGATTTGGAGGTTTTGTTGCTAGCAATGACGCCATCTGTGTGATAACCAAGCTGCTGACTATTAGTTATTAGACATAAGTTTCCATATGGAGCGATTGCTAAGTTCTTGTATTGACACTGATGATAAATGAGTAGTCAACAGGACAAAGAAAAAAAAAAAGAAGACATATGTCATAAGGGTGTGGTGATAAAATTACCCAGAGGCAATAAATAGCAAGACAACAAAATAAAAGTCTACTCAACCTTCAGTTCATTCCCTGTCAGGGGTGTAGCTATAGAGGTAGCAGAGGTAGCAGTCGCACCGGGTCCCTGGTGCCTAAGGGGGCCCCAAAGCACATCTGCTCCATGAGAGACCAGTATTATTATTGGCCTTTGGGGCCCTGTTGAAGATTTTGCATTGGGGCCCAGAAGCTAGAAGCTACGCCTCTGTCTCCTGTCCAGCATCTCTGCTACTCATGAGTCTCTGGAGTAAAAGACGATGTTCAGGTACTCCCTCCAACTACAGAAGCCTACTAGACACAAAAAGAGCTGTATTTAGAGATATATGTCAAAGGACATAAGACATAAGACATTCTGATATTGCAATAAATATATTATCAATATGGCCCAATGGCCATTACCCTCGGCTGATAGATCATTTAGGGAATAGTGGTGACCAGCACACAGAGGGGAGTGACTAACTATCAAAGAGGAAGAACTGTACTGGGCTCCAGTAGCTGAGGGGAATACCCAGTGCACTTTAAAGCTTAACCCAATAACGACCATGGGCGTCTATACTCGTCCAATGGCCGTTAACGTGGTATGACGCGGGCTCCCGACTTGAGCCCACATCATACCGGCCGGCCCCCAGCTGATTCCTGTAGCTGGGGGCCAGCGTTAATAGCCGACATGCGGCGATCGCCGCGGCTGGCTATTAACCCTTTAGATTGCCGCTGTCAAAGTTGACAACGACGTCTAAAGGTGCCTTTATCCTGTCCCTGGTGGTCCAGTGGGGTGGCTGCTGAGGTAGCCGGAGGGCTTACCTCTCCTCCTGTGCCGGTTCCGGTGCTCTGAATGATAAAGCCTGGCAGGGCCAGGCTTTATCAGTCGAGCGCAGAGCACACTGATCAATATGTAATAACATCACTTGATCCCCTTGATCACTAGGGAATCTGATGGAGTGTCTTCTATCCTATATTTCTAGATTAAAACAGGACTGCGTTCTTTCTGCTTAAAGAAAACCAAAACAAAACAGAGGTCTCCTAAACAGACATGATCTTAGGCATTAGAAACAACAAGCTGTGTTTGTTTCTTTTAATTATTTGGTGTTACAGAATAATAAATACAATTTGGAAATAGGAAAGTCATAATTTTATGATACACTATATTTGAATAACATATTTGAATGACATGCATTCGATCTCCTGCCCTATGTCATGGTGGATATCACATTTGTTTTTAATAGGTCCTGAATTTGAATTGCTTTGAACTACCCATAAATAACAGTATTATAAAGCCTATCTTCTCTCCTACAATGGGATAATTTCAGCCTAGCATAACACCCACATATAATATGTTCATTGTATTTTATAACTGTACCAGCTGTTCTTGGTTCTTGGATCCAAATCAATTCTAGGGTAGTTCCTTGCCTCCCACATGCTGAGCAATGAACTAAAAGTAACCCAAACCTTCAGTGAATGACTATTAATGTTATTAATGCCGTTTTATCAAATAATAAGTGTTATGATGCTGCTCCTAGCCTTTACCATGGATAGAATGATTATCACAGATTCTCTATTATCAGTGCAGGATATAGCCACTTGTCTGGATAAAATACAGTATAATGTATTGTACAGTGGATCTACTAGTATGAAGGAAACTGATGGTGAAAGTTAAAGTTAAAGAAAAAAATTATTGTTCTTCATATCAATGGGCTCCAGAAAGTTGAAGAGATTTGTAAATTACCTCTATTAAAAAATCTTAATCCTACAAGTACTTATCAGCTGCTGAAGTTGAGTTGTTGTTTTCTGTATGACAACAGTGCTCTCTGCTGACACCGCTGTCTGTCTCAGGAACTGTCCAGAGTAGCAGCAAATCCCCATAGCATACCTCTCCTGCTCTGGACAGTTCCTGAGACAGACAAAGGTGTCAGCAGAGAGCACTGTTGTCAGACAGAAAAGAACAACTCAACTTTAGCAGCTGATACGTACTGGTAGGATTAAGATTTTTTAATAGAAGTCATTTTCATATCTGTTCAACTTTTTGGAGCCAGTTGATATAAAGAAAATTTTATATATTTTTTTTATGGAATACTCCTTTAACCCCTTAAGGACTCAAAACAATCTTTGTTTTTGCACTTTCGTTTTTTCCTCCTCATATTCTAAAATTCATGACAATTTCAAAGGCTTGTTTTTTTTGTCCCTAATTGTACTTTGTAATGAGATTACTTATGTTATAACATAATCTGCAGGGAAACAAAAAAAAATGTTTGTGGTGTGAAAGAAAAAAAATTCCATTTTGCTACTGTTTAGGGCTTCCGTTTCTACGCAGTGCAATATTCTGTGAAAATGACACATTATCTTTATTCTATAGGTCCATACGGTTACAGGGATACCCAATTTATGGAGGTTTTATTTATTTTACTACTTTAAAAAAATTATAACTACAGGCACCAATATTAGTATGTTTAAAATTGTCATGTTCTGACCCCTGTAACTTTTTTATTTTTCTGCGTATGGGGCTATATGAAACCTATTTTTTGTGCCGTGGTCTGTAGTTTTTATTGGTACCATTTTTGTTTTGATGGGACTTTTTGATAACTTTTTATTAATATTTTTATGGTATATGAAGTGACCAAAAATTCACAATTTTGGACTTTGGTATTTTTTTTTACGTGTACGCCATCGACCGTGCGGTTTAGCTAACCTTATATTTTAATAGTTCGGACATTTACCCACATGGTGGTACCACATATGATTTATTTTTTTATTACATTATTTTAGGGGGCTATACTATGCAATCTTTTGACTGCATACACTGTTTAATGGTATGCCATAGCATAGCAATGATCAGTGTTACTGGCGTTCTGCTGCTCTAGCCTGCAGCGCAGGCATACAGCAGTAGATCGCCGATCGGACGATGATGAGGCAGGTGAGGACCCTCCCGTCGTCCAATAAGCTGATCAGGACATTGCAATTCTGTCACTATAGTCCCGATCAGCTCCGCTAAGCTGCCGGGATAGTTTTACTTTTAGTTTAGATGCCGCAATCAATTTTGATTGCGACGTCTAAAGGGTTAATGCCGGGCATCAGCCCAATCGGAGGTGCCTGGCATTAGCCGTGGGTCCTGGCTGGCCGTAGCAAACGGTTTAAACCCTGTTAGCGGGATCAGGGCGTATTTGGGCACTGTCAGAATTAACAACTATTTATATGTTGTACATCTTGGCAAGACATTAACCTTTCCAATATACTTCATAAAAATGGTATATCCATTTTATAGAAATAATGACCTATAAAATGACCACTAGGGGTCCCCTTCCAATCCAGAACATAATCTTATCTATCTGCAGCATTATATGTGTCCCAGCTTAAGCACAGGGTGGGACAAAGTTCAGGAAGTGAGGGTGGGGCTAGCACTCCTCTTTGCTCACTCCTGTCCTGTCTATCAGACTCCTGTCTGAAAACAGAGAGGAGGGGGTTACAGAGCACCTTACAGTGATGAAAAGACCCAGCGCAGCACAGCAGACACAGGGAGAAAGTGAATGCATGGTGAGGACAAGCTCAGTGCTTGCCTGTGACAAGCCATTTCCTGAGCAGTGGATTTCAGAATGAAAGTGAGTGTTACGCCGAGCGCTCCGGGTCCCCGCTCCTCCCCGGAGCGCTCGCTACACTTCCCTCACTGCAGCGCCCCGGTCGGTTCCACGGACCCGGGGCGCTGCGTTACCACCTCCGGCCGGGATGCGATTCGCGATGCGGGTAGCGCCCGCTCGCGATGCGCACCCCGGCTCCCGTACCTTACTCGCTCCCCGTCAGTTCTGTCCCGGCGCGCGCGGCCCCGCTCCCTAGGGCGCGCGCGCGCCGGGTCTTTGCGATTTAAAGGGCCACTGCACCGCTGATTGGTGCAGTGGTTCCAATTAGTGTTTACACCTGTGCACTTCCCTATATCACCTCACTTCCCCTTCACTCCCTCGCCGGATCTTGTTGCCCTAGTGCCAGTGAAAGCGTTCCTTGTGTGTTCCTTGCCTGTGATTCCAGACCTTCTGCCGTTGCCCCTGACTACGATCCTTGCTGCCTGCCCCGACCTTCTGCTACGTCCGACCTTGCTTCTGTCTACTCCCTTGTACCGCGCCTATCTTCAGCAGCCAGAGAGGTTGAGCCGTTGCTAGGGGATACGACCTGGTCACTACCGCCGCAGCAAGACCATCCCGCTTTGCGGCGGGCTCTGGTGAAAACCAGTAGTGACTTAGAACCGATCCTCTAGCACGGTCCACGCCAATCCCTCTCTGGCACAGAGGATCCACTACCTGCCAGCCGGCATCGTGACAGTAGATCCGGCCATGGATCCCGCTGAAGTTCCTCTGCCAGTTGTCGCTGACCTCACCACGGTGGTCGCCCAGCAGTCACAACAGATTGCGCAACAAGGCCAACAGCTGTCTCAACTGACTGTTATGCTACAACAGTTACTACCACAGCTCCAGCAATCATCTCCTCCGCCAGCTCCTGTACCTCCTCCGCAGCGAGTGGCCGCTTCTGGAATACGACTATCCTTGCCGGATAAATTTGATGGGGACTCTAAGTTTTGCCGTGGCTTTCTTTCCCAATGTTCATTACACTTGGAGATGATGTCGGACCAGTTCCCCACTGAAAGGTCTAAGGTGGCTTTCGTAGTCAGCCTGCTGTCTGGAAAAGCCCTGGCTTGGGCCACACCGCTCTGGGACCGCAATGACCCCGTCACTGCCTCTGTACACTCCTTCTTCTCGGAAATTCGAAGTGTCTTTGAGGAACCTGCCCGAGCCTCTTCTGCTGAGACTGCCCTGTTGAACCTGGTCCAGGGTAATTCTTCTGTTGGCGAGTATGCCGTACAGTTCCGTACCCTTGCTTCAGAATTATCCTGGAATAATGAGGCACTCTGCGCGACCTTTAAAAAAGGCCTATCCAGCAACATTAAAGATGTTCTGGCCGCACGAGAAATCCCTGCTAACCTACATGAACTCATCCATCTTGCCACTCGCATTGACATGCGTTTTTCCGAACGGCGTCAGGAGCTCCGCCAGGATATGGACTCTGTTCGCACGAGGCGTTTCTTCTCCCCGGCTCCTCTCTCCTCTGGTCCCCTGCAATCTGTTCCTGTGCCTCCCGCCGTGGAGGCTATGCAGGTCGACCGGTCTCGCCTGACACCCCAAGAGAGGACACGACGCCGCATGGAGAATCTCTGCCTGTACTGTGCTAGTACCGAACACTTCCTGAAGGATTGTCCTATCCGTCCTCCCCGCCTGGAAAGACGTCCGCTGACTCCGCACAAAAGTGAGACAGTCCTTGATGTCTACTCTGCTTCTCCACGTCTTACTGTGCCTGTGCGGATGTCTGCCTCTGCCTTCTCCTTCTCTGCTGTGGCCTTCTTGGACTCTGGATCTGCAGGAAATTTCATCTTAGCCTCTCTCGTCAACAGGTTCAACATCCCGGTGACCAGTCTCGCCAGACCCCTCTACATCAATTGTGTAAACAATGAAAGATTGGACTGTACTATACGTTTCCGCACGGAGCCCCTTCTAATGTGCATCGGATCTCATCACGAGAGGATTGAACTGTTGGTCCTCCCCAATTGCACTTCTGAAATCCTTCTTGGACTTCCCTGGCTTCAACTCCATTCCCCAATCCTGGATTGGTCCACTGGGGAGATCAAGAGTTGGGGGCCCTCTTGTCCCAAGGACTGCTTAAAACCGGTTCCCAGTAAACCTTGCCGTGTCCCTGTGCTTCCTCATGTAACCGGTCTCCCTAAGGCCTATATGGACTTTGCGGACGTTTTTTGCAAAAAACAAGCTGAGACTCTACCTCCTCACAGGCCTTATGATTGTCCCATTGACCTCCTCCCGGGCACTACTCCACCCCGGGGCAGAATCTATCCTCTGTCCGTCCCAGAGACTCTTGCCATGTCTGAATACGTCCAAGAAAATTTAAAAAAGGGCTTTATCCGTAAATCCTCCTCTCCTGCCGGAGCCGGATTTTTCTTTGTGTCCAAAAAAGATGGCTCTCTACGTCCTTGCATTGACTACCGCGGTCTTAATAAAATCACGGTTAAGAACCGCTACCCCCTACCCCTCATCTCTGAACTCTTTGATCGTCTCCAAGGTGCCCATATTTTTACCAAACTGGACTTAAGAGGTGCTTATAATCTCATCCGCATCAGAGAGGGGGATGAATGGAAAACGGCATTTAACACCAGAGATGGACACTTTGAGTATCTGGTCATGCCCTTTGGTCTATGCAACGCCCCTGCCGTCTTCCAAGACTTTGTTAATGAAATTTTTCGTGATCTACTATACTCCTGTGTTGTTGTATATCTGGACGATATCCTGATTTTTTCTGCCAATCTTGAAGAACACCGCCAGCATGTCCGTATGGTTCTTCAGAGACTTCGTGATAATCAACTCTATGCCAAAATAGAGAAATGTCTGTTTGAATGCCAATCTCTTCCTTTTCTAGGATACTTGGTCTCTGGCCAGGGACTACAAATGGACCCAGATAAACTCTCTGCCGTCTTAGATTGGCCACGCCCCTCCGGACTCCGTGCCATCCAACGTTTTTTGGGGTTCGCCAATTATTACAGGCAATTTATTCCACATTTTTCTACCATTGTGGCTCCTATTGTGGCTTTAACAAAAAAAAATGCCGATCCCAAGTCTTGGCCTCCTCAAGCGGAAGACGCCTTTAAACGACTCAAGTCTGCCTTTTCTTCGGCTCCCGTGCTCTCCAGACCTGACCCATCTAAACCCTTCCTATTGGAGGTTGATGCCTCCTCAGTGGGAGCTGGAGCTGTCCTTCTACAAAAAAACTCTTCCGGGCATGCTGTTACTTGTGGTTTTTTTTCCAGGACCTTCTCTCCGGCGGAGAGGAACTACTCCATCGGGGATCGAGAGCTTCTAGCCATTAAATTAGCACTTGAGGAATGGAGGCATCTGCTGGAGGGATCAAGATTTCCAGTTATTATTTACACCGATCACAAGAACCTCTCCTACCTCCAGTCTGCCCAACGGCTGAATCCTCGTCAGGCCAGGTGGTCTCTGTTCTTTGCCCGATTTAATTTTGAAATTCACTTTCGGCCTGCTGATAAAAACATTAGGGCCGATGCTCTCTCTCGTTCCTCAGATGCCTCTGAAATTGAACTCTCTCCTCAACACATCATTCCTCCTGACTGCCTGATTTCCACTTCTCCAGCCTCCATCAGGCAAACTCCTCCAGGAAAGACCTTTGTTTCTCCACGCCAACGCCTTGGGATCCTCAAATGGGGTCACTCCTCCCATCTCGCAGGTCATGCGGGCATCAAGAAATCTGTGCAACTCATCTCTCGCTTCTATTGGTGGCCGACTCTAGAGACTGATGTGGTGGACTTTGTGCGAGCCTGCACTATCTGTGCCCGGGATAAGACTCCTCGCCAGAAGCCCGCTGGTTTTCTTCATCCTCTACCTGTCCCCGAACAACCTTGGTCTCTGATTGGTATGGATTTTATTACTGACTTACCCCCATCCCATGGCAACACTGTTATTTGGGTGGTCGTTGATCGATTCTCCAAAATGGCACATTTCATCCCTCTTCCTGGTCTTCCTTCAGCGCCTCAGTTGGCTAAACAATTTTTTGTACACATTTTTCGTCTTCACGGGTTGCCTACACAGATCGTCTCGGATAGAGGCGTCCAATTTGTGTCTAAATTCTGGAGGGCTCTCTGTAAACAACTCAAGATTAAATTAAATTTTTCTTCTGCATACCATCCTCAATCCAATGGACAAGTAGAGAGAATTAACCAGATCTTGGGTGACTATTTACGACATTTTGTTTCCTCCCGCCAGGATGACTGGGCAGATCTTCTACCTTGGGCCGAATTCTCGTATAATTTCAGAATCTCTGAATCTTCCTCCAAATCTCCGTTTTTCGTGGTGTACGGCCGTCACCCTCTTCCCCCCCTCCCTACCCCCTTGCCCTCTGGTCTGCCCGCTGTGGATGAAATTTCTCGTGATCTTTCCACCATATGGAAAGAGACCCAAAATTCTCTCTTACAGGCTTCTTCTCGCATGAAGAGATTCGCAGATAAGAAAAGAAGAGCTCCTCCCATTTTTTCCCCTGGAGACAAGGTATGGCTCTCCGCTAAATATGTCCGTTTCCGTGTCCCGAGCTATAAGTTGGGACCACGCTATCTTGGTCCTTTTAAAGTTTTGTGTCAAATTAATCCTGTCTCTTACAAACTTCTTCTTCCTCCTTCTCTTCGTATCCCTAATGCCTTTCACGTCTCTCTTCTTAAACCTCTCATCCTCAACCGTTTTTCTCCTAAATCTGTTCCTCCCACTCCTGTTTCCGGCTCCTCGGACATCTTCTCTGTCAAAGAGATTTTGGCCTCTAAAAAGGTCAGGGGAAGAACTTTTTTTTTAGTGGATTGGGAGGGTTGTGGTCCAGAAGAGAGGTCCTGGGAACCTGAGGACAATATCCTGGACAAAAGTCTGATCCTCAGGTTCTCAGGCCCCAAGAAGAGGGGGAGACCCAAGGGGGGGGGTACTGTTACGCCGAGCGCTCCGGGTCCCCGCTCCTCCCCGGAGCGCTCGCTACACTTCCCTCACTGCAGCGCCCCGGTCGGTTCCACGGACCCGGGGCGCTGCGTTACCACCTCCGGCCGGGATGCGATTCGCGATGCGGGTAGCGCCCGCTCGCGATGCGCACCCCGGCTCCCGTACCTTACTCGCTCCCCGTCAGTTCTGTCCCGGCGCGCGCGGCCCCGCTCCCTAGGGCGCGCGCGCGCCGGGTCTTTGCGATTTAAAGGGCCACTGCACCGCTGATTGGTGCAGTGGTTCCAATTAGTGTTTACACCTGTGCACTTCCCTATATCACCTCACTTCCCCTTCACTCCCTCGCCGGATCTTGTTGCCCTAGTGCCAGTGAAAGCGTTCCTTGTGTGTTCCTTGCCTGTGATTCCAGACCTTCTGCCGTTGCCCCTGACTACGATCCTTGCTGCCTGCCCCGACCTTCTGCTACGTCCGACCTTGCTTCTGTCTACTCCCTTGTACCGCGCCTATCTTCAGCAGCCAGAGAGGTTGAGCCGTTGCTAGGGGATACGACCTGGTCACTACCGCCGCAGCAAGACCATCCCGCTTTGCGGCGGGCTCTGGTGAAAACCAGTAGTGACTTAGAACCGATCCTCTAGCACGGTCCACGCCAATCCCTCTCTGGCACAGAGGATCCACTACCTGCCAGCCGGCATCGTGACAGTGAGCAGCAGAACAAAGGTATTTGTGAGCCAAATACAGACAAACACATACAAAAGACATGTAAAGCATCTGCACCCAGTGAGTAACATATATAAGCATTACTTTTTTCTGTGATATGACAGGATACGCTTCAAGTTAACCCTGTTAATTAAGACACGTCCCACAACTTCCTTATAAATATCCACTGGAAATACAATATTTCTATGTCTACTTAAAGTGTACCTGTCGTCAACAAAAACTTTTTATATAATGTAGATAATACCATTATATGTATATTTGTAATATACATTGGTTAACCCCTTAAGGACGCAGGGTTTTTCTGATTTTGCATTTTCATTTTTTCCTCATCACCTTCTAAAAATCATAACGCCTTCAATTTTGCACATCAAATTCCATTTGATGGCTTATTTTTTGCGCCACCAATTCTACTTTGCAGTGACAGTCATTTTACCAAAAAATTTATTGTGCGACAAAATTGAAGAAAAAATGCCATTTGCTAACTTTTGGGGGCTTCTATTTTTACGCAGTGCATTTTTTGGTAAAAATGACACCTTATCTTTATTCTTTATTCTGTAGGTCCATACGATTAAAATGATACCCTACTTATATAGGTTTGATTTTGTCGTACTTGTGGAAAAAAAATCATAACTACATGCAGGAAAATGTATATGTTAAAAATTCTCATCTTCTAACCCCTATAACTTTTTTATATTTCCACGTAATCTGAAGCTTTAATCGGTACCATTTTTGCATTGATAGGACTTTTTGATCGCTTTTTATAAATTTTTTCATGATATAAAAAGTGACCAAAAATACGCTATTTTGGACTTTGGAATTTTTTACGTGTACGCCATTGACCGTGTGGTTTAATTAATGATATATTTTTATAATTCAGACATTTACGCACGCGGCGATACCACATATTTTTATTTTTATTTACACAGTTTTTTTTATGGGAAAAGGGGGGTGATTTAAACTTTTATTAGGGAAGGGGTTAAATGACCTTTATTAACTTTTTTTTCACTTTTTTTTTTGCAGTGCTATAGCTCCCATAGGGGGCTATAACACTGGACACTCTGCATGGATCAGTGTTATAGGAGGTCGATTGCTCAAGCCTGTATGTCAGGCTTGGAGCAATCAAACGCCGATCGGACACGACGGGCAAAGGTAAGGGGACCTCCGCTCGCGTCCTAGCTGATCGGGACATCGCGATTTTATCGTGATAGTCCCGATCAGCCCGAATGAGCTGCCGGGAAGCTTTCACTTTCATTGTAGACGCGGCGATCAACATTGATCGCCGCGTCTAAAGGGTTAATAGCTCACGGCACATTGATTGGTGCCGCACGCTATTAGCCTCCGGGAACGACCCGGTATGACGCTGGGTCACGGCGTGACCCCGTTTTAAATATCGGGAATGGGCGTAGGGCGTACAGGTTCGCCCTAAGTCCTTAAGAGGTTTAGGACCAAGCCCATCTTCACCTTAAGGACCAGAGCATTTTTTGCACATCTGACCACTGTCATTTTAAGCATTAATAACTCCCGACGTCCTTAAGAGGTTAAAAAAGGTGTATTTTTTTGTGGTAACCTGTTTCTCTAAAAGAGGGAATATTCATTGAATGTTATGTAAAAATTCACTTTAGTTATTTAGGAAGGATAGGTGATCTGATAACAACATTAATTGTCATAAATCATTTTCTCTTGGAATCTAAGGTAGGACATGATTGGTCAACTATGCAAATAGGAAACCTAATAACAAGCCTAGCCTTGAAGCCTTTTTTTTCCTGAGACAGAATGACTCCAGGAAGCAGGAAGGACCCCGCTCATGGCGGCGTCCCTTTTCTGTATAGTTTCACAAAACAAACATCCAGCGGCAGCGACAAGTCCAGAGACAAAACTGAGGACAGGAAAGGCTCTTTCAAAACTAGGAAAACAACCGGTATGATTCACTCAATGGTAAATGAGGAATTTTATTGTATATGATGCCTGTTCTCTACAAGATCATTTCCACTCGATTATTTAATCTTGGATTTAGAGCAGTGGTCTCCAATCTGTGGACCTCCAGGTGTTGCAAAACTACAACTCCCAGCATGCCCGGACAGCAAACGGCTGTCCAAGCATGCTGAAAGCTGTAGTTTTGCAACACCTGGAGGTCCACAGTTTGGAGACCACTGGTTTAGAGGTTCTGCAGTTATTGCTCGATATGGATAATTTGTTTTAATTCCAGAAAATATAATTTTGCCCAAAGGCTGGTTTCTCATGGTCATAATATAAAATACACTGCTCAAATAAATAAAGGGAACACTAAGATAACACATCCTAGATCTGAATGAACTAATCATATGAAATACTTTCATCTTTACATAGTTGAATGTGCTGACAACAAAATCACACAAAAATTATCAATGGAAATCAAATTTATCAACCCATGGAGGTCTGGATATGGAGTCACCCTCAAAATCAAAGTGGAAAACCACACTACAGGCTGATCCAACTTTGATGTAATGTCCTTAAAACAAGTCAAAATAAGGCTCAGTAGTGTGAATGTGGCTCCACGTGCCTGTATGACCTCACGCCTGGGCATGCCCCTGTACAGTCTGTGGTGCAATGTGGCATTGGTGGATGGAGCGAGACATGATGTTCCAGATGAGCTCAATCGGATTCAGGTCTGGGGAACGGCCGGGCCAGTCCATAGCATCAATGCCTTCCTCTTGCAGGAACTGCTGACACACTCCAGCCACATGAGGTCTAGCATTGTCTTGTATTAGGAGGAACCCAGGGCCAACAGCACCAGCATATGGTTTCACAAGGGGTCTGAAGATCTCATCTCGGTACCTGAGGCAGTCAGGCTACCTCTGGCAAGCACATGGAGGGCTTTGTGTCCCCCCTAAGATCCAGCAAGGGGAAACAGGAAGAGCTGACAGCGAGCAGCAGTAACCAATTGAGGGCGTACTGGCCCTTTAAACCACAGAAAGCCGGCACGAGCGTGCCATAGAGGGCGGGTACACACTCAACGGCGACCTGGGACAGCAGAGGGAGCAGGAGGCGAGTAACGGCCGGGTGTTCGCATGCGAGCGTGTCCTGTGATGCGACTCGCAAAACCACCGGCAGAGGACGGGGCAAGAGAGTGCTCGCGGCCAGCGTATCTGGCCGGCGCGCTAGTTTTAACAGCAACACAGACTTTCAACTCCCTCCAAAGGTTTTCTATGGGGTTGAGATCTGGAGACTGGCTAGGCCACTCCAGGACCTTGAAATGCTTCTTACGAAGCCACTCCTTCTTTGCCCAGGCGGTGTTTTTGGGATCATTGTCATGCCGAAAGACCCAGCCAAGTTTCATCTTCAATGACCTTGCTGATGAAAGGAGGTTTTCACTTAAAATCTCACGATACATGGCCTCATTCATTCTTTCCTTTACACGGATCAGCCGTCCTGGTCCCTTTGCAGAAAAACAGCTCCAAAGCATGGTTTCCACCCCCCATGCTTAACAGTAGGTATGATGCAACTCAGCATTCTTTCTCCTCCAAAAAGTTCTACTTTGGTTTCATCTGACCATATGACATTCTCCCAATACTCTTCTGGATCATCCAAATGCTCTCTAGCAAACTTCAGATGGGCACGGACATGTATTGGATTAACCTCTTCAAGACGCTAGGCGTATGCATACGCCCTGCATCCCGAGTCCTTAAGGACATGGGGCGTATGCATACGCCCGTGGGAATTCCGGTCCCCGCCGCTAGCCGTTTGGGGACCGGACCGGGATGCCTGCTGAAATCATTCAGCAGGCATCCCGGCACATCGCCGAGGGGGGTCCTGAAACCCCCCCATGTCGGCGATCGCAGAAAATCGCATGTCAATTCAGACATGCGATTTTCTACTATTCCGGGCTGATCGGGTCTCTGGTGACCCGATCACGCGGAAAATAGGGATGATCGGAGCTGTCAGTGACAGCCCCGATCATCCTGAGGGATAGGAGCGAGGTCGCAGTGCTGCGATCTCCTCCTATCCCCTGCCATTAGTCAGAAACGAGTTCTGACCAATGGCAGCGCAGGACAGTGGGTTGCCATGGCAACCCCCCGTTCTGCCCAACCCTTGATGTAGGGCAGAATGTGGGGAGAAGATGGAGGCCGGTACCTGGAGGAGAAGATGCGTGGGGACCGCCGATCGCTGGAGTCTCTGGAGACTGCGGAGATCACGGCGCAGGTAGGGAAACAACAGGGGGGGGGGGGAAGGAAGGGGGCAGTAAAGTGATCTTTACTGCTGCCCTTCTAGTGGGTGCAAAACTACAACTTCTGGAGGGTCACAGTTTGGAGACCACTGTTACAGTGGTGCCCAAATGGTAGCCCTCCAGATGTTGCCAAACTACTGGGATGCTGGGAGTTGTAGTTCTGTAACATCTGTTCCTTCAGATTTTGCAATTTTCATGAAATGTTTGAAAATTGCTGCTCTACTTTGAAGCCCTCAAATTTTTTCTAAAAGTTAAAATATGTCCATTTTATGATGCCAACATAAAGTGGACATATTGTTTTTGTGAATAAAAATAAAATTTATTTGGAATATCCATTTCCCTTACAAGCAGAGAGCTTCAAAGTTAGAAAAATGAAATTTTAGGATTTTTCACCCAAAAATTTTTCACCAAAATAAAGTAGAATATGTCACGAAAAAAACTATCTCAGAATCAGAATATTCGGTAAAAGCGTTTTAGAGTTATTAATGCGGAAAGTGACGGTGGTCAGAATTGCGAAAAAGGGCTCAGTCCTTAAGGTGAAAAGGGCTGCGTCCTTAAGGGGTTAAGCAGAGTGACACATCTGTCACTGCATGATTTGAGTCTGTGGCGGCGTAGTGTGTTACTGATGGTAGCCTTTATTATGTTGATTTCTTCACACCAAGCTGCTTGCCTATTGCAGATTCAGTCTTCCCAGCCTGATGCAGGTCTACAATTTTGTTTCTGGTGTCCTTCGACAGCTCTTTGTCTTGGCCATAGTGGAGTTTGGAGTGTGACTGTTTGAGGTTGTGGACAGGGGTCTTTTATACTGATACCAAGTTCAAACAGGTGCCATTAATACAAGTAACAAGTGGAGGACAGAGGAGACTCTTAAAGAAGAAGTTACAGGTGTGTGAGAGCCATAAATCTTGTTTGTAGGTGACCAAATACTTATTTTCCACCATAATTTGCGAATAAATTCTTTAAAATCAGACAACGTGATTTTATGGATTTTTTTTTCACAATATGTCTATCATAGTTGAGGTATACCTATGATGAAAATTACAGGCCTCTCTCGTCTTTTTAAGTGGGAGAACTTGCACAATTGGTGGCTGACTAAATACTTTTTCCCCCACTGTATGTATATCACTGCAGTATATACAGTGTTAATTCTCTCAATACAAAAACAAAACGGAAACCAGACAGATAAGCTCTGTTTTCTCCATTTAAATGCCATGTGACATTGTAAGGGTTAACAACCATCAGTAAGGTACTACTTCTGATACATACCAAATAAAACCAGCTAATTTTAAGAGGAGCAAGAGTGCTAGATTTGCATTGGTTTGCATATTTGCACTGTAACCACACACAGGTGCACTGTAACCACCCACAGATGAGTTGGCAGGAACTCTTTGCTAAGGAAATTTGGTGACTAGATCTTTCTTGACCTGTACGAATGTTGCTTGGCAACAAATTAATGCAAAACAGAAATGACCTCTAACAATAAGCATACACAAATTCAGTAGCTAAACATTTACTTGACAAGATAAAGCATAACATGATATCAAGACCCATATCTTCACATTGATCATATGTTCATTTAGTGGAGTGGATAATGGGCACAATGGCCCTGATTTACTATTGTAAACCAGAATTTGCGCCAAGACCAACTCTCCATTTTACTCAGAAATCATAAAAAAGAGGCATGACCTCTGTGAAAAGGGGGCGTGTGTCACTGACATTTTCAAAAATCCCAATATATTTACTAAGGTTCCCACAGAAAATGTGGTGGATTTGAACTCCCCACAACTCAGAGCAGTTTAAAAAAAGCAAAGTGTATGTAAAAGTGCAAAAGGTAGGGAAACATTAGTAAATACCATGGAAAAATACCTATAGGGAATCAAAACCCACAAAGAAAACTATACTCCACTGTTAGTAAATCAGGCCCAATGTGTCAGTAAATTCCCTTAATTCTATTAATAACCTGCGCATCAATTTTTCCATTACATTGTTTTATTATTAACAATTTTGTTGAAGTATTGTGTCCTGTTTTTATGTGCTGATCTATATATCTTTATACCAATGGCGAGTTCCCTCTGCAAATCAAGCTGCCAAGACAAGCAGTGGATTGGTTGTTGACATAAAAGACATTTGGAGGGAACTAAGGAGAATCAGGAGAAAAATGCAAAAATAAATAACCAAAAACACATCTGTAGAAGCATATTGTTAGAAAAAGAATGGAGAGAAGAATGGAAAGAATAGAAGAGAGATAATATGTTTTTATCATGGAGGTCTCTGATCTGCTGGACAACTACATTATGATAATGAGATGGTGTTCACCAGAGATTCAGCGCCGATTTAATTTATTCTGAACCCCTCAAATATTTAGCAATTCAGCAAAATGAAACTTTTGAGAATCTTTCGGATAATTCTCTTAAAATGAAAGTCAGTCAGATATAATTGTTTTTATTTGTTGATCACTCTCTATATCAATGGCTATTGTAGGCCCCTGGTATAACAAATATATTTAAAGGGGTATTCCGGGCAAAAACATTTTATAAGATGTTTGATCGCGGGGGGCCCACTGCTGAGACTCCCCCATGATCTCCCTGCGGCACCCGCTTTCTATGTGGGTACTGAATCTCCAGTTTCGGAAACCTCTGTGTTTCCGGGACTGGGGACATGACGTCACGCCACGCCCCCTCCATTCATCTCTATGGGAGGGGGCGTGATGGCCCCCCGCGATCAGACATCTTAGCCCCTATCCTTTGGATAGGGGATAAAATGTTTTTGCAATGAATACCCCTTTAATGGATTTTTTTAAAATAATTTATTCCAAATACTGATGAATATTCTTTGTTTTATAATATTCCTATATTTTCGTATCATAGATTTATGGAGACTGCCATCTTGCCTGAGCAGCTGTATCTGGCATTTAAAAATATGCTTTTGTGGTGTCCCGGTACCGCATCTTATACGGTACCTATGTATGTGTGGGTCCCCATAGCCAGAGTCCCTAGGACGTAGGGATTCCTGTGATGTAGCCTACCCCTTGTCGCCTCTATTCCAGCTCATAGACCAGTAATTTATGTAAAGGTAATGTAAATACAGTAATATATATGTAAATAAATGGTTAGTTACCGGTTCCGTGGCGTTGCAGGACCTGCGGGTCACATGACTAGGTAGACACTATGGTATTAAGCTTAAGGACCTTTGGAGGCCCTGTGACGTAAGCAATCCCATTACTCTCTGTAATGGTGAGTGACAGATGTTCGGACCAATCAGATTCGCCACGCCCCCTGCCCATATAAGGGAGCGGCGGCCCTCTTCTCTCTCTCTTGCTCCTGTACTCCTGACGTGGAAAGACCTGTACAGCAAATAATGCAGTGAGTTAGGCCCGAGCCTTGCGGCAATGGCTGAGTAATCCAGAATATAGAGTGTATCAATTCCCAGACACTCTGCAGCATCACCGGACCTACTATAACCCCTAAATCCTGACAGTCTCTGAATTTAGGGTAGATATTTGCAGATCCATCTAAATAGCAAGGTCCGCAACAACTGTCAGTCACTAAGTAATATAAGGACTGTTTGTACGAGACTGTATGTACGAGATGTATCGCAAGCACTTAAGTAAAGTTGTTCAAGTTCAATCTCCTTGTGGACCTTCAGTCATTTCATGCACCTATCGTTACTGGGAAGGGCGGCGATAGGCTGGAGCATTGCCTCAGCATAACAGCCCTCAGCATGGCGTCATGAACTATAGGGTTAACATTAACCCCTCATATACCGATACTATACCACCACTACCAATACCATACAAGGGCTACCACACTTTACTATAGGAAAACTGGACCTATGAAAAGAAGATATTCATTGGCTTGTATGGGAGAGTGTTCAGGGTATGTTCTGTGATCTGTACAGGGCTTGGCAAACTCTGGGAGCTCCATAGTACGTTATAGGAGCTGAAGTCGGCAAGCATTCAAGTATGCTATCAGTTAATTATTGTTGGTGGTCTCAAAGCTGGGACCTCAAATATATTTTATCTCTTGAGCAGAGGCATAGCTGCTAGGCAATCAAATGGAGGAGGGGGAGAAAAACACGTATAAGGGCCCAAGTAGGCTCCCTACCCCACCAACATATGTGTACAACTATAGAGGTATATCCTAATAAGTTCTACAGAGGCTCTACTGTATATACTGTATAATTGTTTACAGTGCAGTTACATCAAGATACTAAGGAGGTGTCTTTCCTAATCGGAGTTGTTTTGTTTCCCTATTCTTCTCTGTCCAACCCAGACCATCATGAAGATTTTTTCAAGCATTGAATTGTCTACTTCCAGAGTTTGCCACTCAGCATCTTTGGCTCCTATTTCTGTCTGTCTACACACACCTCTCACTCTACCACCACCTTAACAATACCATCCTGCTACATTCTCAAATAGAATACAATACAGGAATTTAGGTGCACTACTGTGGTAGATGTAAACAATACATTGGCTATCCCTCAACGCTGATGTTAAAATTGAGACATTCGCCAGTATATCCTTATATGAAGGACATACCAGAGCCCGCACACCAACGCCAAGGTTTCTCAAGTGGCACGGGACCTAACACTAATCTACCTGTGCGTGATAAGCAAAAGCAGGGGCCACTGGGCAATTACAGCTGCATTAGGCCGACTCGCAGTCTGCTCCTGGTTACCTCCAGTGTGGCTGAGCACACATACAATGGCAGGAGGGAGGCAGGCTACAAGCCCCACCTAAGTTGGCTGATATGGTTGCCGGCCTCACAGGAGAACCTTAATGCTGCCTTTATAGTGATCAAGGCGCATTAAATGTGGAGTTTACACACCTCCAAGTTTAAGATTTAAACAACAACAAAGACATGGTGTCAAATGGCTGGAGGTGCTCAACCCCAAATGCAGTTGTGCATATATACTGGGGGAGCAGAACTTTCTGCCACCAGTTGATTTAAAAGAAAAAAGGTTTTCACCGGAGTTCCCCTTTAAGATACATTCTCAAATACTATGCCTGCTGCTGCCCCTGGTGGTATAATTATAATCACCCCCAAAAAACTATGCCAAACTGACAAGCAATATTAGGCCCCACCTTACACAGTAATTGTGCCCTCCTTTGTGTCCACACAAAGTAATAGTGCCTCCTTTACTGCATTTTTATACAAGCTTCATTGAGCCTGTGTTCAGCACAGACAAGTGAGATAGTTTCACTACATGATGCCAGTCTGCATTGAATCTTGTAAACAGCAGGACTGAACCTCTTGCGACCTGCAAGATTGAATGACAGGGCAGAGAGCCAATGGCTACTTGTTCCACTATTGTATTCAACTACAGTACATATGTGTCTTGAAGACAAGGATGCAGTTGAAAGGAGAGAAATGGGGGCAAGTTTTACTGTATAACTCTCCCCCCTTGAACACTTTGAGTGGGCTGCCACAGCATTTGCCCACTTGTCACCTAACAGTACGAATACAACAATGCTCAATTTTGGGCGTAGACAATTCTAACTTAACCCTTTTATAGAAGATGAGGTTGCATTACAATTCTTGCAGAGCATTAACCCTAACAGCACTATGTAGAGAGTGCTACTGTGGCAAAAAGCAAACAAACTGTGCCATATGTCCTTAGTTTGTGTGTCATATTGCACCCAGTGGTAGCAGGTTGTAATACCACTCACAACCTAAGTGCATGAGGGGCTCTGTTTTCTGAAGAAAGCTCCTATATTTTTCTAATCCTGGATAACCCCTGTATAACTAACGTTTGCAAAAAAAATAAAAAAAAATACACCACATATGGCCAATCGTTACTTTTCTACCACGAATAAAGCACATATGGGTAAAATAAAAGCCTCCATTAGTTATTTGCCCCCTTTATTATCTAAAGACATTCACTGTCAGACACACATTCCTACAGGGTGCCAATGTATGCCCTGCCATATGTATAGAATTATGTGAAGCGAATGATAATCTTCCTTTATAATTCAGTATCATGGATGAGAAATAATTGTCATCACTAACAAGTCTGATCTTCTATGTGTAATATAGTGAATTATCTTTGAATAAAGACCCTCATTCCACATAAATGAAGGGTTCTTGGGTTAGTTTTTATATCTTAATCTTTAGAATAACTGCTGCTCTCTAAATTACCAGGAATCAGTTGCCATGGATACTGGATATTTTTTCACTCAACAAAATTGCTCACTGAGATATCATAATGTGTTAACGCTATACTATGATCACCTGAGATTTTTTTCTCCATTTCCTCCGAACATTATTTCCATAAGAGTTATCTGGAAAAAATTGCAGTATTATAATGGTATTTAAAATGTGTTACAGAAATTCTGGGGGTGTAAAGGTTAAAAGCATGCACTCCTCCATTAGTCTATATCTCTAGACCGGCAAACAGCAAGTCGTGCCTGCTCCAGACTGATCCTACCGCACGCTGTCATTACAGACATACAGATCCTTCTGATGAAGGGAGGGGGACAAATTCATGATAAAAATAATGATCAGGACAATCCGGTGGTGTAATGTGGGACAAGACAGGAGTGATCATGAAATGAAAGGATTTAACCCCTTAAGGATCAAGCCCATTTTCACCTTAAATGGTCACTCTCATTAAAACCTATTTTTGGTATTGCACTCCTTATGTTAAATAAAAAATATTTCTAATATACTTTGTTTTAAAAAAAAAATGAAGTTTTCTATGTTTTATTTGTGCTTAAAAAAGCTCAAGAGCACATTTTCCCCCATCTCATACACAGACTTTGGACCGAAGTCCAAACACAGGAAGTGCAGCCTGGAATGCTGAGGGGGTGTGTGTCCAGCCTCATCCAATCATAGCTCCTCTCACACTTAACTGCCATATGCTGTTGGTTAGACACCCCCCCCCCCCCTCTGCACTACAGGCTGCACTTCCTGTGTTTGGGCTTCGGTCCAAAGTCTGTGTATGAGATGGGGGAAAATGTGCTCTTGAGCTCTTGAGTGCAATAGCAAAAATGTGTTTTAATGAAAGTTACCATTTAACCCCTTAAGGACTGAGCGATTTCACGTTTTTGCATTTTCGTTTTTTCCTCCTTGCTTTTAAAAAAATCATAACCCTTTCAATTTTGCACATATAAATCTATATTATGGCTTATTTTTTGCGCCACCAATTCTACTTTACAGTGACATTAGTCATTTTACCGAAAAATCCACGGCAAAACGGAAAAAAAATTCATTGTGCGACAAACTTGAAGAAAAAATGCCATTTTGTAAATTTTGGGGGCTTCCGTTTGTACGCAGGAAATTTTCGGTAAAAATGATACCTTATCTTTATTCTGTAGGTCCATACGGTTAAAATGATACCCTACTTATATAGGTTTGATTTTGTTGTACTTCAGAAAAAAATCATAAATACATGCAGGAAAATTTATATGTTTAAAATTGTCATTTTCTGAGCCCTATAACTTTTTAATTTTTCTGTGTTCAGGGCGCTATGAGGGCTCATTTTTTGCGCCGTGATCTGAAGTTTTTAGTGGTACCATTTTGTTCTGATCAGACTTTTTGATCACTTTTTATTCACATTTTTGTGGTATAAAAAGTGATCAAAAATGCGCTATTTTGGACTTTTGAATTTTTTTGCGCATACGCCATTGAACGTGCGGTTTTAAAAGCAATATATTTTTATAATTCAGAAATTTCCACATGCGTTGATACCACATATGTTTATTTTTATTTACACTGTTTTATTTTGTTACTAGGAAATGCCGGGTGATTTAAACTTTTAATTCAGAAGGGAATACCTGAAAGGGTTAACTTTTTTTTTTTTTACACTTTTTTTTGCGAGCTCATAGCTCCTGTAGGGACCTATGAGCTTGCAATGGCTGACTGCATACACAGATTGTTGCCTTGCTGTTGCATGGCAACAAGCTGTGTAATCGGCGGTTGATTGCTCCAGCCTGTAACTCAGGCATGGAACAATCAATCGGAGCCCGGACGCAGACGGAAGAAGGTAGGGATCTTCTTCTCTCCGGGTAGCTGATCGGAGCATTGCGATTTTATCGCGATGACCCCGATCAGCCCGACTGAGCAGCCGGGAAGCATTTACTTTCACTTTCGATGCGGCGCTCATCGGAATCGGAAGGAATAATAGTGCATGGCCGAACGATCGTGGCCGCGCGCTATTAGCCGCGGGTCCCGGCTGTGAATAGGCGCCGAGACCAACCTGCTATGACGCGGGGTCCCGGCGGGACCGGACTTAGGACGTACTCATACGTCCTAAGTTCTTAAGGGGTTAAGGACCAGAGTGACCCCATTGCAAAACTACAAATCCCAGCATGCCCAGACAGCAAACTGCTGTGTGGGCATGCTGGGAGTTGTAGTTTTGCAATATCTAGAGGGCCACAGTTTAGAGACCACTGCACAGGGATCTCCAAACTGTAGCCCTCCAGCTGTTGCAAAACCGCAAATCCCAGCATGACCAAACAGCAAACAGCTCACTCCTATCCCTTCAGGGGGATCGTGGGTGTCTTGGACAACCCCGATCCCCCTTATTTTCCGGGTCACTGGAGACCCGTATGACCCGGAATTGATGCAAACATGGGGGGGTCTCAGGACCCCCTCGGCATTGGCACGGGATGCCTACTGATAGATATCAGCAGTCATCCTGGTCCAGTCCCCGACCGAAATTCCCACAGGTGTACAGATACGCCCTGAATCCTTAAGTACCGGGACGTCAGGGCGTACCTGTACGCCCTATTTCCTTAAGGGGTTAATCGTAGAGACTATTATTTCAGCCCTTGTTCACATTTTACATAGGTTATCCCAGATTAGAAAAGCATAGCTGATTTTATCTAGAAACAGCGTCACCCTTGTCTTCAGTTTGTGTGTGATACTGCGGCTTAGTTCCATTGAAGTGAATAGACCTAAATTGTAGTGTGTGTGTTGTACACAACCTGAAGGCAGTTAATCCTAGATAACCCCTTTAAACGTAAAGTACATGAATTTGATAGAAGAAAGGCTTGGAAGCAAAGTAGAAAACTGCTACAAAGTTTGGTTCTCACTCTTGATGTTGTTTATTGATCTCAATGTGAATCATGTATAGTGTTGAGCGGCATAGGCCATATTCGAATTCGCAAATATTCGCGAATATATGGACGAATATTCGTCATATATTCGCGAATATTCGCATATTCGTAATATTCTCGTTTTATTTTCGCATATTTGAAAATTTGCGTTTGCTAAAATTAACATATGCGAAAATTAACATATACAAAAATTCACATAAGCGAAAATTTGCATGTGCGAAAATTAGCATATGCAAATTTTCGCATATGCGAAAATTCGCGCACCTGTCTCACACAGTAGTATTAGAGCCTTCTTTACACCACACAAGCTGGAAGCAGAGAGGGATGATCACTGTGATGTGTACCGTGAAAAAAACCAAAAAATAATAAAATTAAATTAAAAAAACGAATATTCGTAATTACGAATATATAGTGCTATATTCGCGAATATTCGCGAATTCGCGAATATGCGATATTCGCGAATAAAATTTGCATTGCGAATATTCGCGAGCAACACTAATCATGTAACATTTTCCTGTTATCGACAGCTGATCACTAGGGCTAGACAAACTTAGCGCCAGGGGTCTGCTGAATTATCCTGATGGGGCAGCCCCCTTTGCAAAGCAAGCTGCCATGACAATCAGTGGGTTGGTTGTTATAATAAAAGACATTAGGGTGGGGGAATTAAGTGCAACAAATATGGAGAAAATGAAAGAAATAACTAAAAAGGTATGTATAAAAACTTATTGTTAGAAAGAAAATGAAGACAACAATAGAAAGGATGGAAGGGGAATTACATGTCCTTATCATGGAGGTATCCAACCTGCTGGACAACTACGGTACATTATGAAATTGAGACTTGACAGGCAATGTGTAAACACACAGTATTTTCTTATTCGTTTGAGATGTAATGTAGAAGGGTGTTCACTAGAGATGAGCAAATCGATTCTCTCAAAATACTAATCCTCAAAAGATTCTCCCAAAATCCTAGTCCTAAACACCTGTACATGTGTTGTACACGAGGTGTTAGTAGAAATACCTGATCACTTCATGATGCCAGGGCACCGTTATCCTATACACAGTCCGAGGTTGGAGACAGCTTCTCCTGGGCCAGACACGGGGAGTAAATGAACACACTGATGTCAGGTTAGGGATAACTGTCTTTACTAAACTGGGTGCAGATGGTATTACACATACAGCTGACTTTAGGTGAGATAGTGCAGCGTAACCCCTTGGGAGCTCTGTTGCCTTGCTGAGACTTGTGGTGCTTACATCAAACAGATTTATACTGACTTGCCAGACGGAAGATTGAATCCTGGTAGGTAGGGTCCTGTCAAGGTACTGAGGCCTTCTCTGCAGGGGCATGAACTTATTCCTTGCGAGTAATCCTTGCAGGATGACTAGTTGAGAGATTACATGTGAACTAGGCCTCTCCTTAGAGCACACAAAACAACACACCTTCACCAGACTGTGGCTCAGCAGTAATTAAACTGAAAAACAGTAAATAAAAATAAACATATGTGGTATTCCAAAGTCCAAAAAAGCGTATTTATGGTCACTTTTTATACCATTAAAAAATGAATAAAAAGTGATCAAAAAGTCCGATCAAAACAAAAATGGTACAGATAAAAACTTCAGATCACGCTGCAAAAAATGAGTCCTCATACCGCCCCGTACGTGGAAAAATAAAAAAGTTATAGGGGTCAGAAAAGGATATTTTTAAACGTATACATTTTCCTGCATGTAGTTATGTTTTTTACCAGAAGTACGACAAAATTAAACCTATATAAGTAGGGTACAATTTTAACCATATGGAATAATGATAAGGTGTCATTTTTGCAGAAATATGCACTGCATAGAAACGGAAGCCCCCAAAAGATACAAAATGGCGTTTTTTCTTCGATTTTGTCACACAATGTTTTTTTTTCCTGTTTCACCGTGGATTTTGGGGTAAAATGACTGATGTCACTGCAAAGTAGAATTGGTGATGCAAAAAATAAGCCATAAAATGGATTTTTAGGTGGAAAATTGAAAGGATTATGATTTTTAAAAGGTAGGGAGGAAAAAAGAAAATGCAAAAACTGAAAAACCCTGCGTCCTTAAAGAGGCACTGTCATTGTTAAAAACCTTTCATATATTGCAGGACTCGTTATAATCCATTTCACAATATACACATGTTAAAAAAAAAAAATTTCACCTGAAATTCAAGCTCAAAATAGCCGCCACTAGGGGTCGCCTGTCTTTTAACCAGACAGACTAGTCTAGATTTTACAGCATACTGGATACCGGCCGTAAAGCATACCGGTATCCAGTATAGGAGATTTCTATTGTGTATGCAAAACTACAGATAAAGGATGTGTGGACATGCTGGGAGCTGTAGTTTTAAAACAGCTGGAGGCAACACTGCTGTAACACAGTTATTTACAAACATTGCAGCTTCAGTTGTTACTAAACTACAACTCCCAGCATGCTGAAATAGTCAAAGCTTTCTCGGACTCCTGAATGACAAAGAAGTTGATCAGACATTCAGGATTCTGTGAAAGATGAATGACACACATAGTGACAGCTATGCTGATTAGCATCCAGCTTTACTAGGAGAAAATAAAACAGATAGAACATGTATCACTAATTATATAAAGATCTATTCTTATATTTATACATTTTATCCTGTTATGAATTCACCATAATGTCTTCTGATTACTGCAGGCAAGCTCCAAGTATCTTCCTCTGACACATGACACAGCATAAAACCAGAGAGGAAAGGGTTACAGAGTAGAGAGTACTGATTGGCTGACTGCCCGGGCTTGCTCCTGTGAGGGAGACAGACTGACACGCCCCCTCCAGCCTGCACAATGAAAAAGTAACTCACCAGCAGATAAATGCTTATATCTCTGGATATATAGGTCCGAGACACATAACAATTATATGCACATGATCAGGATTGGGTCCCAAGTAACATATCACTTTTTTTTGCACTAATACAGGCATGCTTTAAGGGGTTAAGTGAGTGCAGCTCCTGCGCTTGCTTCAAAATCACTTAAAGGAGTACTCCACTGGAAAACTTTTTTTTAAATAAACTGGTGCCAGAAAGTTAAACAGATTTGTAAATGACTTCTATTAAAAAAATCTTAATCCTTCTAGTACTTATCAGCTGCTGTTATGATCCACAGGAAGTTCTTAACTTTTTGAATTTCCTTTCTGTCTGACCACAGTGCTCTATGCTAACACCTCTGTCCATTTTAGGAACTGTCCGGAGTAGGAGCAAATCCCCATAGAAAACCTATCCTGCTCTGTACAGTTCCTAAAATGGACAGTGGTGTCAGTAGAGAGCACTGTGGTCAGGCAAAAAGGAAGTTCAAAAAGTAAAGAACTTCCTGTGGATCATAACAGCAACTGATAAGTACTGGAAGGATTAAGATTTTTTAATAGAAGTAATTTACAAATCTGTTTAACTTTCTGGCACCAGTTTATAAAAAAAAAATGTGTTCCAGTGGAGTACCCCTTTAACCCCTTAAGGACCAAGGGCATACAGGTACGCCTTTGCTCCCTGGTATTTAAGGACCAAGGGCGTACCTGTACGTCCGTGGGAATTTCGGTCCCCGCCGCGCACCGGGCGGGGATCGGGCCGGGGTGACTGCTGATATCTAACAGCAGGCACCCCGCGCAAATGCCCAGGGGGTCATTAGACCCCCCCCATGTCGGCGATCGGCGCAAATCGCAAGTGAATTAACACTTGCGATTTGCGCCGATTCCGGGTCATTACGGGTCTATGGTGACCCGGTGACCTGGAATACAAGGGGGATCGCGGGTGTCCTATACACCCACGATCCCCCTGTAGCGATAGGAGTGAGGTGGCAGGGTTGCCACCCCTCCTATCTCTGCTATTGGTGGTCTAGACGCGACCACCAATAGCAGATCGGGGGCGGAGGGGTTTACTTTCGGTTTCCCCGTCCTGCCCACCCACAATAGGCGGGGCAGGACGGGGAAACCGACAGGGATCGGCACCGAAGATCCACTTACCCATCGGCGACGGCAGCGGGTGATGATTGGCGGAAGAAGAGGACCGCGACGCAGCTCCCTGGATCCAACGGAAGCCGGTGAGTTACTTAGCAACATCTGGAGGGCTACAGTCTGAGACCACTATAGTGGTCTCTAAACTGTAACCCTCCAGATGTTGCAAAACTACAACTCCCAGCATGCCCAGAGAGCTGTTTAGGCTTTCTGGGAGTTGCAGTTTTGCAACAGCTGGAGGTCTACAGTTTGAGACCACTGCAAAGTGATCTCTATACTGTGCACCTCCAGATCTTGCAAAACTACAACTCCCAGCATGCCCAGACAGCAGTTTGTTGTCTGGGCATGCTGGGAGTTGTAGTTTTGCAACATCTGGATGTCCACAGTTTGGAGACCACTGTGCAGTGGTCTCTAAACTATAGCTTTCCAGATGTTGCAAAACTGCAACTCCCAGCAAGCCTAAACAGCTCTCTGGGCATGCTGGGAGTTGTAGTTGCGATCCCTCCAGCTGTTGCATAACTACATCTCCCAGCATGCCTTTCGGCGATCAGTACATGCTGGGAGTTGAAGTTTTGCAACAGCTGGAGGCACACTGGTTGGAAAATACTGAGTTAGGTAACAGAACCTAACTGAAGGTTTTCCAACCAGTGTGCCTCCGGCTGTTGCAAAAGTACAACTCCCAGCATGCACAGTCTGTCAGTACATGCTGGTAGTTGTAGTTTTGAAACAGCTGGAGGTTTGCCCCCCCATGTGAACGTACAGGGTACATTCACACTGGCGGGTTTACAGTAAGTTTTCTGCTTCAAGTATGAGCTGCAGCAAATTTTTCACCGCAGCGCAAACTCCTAGCGGTAAATTCACTGTAAACCCGCCAGTGTGAACGTATCCTAAAAACACTACACTACACTAACACATAATAAAGAGTAAAACACTACATTTACACCCCCTTACACTGTCCCCCTAATAAAAATAAAAAACGTATTGTACGGCAGTGTTTCCAAAACAGAGCCTCCAGCTGTTGCAAAACAACAACTCCCAGCATTTCCGGACAGCCACTAACTGTCCAGGCATGCTGGGAGTTTAGCAACAGCTGGATGCACCCTGTTTGGGAATCACTGGCGTAGCATACCCCTATGTCCACCCCTGTGCAATCCCTAATTTAGTCCTCAAATGCGCATGGCGCTCTCTCACTTCAGAGCCCTGTCGTATTTCAAGGAAACAGTTTAGTGCCACATATGGGGTATCTCCGTACTCAGGAGAAATTGCACTACTAATTTTGGGGGCTTTTTTTCCTTTTACCCCTTATGAAAAAGAAAAGTTGGGGTCTACACCAACCTGTTAGTGTAAAAAAAAAAATTTTTTTACACTTACATGCTGGTGGTGTCCTTTACTTTTTATTTTCACGGGAGGTAAAAGGAAAAAAAAGACCCCCTAAAATTTGTTACGCAATTTCTCCTGAGTACGGAGATACCCCATATGTGGGCGTAAAATGCTCTGCGGACGCACAACAAGGCTCAGGAGTGAGAGCGCACCATGTACATTTGAGGCCTAAATTGGTGATTTGCACAGGGGTGGCTGATTTTACAGCGGTTCTGACATAAACCCCAAAAAATAAATACCCACATGTGACCCCATTTTGGAAACAACACCCCTCACGGAACGTAACAAGGGGTATAGTGAGCCTGAACACCCCACAGGTGTTTGACAAATTTTCATTAAAGTTGGATGGGAAAATGGAAAAAAAAAAAAAATTTTCACTAAAATGCTGGTGTCACCCTAAATTTTTCATTTTCACAAGGGAAAATAAAAAAAAGCCCCCCAAAATTTGTAACCCAATTTCTTCTGAGTAAGAGCATACCCCATATGTGGATGTAAAGTGCTCTATGGGTGCACTACAATGCACAGAAGAGAAGGAGCGCCATTGGGATTTTGAAGAGAAAATTTGTCCGGAATTGAAGGCCACTTGTGTTTACAAAGCCCCCATGGTACCAGAACAATGGACCCCCCCCCATATGTGACCCCATTTTGGAAACTACACCCCTCATGTAATGTAATAAGGGGTACAGTGAGCATTTACGCCCCACAGGTGTCTGACAGATTTTTGGAACAGTGATCCGTGAAAATGAAAAATTTAATTTTCCATTTGCACAGCCCACTGTTCCAAAGATCTGTCAAACGCCAGTGGGGTGTAAATGCTCACTGCACCACTTATTAAATTCTAATATGCCAACTTATGGGGTGCCTCCATACTCAGAAGAGATGGGGTTACAAATTTTGGGGGGTATTTTCTGCTATTAACCCTTGCAAAAATTTGAAATTTGGGGGGAAACACACATTTTAGTGAAAAAAATGTTTTTTTTTTACATATGCAAAAGTCGTGAAACACCTGTGGGGTATTAAGGCTCACTTTATTCCTTGTTACGTTCCCCAAGGGGTCTAGTTTCCAAAATGGTATGCCATGTGGGTTATTTTTGCTGTTCTGGCACCATAGGGGCTTCCTAAATGCAACATGCCCCCCAAAAACCATTTCTGAAAAACGTACTCTCCAAAATCCCCTTGTCGCTCCTTCGCTTCTGAGCCCTCTACTGCGCCCGCCGAACAATTAACATAGACATATGAGGTATGTGCTTACTCGAGAGAAATTGGGCTACAAATATAAGTATACATTTTCTCCTTTTACCCCTTGTAAAAATTAAAAAATTGGGTCTACAAGAACATGCGAGTGTAAAAAATAAAGATTGTGAATTTTCTCCTTCACTTTGCTGCTATTCCTGTGAAACACCTAAAGGGTTAAAACACTTACTGATTGTCATTTTGAATACTTTGGGGGGTTTAGTTTTTATAATGGGGTCATTTGTGGGGTATTTCTAATGGGAAGACCCTTCAAATCCACTTCAAACCTGAACTGGTCTCTGAAAAAAAGCGAGGTTAAAAATTTTGTGAAAAATTGGAAAAGTGCTGCTGAACTTTGAAGCCCTCTGGTGTCTTCCAAAAGTAAAAACATGTCAACTTTATGATGCAAACATAAAGTAGACATATTGGAAATGTGAATAAAAAAAAATTTTTTTTTGAATATCCATTTTCATTACAAGCAGAAAGCTTCAAAGTTAGAAAAATGCAAAATTTTAAAATTTTTCATCAAATTTTGGGATTTTTCACCAAGAAAGGATGCAAGTTACCACAGAATTTTACCATTATGTTAAAGTAGAATATGTCACGAAAAAACAATCTCAGAATCAAAATGATAAGTAAAAGCATTCCAGAGTTATTAATGTTTAAAGTGACAGTGGTCAGATGTGCAAAAAATGCTCTGGTCCTAAGGTGTAAAATGGCCTGGTCCTTAAGGGGTTAATGCCTCAGGGTATACATGTACATTCTGGTACATAAAAGTAGGGAAGAGAGAGAGGAGCAGTGTAGATTGTAGAGTATATGTAATTTTCTGGTTGCTGAGCATGTGGAATTCTGTATGAATGATAAATATATACCATAAGTAGGATGAGAATTATTGATAGTAATTGGGAGAAGGTCATGGTTGGAGCAGGAGAGAAGAGTTACTAAATCCATAAACTGAAAAGAGTTAGAAGAATTCTAGTTCAAGTTAATTCCCATCCTTATGTGTAGGACGATCAGTGAGTTGCAAAAGGCCTAAGTAGCAGGTTAAAGACAATTACTGGGCAGATAGGGAGACTGGGCTGTTAATAGGGATGTTAAATCTACCCTTAATAAGGTGTAATGTCTCACAAGATTGGAAATAAGAAAGCTAGGCAGTAAGAGTGATCCAGAAAGTGATCACTGTGCACCTCAGTGTGCATGGGCCAACCAAAGTAAGAAAACCTAATTCAGAATACTCTGGACTTCAGACTGGGTCAAAGGTTCACCTTCTGACAAGACAATGACACAGCCAGGACAACACTGGAATAACTTTAACCCAATGAAACATCTCTGGAGTGACCTGAAAATGGCTTTTACTGACGTCCCCATCCAACCTGACGGAGCTTGAGAGGGTCTGCAGAGAAGAATGGCCAATCCAGACAAACAAACCTTGCAGCATCATACTCAAGAAGACTAAAGGCTGAAATTACCAACATAGATACTGAGTAAAGAGTCTAAATACTTATGTCAATGCAATATGTTAGATTAGCAGAAATGTCTAACATTCACTTTGTCATTTTTGGGTATTAGGTGCAAACAAATAAATTGTCAAACAAGTGAAAGGAATTCATAATAAATTTGAGTTGCTCACAATGGTTGATTTCTTAATTTTTTGGTTTAGTTCTGAAATAATTCTGTATAAGGCACTTACAACAATGATCTTAGAAATGTTGGGGGGGGGGGAAGGACAAAAAGACTAAGGTCAAAAGAGACCATTTGTGTTACTAGGAGTGAAAAAGGGTGCAGGTACATGAATTCAAGTAGGGTAAAATTAAAAAGGAAAGGAGATGGAGATGTTGCTGTCTTCTCTTGGCAATTTACCAGACTGTATGTTAACATTACACAAGCTGACTCTTATTCATGTCAGTGAACTGTGATAAACCACTAACCAAAAAATGTATGATTTATCATGGAAAGGAAGTACCAAACCTTCCCAGACAGATGGAACTCCCATAGAATTGGATTTAATTAAGGATTAGAGGATCCTTTGCTTTGATTTGTTTAGTCACTCAAAAACTTGCATGAATTTATCATAGTCCTTCAGGTGTAATATTTCTCCACTCTTCATAACTTTAAGGAAAGTATTCAGAATAACAGCAGTTTTAGATAATGCTTGCTTTGAGAACTGCTAATATTTTTAAAGCTCTTTACATTAGAGTATAAGCATCCACAACTTATTCTTTATCCTGTGGATCAGGGATATGGCTAAAGTGTAGATCTTCAGAGCAAGACCCAGGCTCTATGAGAGGAGCATGTGCTGCATATGGCACTCACTCTATTCCTTTTCTATGGGAGTGCCGAAAAGACCAGAATGAAGCATTCAGGCATCTCTGTTGCTCCCATAGAAATGAATAAAGTATGTGTTACAGTTGCGCTCCGGTCGGACTCGCCAGCCATGAGCTGTCCTTGCTGTCGGGGGGGGGCTGAGATACGCAGTGCAGGACACGCCCTTATGCGAGCCTGTCGCTCACTGTCCTGTGTCCTTGCTCCCTGATGTCCCCACAGCTCCGGCATGTGTGCCTCCGGCCCTTTGGGCGACCGCGTGCAGGAGCTCTGTTTCTAAAAAGGGCCAGTACCCTATTAGTTTAATTGTCTGCACCTGTCCTCTGGTCCATAAATATCCCCTCCTCCCTGCTCCCTGTGCTGGATCTTGGTTGTCTGTCTTAGTCTTTGTTTGTTTTAGCCTGAGTCAAGTCCTGTTCCAGAGTCAAGTCCTGTTCCAGAGTCAAGTCCTGTTCCACTGTCTGTGTACCTGTCCCTAGTTCCAGCCTGTCCTGTTCCCGTGTTCCGGCCTTGTCCTTCTGCCTTGCCATTCACGTCCTGCCCGCCACATCTTGCCAGTCTCTGTCTATGCCATGTCACCCCCCAGCTACCTGTGTGGATGAGTCGTGCCAGGAGTAGCGACCTGGGTGCCACCTGCCGCAGCAAGACCATTCTGCTTTGCGGCGGGCTCTGGTGAAAACCAGTGGCACCTTAGACCCCCCCTCCCTGGCACGGCTCAAGTCTCCATCCACACAGGCCCAGTGGATCCACCACCTGCTGTCCACTTGCCGTGATTCCTAACATCGTGTGTCATGAGTAGCACATGCTCCTGCCATAGAGCCAGGGTCCTGATCTGGAAATCGTGGGGGATCCCAACTTTTTTTCATGCTTTTCTTCTGCCCCTGCAAATTGTTTCTCTCCATTACCCCACTTCCTCCCTGTGTATTCCCTGTAAAAGACATCATGTTCTTGCTGTACATTCTATTTCCCTACCACTACACCTTCTTGACTATGATCTAATCCACTATACACACAGGAGCCTCCCACACAGTGGGAGGGAGAGAGTTGGCTGAAATCTCAACTACAATGTACAGCAGGAACAGAAAGTCCATTACAGGATGTAAACTAGAGGATGTAAGACCATAGAGACAACAGACTGTTTCTAGAGCAAGATGTAAGCATGAAAGTTGACAGCAATGTAGTAAAAAATACCAATATATTTAAATTTATCAGACAGTTTAAAATAGGTTTCATCATTGAAAAAGCCCTTTAAATAGGTTACAACAAAACCCAGAAAACAACAGTTCAGCAACACTAAATAAGCAGAAATTGTCCTAAAGAAGTTTATCAGAGATGCCAATTCAAGTTTAAAATATAAATGAATATGACACATAGTCAGAATTTTTAGTACTTAACACACACTATAAAAAATACACCTAGATAATAGATCACAAACTCTTAGACTCGTACTGCCCTTCTGCTAATAATGTGAACTAAAAGCTGCACATTTTATCTGCATGTATTTATCTGAAGTAGACAAAAATATTCAACTGATAGAAAGACTGGACTGTTCATCAAATTAGTCTGCAAAAAGTGAACTGAACAGCAAAAATTACATTGCTACAGAGAAGTGTAAATTAATTCCATTCTACAAAAATGTTAACTTTGTATAGTGATTTGTATATGGAACCAGGCTCCACCTTCCAACAATGGCTCTCAATACTCAAAAAGAACAGCTAGGGTAGGATAAGAAGATCTGCCAGCATGTAATTCATACCAGCAGGCATCAATGTCAGAAACCATTGTAAAATGGCAATTCATAAGATGACAAGAGCCATCTGAAATAGTAGTAGATTTGCAAGATGACTCAGAGAAAAGGCAAATGGTTAGCAGAGAGTGTAGGACAGCATGACTACAGAAATATGAACAGAACCCAATAACCCAATAAGCAAAAACTCTGCAACCTAGAAGAGAAAAACTTTTCAATGCAGATACTTAACTGCGTCACACAAAGACAGACTGGACAAGACACAAAAAACGTACATGGCAGCAGCCCCAAAAGCCATTAAATTAATCCTTTAATAGGCTAAGGCATCACTTTGAGCCAGACACAACAAAAGCCCAACATGGACCGATTTCTCTAGAAAAAGCAAGTTATGTTATCAGCAACTGGCTCAACATTAAAAAGCAGGACATATGGCCGAAATTCTACTGCATACGTAACAGGTGCCCATTGGATACATTTGGCCAAATATGTTAACGAAATGATAAAGGTTAGTACATTTTTGTAGGTATGTAAACAGTGCCTAAAATGGGTTACACAGCAGGCATTGTTGTGTACATAATGGGGGAAATAATCACAGACAGTTTCATTCTTAGACAGCAGAAACTTAGACTAGACAGTCTGAGAATGTAGCAGATTTTTAAGAGTGACTTATGCTGTTTAATAATCTATTGCACCTTTAGGTTAAGTTTTCACTTGGTTTTTTTTCTGACAGTTTTTGAGCCAAAGCCAGAAATATATTCAAAAGGAATAGGACATATAAAGGAAGGACTTATACTTCTCCTCCCTTATGGACCCACTTCTGACTTTGGCTCAAAACTGCAGTGGCAGTATTCCAACAACTGCCAGAAAAAACCCAAGTGGAAACTTAACCTTATTCTGCCTAGTCTAAGTTTTCACCACTTGTTAGTTGTCTTACTTTTAGTCCAATAATGAGCTGTACAAAGTGGCAAATTTTTGGGTTGTTTAACCCTATAAGGACTCAGGGCGTTGGGTGGGGACCGGACTGGGATGACTGCTGATATCTATCAGCAGGCACCCAGCACAAATGCCCAGGGGGGTCATTAGACCCCCCCATGTTGGCGATCACCGCAAATCGCCGGTGAATTCACACTGGCAATTTGCGCCGATTCCGGGTCATAAGGATCTAAGGCTCACAGGACCCCTTGTTACGTGCCTTGAGGGGTGTAGTTTCCAAAATGGTATGCCATGTGGGGATTTTCTGCTGTTCTGGCACGATAGGGGCTTCCTAAATGCGACATGCCCCCCAAAAACCATTTCAGCAAAATTCACTCTCCAAAATCCCATTGTCGCTCCTTCCATTCTGAGCCCTCTACTGCGCCCGCCGAACACTTGACATACACATATGAGGTATTTCCTTACTCGAGAGAAATTGGGTTACAAATTTTGGGGGGCTTTTTCGCCTATCTATTACCCATTGTAAAATTTCAAAAACTGGGTCTACAAGAAAATGCGAGTGTAAAAAATGAAGATTTTGAATTTTCTCCTTCACTTTTGCTGCTATTCTTGTGAAACACCTAAAGGGTTAACACCCTTACTGAATGTCATTTTGGATACTTTGAGGGGTGCAGATTTTATTATGGGGTCATTTGTGGGGTATTTCTAATATGAAGGCCCTTCAAATCCACTTCAAAACTGAACTGGTCCCTGAAAAATTCTGATTTTGAAAATTTTGTGAAAAATTGGAAAATTGCTGCTGAACTTTGAAGCCCTCTGATGTCTTCCAAAAGTAAAAACATTTCAACTTTATGATGAAAATATAAAGTAGACATATTGTATTTGTGAATCAATAAGTAATTTATTTGGAATGTCTGTTTTCCTTACAAGCAGAGAGCTTGTTAGAAAAATAAAAAATTTTCATCAAATTTTGGAATTTTTCACCACGAAATTATGCAAGTATCGACAAAAATTTACCACTAACATGAAGTAGAATATGTCACAAAAAACAATATCGGAATCAGAATGAAAAGTAAAAGCCTCCCAGAGTTATTAATGCTTAAAGTGACAGTGGTCAGATGTGCAAAAAATGGCAGGGTCCTTAAAGGGGTACTCCCCTTTAAGGGGATAAGATGCCTGATGGCGGGAGTCCCGCCGCTGGGGACCCCCGTGATCTTCCACACCGCACCCCGTTTGTGATAGCTGTCAAGCCCCCTCCCGTAGGCTTGCATTGAGGAGCGGAGCGTGACGTTACATGGGGGCGGAGGCGTGACGTCACACGCCGCTGGCCCTATGGTCGCCGGTAATCAGACCCGGAGCGAACACGGGGTGCCGCGTGCAAGATCACAGGGGTCCCCAGCGGCGGGACTCCCACGATCAGGCATCTTATCCTCTATCCTTTGGATAGGGGATAAGATGTCTAAGCACTGGAATACCCCTTTAAGGTGAAAATGGGCTGGGTCCTTAAGGGGTTAAGCAACACTTTCAGAAAGTCTATCCCACTTTCTCATAAGCCACACCCCTCTTGTAGAGCCTGGCTCAACAATGTCTAAAAAGTGTCTAAGATACATTGAAAATATGGTCATGTAAAGCATTTTTTTGGTGCAACTTATTGGTTCAAGCTATTTTATGTCCCCCAGGGACTTTAAAGGGGAACTCAGGTACTTGACATCTTATCTCCTATCCATAGGATATGGGATTAGATGTCTGATCGCGGGGGGATCTAACCTCTGGGACCCCAGTTATTTCCAGCCTGGCACCCTAGCATTCTGAACATTTATGATCATATTGCCTGCTGTGCTAGGCTTGGATCGGCCGTGGTCGACACATCCCCTCCATTCAGGTCTATTGGAAAGACTGTGATACAGTGTGTATCTCCAGATTTCCAATTGAGGTATATGGAGGGGGTGTGTTGACCACAGCTAAGGACAGCAGAGATTGCTATGTGAATTAACAGGGTGCTGGGCAGGAAAGCCCAGAGTCCGGACCCCACAAATAGACACTTATCTCCTATACTGTGGATGGGGATAAGATGTCTAGTACCGGAGTTCCCCTTTAAAGGGGTACTCCGCTGAAAGCATCTTATCCCCTATCCAAATGTTGTTAGATCGCAGGGGTCCTGCCGCTGGGTACCCCCACAATCTCTGGGTCAGCAGCATCCGCAATATGGAAGCTTGCAGCTTCTGCGTTTGTGACGTCACGCCGCATCCCTCCATTCATGACTATGGGAGGGGGCGTGATGCCTAGTACATAGCCGTCACACCTCCTTCCATAGATGAGTGGAGGGGGCGTGGTGACTAGCTCCATGCACCGAATGACAGGGGTGCCACAGCGGAGATCACAGGGGTCCCTATACTATCCTTTCAGTGGAGTACCCCTTTAATACACTGTTCAAAAAAAATAAAAAGGATCACTTAAATGGGCACTGTCATGAATTTTTTTTTTATATGTTGTAGTACTGATGTACTACAACATATTTGTAATATACTTTAATTATTTTTTTTTTTATTAAACCACTTTATTTTTACTTAGAAATCTGGCCACTAGGGGTCTCCCACCTAGTGGCCGACTGCAGCCTGGCGTGACGTCACGCCTGAATTCGGATGCCGGCCTGGCAATCGTTCCGAATTCATACAGCCTGCGCTCTCTCCCTGCCTGTCAATCAGACAGGCGGGAGCGAGCGCAGAGAGCGCGTTGGCTCCCTGGCCTCACACGCCGACCGGCCCCGCCTCCCACTGCTGCCTCAGGAAGGACACGGCCATGGGACTCACCAGGACTCACTTTGGGGTATGTCGGTTTGGGGTCGGGGTGGGGGGATTTTAGGGCTGTGGCCATGATCACCAGGACTCACTTCGGGTATGTCGGTTTGGGGTCGGGTGTTTTTTTTTTAGCGCTGCGGCCATGAGATTTATTGCTTTCGGGGGGGCATTGCGGGGGTTGCGCCGCGGCCATAACAGAACACAGCACAGGGTTTTCAGCACAGGGTGCCTCCAGCTGTTTCACCACTAAAACTCCCAGCATGCCCTGACAGCCAATAGCTGTTAGGGCAAGCTGGGAGTTTTAGTGGTGAAACAGCTGGAGGCACCCTATGTAGGTGAACTAAGGGCGGAAGTCGGCCCCCCCAGCAGGCATCAGTGACGTCGTGCCTGCTGGGGAAGTCTGTCTGGTAGTGAGCACACTACCAGGCAGACAAAAAAGCATTTTTAACATAGTAAAAAAAATAAAATTAAAGGCAGGGAGGGGGTTAGGGATAGATAAGCAATAGGCAGGGACAGGGAGAAAAAAAATGTGACAGATGTGACAGAGTCTGGAGACGCTGTGGAGAACATTCTGCTGCCTGCAACATCCTCCAGCATGACCGGATTGGTGGGGGTCAGTAATGGTGTGGGGTGGCATTTCTTTGGGGGGGTGCACAGCTGTCCATGTGCTTGCCAGCGGTAGCCTGACTGCCATTAGGTAACGAGATGAGATTCTCAGACCCCTTGTGAGATTATATGCTGTTGTGGTTGGCCCTGGGTTCCTGGCTGGAGTGTCAGCAGTTCCTGCAAGAGGAAGGCATTGATGCTATGGACTGACCCACCCGTTCCCCAGACCTGAATCCGATTGAGCACATCTGGGACATCATGTCTCGCTCCATCCACCAACACCACATTGCACCACAGACTGTCCAGGAGTTGGTGGATTCTTTAGTCCAGGTCTGGGAGGACATCCTTTAGGAGACAATCCACCACCTCATCAGGAGCATGCCCAGGCATTGTAGGGAGGTCATACGGGCACGTGGAGGCCGCACACCCTACTGAGCCTCATTTTGACTTGTTTTAAGGACATTACATCAAAGTTGGATCAGCCTGTAGTGTGGTTTTCCACTTTGATTTTGAGTGCGACTCCATATCCAGACCTCCATGGGTTGATAAATTTCATTTCCATTGATAAATTTTGTGTGATTTTGTTGTCAGCACATTCAACTATGTAAAGACGAAAGTATTTCATATGATTAATTAATTCATTCAGATCTAGGATAGGTTATCTTAGTGTTCCCTTTATTTTTTTGAGTAGTGTATATTGATATGATTTCTTTGCCATGACTCTGGCTACGGAGTTTTGCATTAAAATTTTAACAAGCCAAAACCTGGAACTGTGCTAGCGATAGCAGTACATGTCATGAGTGAAGAAACCTTACTTTTTTATTGTTCTTATTATTAGTTTTAAATCCAAAATGACAAGCTTCCTGGCCTGATCTAATTTGCTTCTAATGAAACTTATAAATTGTACTGGGTGGTAAAGCAAGAAAATGAAGACTAATTTGTCTTTTACTAACTTCCTTATCCTCCAGACATCTTATTTGTCACTTATTTGCCAGATACGGAGCGGCATTTAACCAGTCATTACAAGATGTCAGCTTTTCTAATTAGCACTTCCCGATCTCAATCTCCCAGGAGTCCTGTGTGGTATAAGGAGACATTGCTGTATTTTCCAGACACGGTCTTTGGCATGGGTAAGTAGCTATAAAATATGATTTTGTTGGGATTTAGTTAAAGTCTGAATGTTTTCCCCATTACTGGATTGTTATTTCCATGGAAACCATGTCAATTCTGAAATGCTCAGCCAGATGAAGTTTTGTATAGTATCCAAAAAACTCCTTTATGAGGCAACATCAGGATCATGTTTATATACCAGACACTGGGAAGGAAATCTATTCTGTGAAAAGAACTCTGCTAAAGTGAATCAAGTGTCAAAAATGCTCAATACACTCTGAGACTCTGCAATAATTATACTGCAAAAACACCCACACACCGGAATAGACCTGCAAGAGCAAAATTACATTAGTGAGTCACTAGATATTCCTACGTGTATTCCCACTGAAATGTTTTCCAGCCAGGATCCATTACATATAATGGCGGAAATATACACCATTTTCAACTATTTTCCAAGAAAGACAAAAAGTGCCCCATGATATGACAAGAGTTTACTATAAATAAAACTCGTGCCTGAAATTCATTGCCGGAGAGGCTTAAATACTGATCCAGACTCTTCTAAAGGGCATAAAAGCCTGGATATTATTTTATAGGCACTTGGAATAGCAATCCTGAAATTAGGAGGAATTATCCTTTATCAGCTTGTCACTTTGTGAACATCTGTTACCTGAGACTTCTTATGTACTTGTAAATTTACAGCCAGCTTTTTCGTAATGCATACTGTATAAAGTTTATTATTTAGGGAGACAAAGCTTATAAACAACTATTTTAAAATAAATTTTAGAGAGTATCACAAGAAAATAATAATACTTATATATGTTACTCACTAGGTAATGCAGATGCTTTACATGACTATTTTAGTTTTTTATGTCTAGCTTCTATATTTGGTTCACAAATCCCTCTGTTCTGCTGCTGACTCATTCTGTCATCCACTGCTCAAGGAAGGAGCATGTACCAGGCAAGCAATGAGCCATATTTTCTCCCCATGCATTCACTTTCCCCCTGAGTCTGCTGTGCTGTGCTGGGTCTCTTCATCCAATCACTGCAGACTGCTCTGTAACCCTCTACTCTCTGATTCCACACCAAGCATGGGCTTCAGCCTGAACAAAGATAATGCTGCAGCTGGACAAGGTTATGCTCTGGATGGTATAGGGACTCCTAGTAGTGTTTTTATAAGCCATGATTTCTATAAAAAGGAGATAACATTTATTTATGAAGTATATTAGAAAGGTTAATGTTTTGTCAAGATGTACAATACATATCAAGTTTTTTAGGGATACATTTACTCTATACAGTAGTGCTAATAAGATACCATAGTTACCCTTTAATCCCTCAACAACCAAGGACGTAAATGTACGTCCTGGTTCGGCAGTACTTCAGGCACTAGGACGTACATTTACATCCTGTACATGACTGCGAGCATAGGAGCGATGATTGAGTCATGTGCGGAAGGTCCCGGCTGCTGATAGCAGCCATGGACCCCCTGGTAATGGCCGACATCCGCGATCGTGCAAATGTCTGCAATTAACCCCTCAGATGCCGTGATCAATACAGATCACAGCATCTGTAGCAGTGCGACTACATTTTATGCTGATCTGATCGCCCGCGGCATGGCCGTGTGGATCAGATAAGCTGACATGGCAGACGGAGGTTCCCTCACCTGCCTCTGCCGCCTTCCCGACGTCCTCTGCTCTGGTCTGAGATCGAGCAGAAGATAGCCGATAACACTGATCAGTGCTATGCCCTATGCATAGTACTGAACAGTATTAGCAATAGAATGATTGCTATAAATAGTCCCCTATGGAAACATAAAAAGTGTAAAAAAAAATAAAAAGTTAAAAAAAGTTAAATAAAAAGTGAAAAATCCCCTCCCCCAATAAAAATGTAAAATTTCCCTTTTTCCCATTTTACCCCCCAAAAAAGTGAAAATGCCTGAACTATTAAAATATAATGTTAATAATTCCGTACAGTGAACAGCGTAAACATAAAAAAAAGGCCAAAATTGCTGCTTTTTTGTCACATTTATTTTTTGTCACAAAATTTATAAGAAAAAATGTATAAAAGTTTTATATACACAAATGTGGTATCAATGAAAAGTAAAGATCGCGGCGCAAAAAATGAGCCCCATACCGCTACTTACACAGAAAAATGAAAAAGTTATAGGTCGTCAAAATAGAGGGATTTTAACCCCTTAACGACCAAGGACGTATATTTACTTCTTTGGCCAGCTCCCGCGATATAACGTGGGGTCACGCGGTGACCCCCGTGTCATATCGGGTCGGTCCCAGCATGTATCTGAAGCCGGGACCTGGGGCTAATAGCGCGCAGCAGCAATCGCAGTGCCGCACGCTATTAACACTTTCAACGCGGTGTTCAAAGTTGAACACCGCGTCTAAAACGAAGGTGAAAGCTACCCGGCTGCTCAGTGGGGCTGATCGGGACCACCGCAGTGAAAATGTGGTGTCCCGATCAGCTGGGACACGAGCGGAGGTCCTCTTACCTTCCTCTGGCGTGTCCTTTCGGCGATTGATTGCTCCAAGCCTGAGATGCAGGCTTGAGCAATCGATCGCCGATAACACTGATCACTGCAAAGCTATGCAGTGAACAGTGTATAAGATCAGTGTGTGTGCAGTGTTATAGATCCTTTATATACAGTGTGATGTAGAAGTATTGGGTCTACACAACCCCAGTTAGTAACCCCGCAGACTAGGAAAATAGAGAAAAAACAAATTAAATATAGGGGTGTCGCTAAAATATAACATTTATTCTTTTCCTTTAAAAACCACCAATATGAAGAAAGTGATAACCAGGAAAAAGCGTGTAGGGAAACACAGTATTAGGTCCAGATCTATCCCTTATGGATAACCGGGATCAATCGATGTGGACCTATCCTATAGTAGTATTGGGGATATACCAGATTCCTCTCCCATACTATTTATTACATCACAATATGTATTACACACAGCCAAAAGGTATTCCCTTATGGTATGTCAGTTGTTCCCAATGCGTTTCTGTCCGTGTGTCAGTGAAAACGCACAAGGACGTCCTCAGGGGAACCTATTGATGCAGTAGTAGATGTCTAGAACATATAGCATATAATATAATATAGAATGTGATGCAGATGAGCTTAAATTGCCCCAACATGATTTTCATTTTATCCAGGGAAGTAGTCAGCCCGATTTTAACATGTGGGAACCCAGTTAGCGCCATCTGTGTTAAAGTATAAATAATCCTGCAATGGCAGGAGAAACGGGAAAGTGTCCCTGTCTCGGCGTTTGGCTCAGTGAAGCCGGCGTCACTGAGCCAAACGCCGAGACCAGACACTTTCCCTTATGGTATGTCAGTTGTCAGCAGAGAGCACTATGCTCGTGATGTCAGCAGAGAGCTCTGTGTTCCAAAAAGAAAAGAATTTCCTCTGTAGTATTCAGCAGCTAATAAGTACTGGAAGGATTAAGATTTTTTAATAGAAGTAATTTACAAACCTGTTACACTTTCTGGCACCAGTTGATTTAAAAAAAAAAGTTTTTTACCGGAGTACCCCTTTAACCTCTTAAGTACCCAGGGCGTATGGATACGCCCTCACACCCTGGGCCTTAAGGACCCAGGGCGTATCCATACGCCATGGCGTTTTCCGGTCCCTGCCGCTCGCCGGGCAGAGATCGGAAGCGGATGCCTGCTGAAATGCTTCAGTTTTGGGTCTACACCAGCATGTTAGTGTAAAAAAATTAATTGCTTACACTAACATGCTGGTGTTGCCCTATACTTTTCATTTTGACAAGAGTTAAAAGGGAAAAAAGTCCCCCAAAATTTGTAATGCAATTTCTCCCGACTACGGAGATACCCCATATGTGGGCGCAAAGTGCTCTGGGGGCGCACAACAAGGCCCAGAAGGGAGAGTGCACCATGTACATTCGAGGTGATTTGCACAGGGGTGGCTGATTGTTACAGCGGTTTTGACAAACGCAAAAAAACCAAAACCCCACATGTGACCCCATTTCGGAAACTACACCCCTCACAGAATGTAATGAGGGGTGCAGTGAGAATTTCCACCCCACTGGTGTCTGGAACAGTGGGCTGTACGAAATGTTTAATTTGCACAGCGCACTGTTCCAAAGATCTGTCAGACACCAGTCGGGGTAAATGTTCAATGTACCCCTTGTTACGTTCCTCAAGGGGTCTAGATTCCAAAATGGTATGCCATGTGGGGGTTATTTTTCTGTCCTGGCACCATAGGGGCTTCCTAAATGCGACATGCCCCCCCGAGCAAAATTTGCTCTCAAAAAGCCAAATATGACTCCTACTCTTCTTAGCATTGTAGTTTGCCCATAGTGCACTTCAGGTCAACTTATGGGGTACCTCCATACTTAGAAGAGATGGGGTTTCAAATTTTGGGGGGGTATTTTCTGCTATTAACCCTTGCGAAAATGTGAAATTTGGGGGGAAACACACATTTTAGTGACATTTTTTTTATTTTTTACGTATGCAAAAGTCGTGAAACCCCTGTGGGGTATTAAGGCTCACTTTATTCCTTGTTACGTTCCTCAAGGGGTCTAGTTTCCAAAATGGTATGCCATGGGTTTTTTTTTGTTTTATTTACTCTCCTGGCACCATAGGGGCTTCCTAAATGCTATTAACCCTTGCAAAAATGTGAAATTTGGGGGCAAACACACATTTTAGTGATTTAAAAAAATTTTTTTTTTACATATGCAAAAGTCGTGAAACACCCGTGGGGTATTATGGCTCACTAAATTCCTTGTTAAGTTCCTCAAGGGGTCTTTCCAAAATGGTATGGCATGTGTTTTTTTTTTTGCTGTTCTAGCACCTAAATGCAATATGTCCCCCAAAAACCATTTCAGAAAAACGTACTCTCCAAAATCCTCTTGTCGCTCCTTCGCTTCTGAGCCCTCTACTGCACCCGCCGAAAACTTTACATAGACATATGAGGTATGTGCTTACTCGAGAGAAATTGGTCTACAAATATAAGTATAAATTTTCTCCTTTTACCATGCGAGTGTAAAAAATGAAGATTGTGAATTTTCTCCTTCACTTTGCTGCTATTCCTGTGAAACACCTAAAGGGTTAAAAGGCTGACCGAATATCATTTTGAATACTGTGGGGGGTGCAGTTTTTATAATGGGGTCATTTGTGGGGTATTTCTAAGATGAAGACCCTTCAAATCCACTTCAAACCTGAACTGGTCCCTGAAAAATAGTGAGTTTGAAAATTTTGTGAAAAATTGGAAAATTGCTGTTGAACTTTGAAGCCCTCTGGTGTCTTCCAAACGTAAAAACTTGTCAATTTTATGATGCAAACATAAAGTGGACATATTGTATATGTGAATAAAAAAAATGTTTTGAATATCCATTTTCCTTACAAGCATAGAGCTTCAAAGTTAGAAAAATGCTAAATTTTCAAATTTTTCATAAAATTTTGGGATTTTTCACCAAGAAAGGATGCAAGTTACCAAAAAATTTTACCAATATGTTAAAGTAGAATATGTCACGAAAAAACATTCTTGGAATCAGAATGATAACTAAAAGCAATCCAGATTTATTAATGTTTAAAGTGACAGTGGTCAGATGTTCAAAAAATGGCAGGGTCCTAAGGTGTAAAATGGCTGGGTCCTTAAGAGGTTAAGGTCAAAATGGGCTTGGTCCTTAAGGGGTTAAGCTCTGAGAAAACTTTCTGAAATACAAATTTGTTGACAATGACTTTAGCTACATTATAATAATACTAAACAGAAATCAGTTTGGCTTTTTTTCAATGGTTATTCATCTAATTTTATTATACATCTTCTGCAAAATCAAAAACTACAACATGAATTACAAAGGTAGAATAGAAGCAATACCTTTATCCATATACAAGGCCATTACACATGGATGACCTTTACCCTTAGTAAACATAAAGACGCACCTTTTCGTAATGTTACACATGACAGGTGACAATTATCATTAGAAAACAACTCCTTCACCTTTCAGGTTTTTAAAACAGGAAAACAAGTTCACTGAACCTCATACTGGGCAATAAGTACAGCTATAAAGTATAAATGACACGGAAAGTGAAAGGCCAAGGTTCACAAGGTTTTTACTTTTGGCCAGATTTCTCTGTCATTCTCAGAAAATGGTATGAAAAAGAACATAATTTAACATTCCTCTCTTATTCATACAGAAATGTGCAAAATGCCAATAGTAATGTCACCTATTTAGATACCTTGAAGGGCGGAGCCTTGGGGCTCACACACATGGCTGTATATTACAGCTCTGTTTTGTACAAAGCTATAATTTGTATGCAATAGAGTAACATAGGGACTTTTCTGGAGTTGAAAATATTTTCTTGCCACTCCCTCATGTTTTTAATACCTTTGGATAGACGTTTAAGATTATATAAACATGGCAGAAGGACACTTTCAAGCAGAACAATGCACCATGCAGCAAGAGTTGTATAGTCATTGACTGGTTGACGGTTAGTGTTCCTTGTTTTTATGACCTTTTTGGGACAAGATAGAATGGGCTGTTTAGATCAAGTCTCTGCAACTATTAAGTGGTCTGAAGGCCAAAAAAGATTCAATGCGCTTCTAGGTGAATGTGACCATTCATTGTATACCTTCATGTGAGTGTAATCCTGATGTTTACAATGAAAGCTTGACAGTAGGAGGAAACCAGGGCCAACCGCACCAGCATATGGTCTCACAAGGGGTCTGAGGATCTCATCTCAGTACCTAATGGCACTCAGGATACCTCTGGCAAGCACATTGAGGGCTGTGCGGCCCCCAAGAAAATTCCACCCCACACCATTACTGACCCACCACCAAACCAGTAATGCTGCAGGATGTTGCAGGCAGCAGAACGTTCTCCATGGCGGCTCCAGACTCTGTCACATGTGCTCAGTGTGAAACTGTTATCATCTGTGAAGAGCACAGGGCGCCAGCGGCGAATTTGCCAATCTTGGTGTTTTCTGGCAAATGCCAAACATCCTGCATGGCTTTGGGCTGTAAGCAAACCCCCTACCTGTGGACATTGGGCCTTCATGCCACCCTCATGGAGTCTGTTTCTGACAGTTTGAGTGGACACATGCACATTTGTGGCCTGCTGGAGTTCATTTTGCAGGGCTCTGGCAGTGCTCCTCCTTGCGCAAAGGTGGAGGTAGTGGTCCTGCTGCCGGGTTGTTGCACTCCTACGGCCTCCTCTACATCTCCTGATGTACTGTACCATCTGTTGGTAGCACCTCCATGCTCTGTACAATACACTGATAGACACAGCAAACCTTCTTGACACAGCACACATTGATGTGCCATCCTGGATGAGCTGCACTACCTGAGCCACTTGTGTGGGTTGTAGACTCCGTCTCATGCTACCACTAGAGTGAAAGCACCGCCAGCATTCAAAAGTGACCAAAACATCAGCCAGGAAGCATAGGAACTGAGAAGTGGTCTGTGGTTACCACCTGCAGAACAACTCCTTTATTGGGGGTGTCTTGCTAATTGCCTATAATTTCTACCTGTTGTCTGTTCCATTTGCACAACAGCATTTGAAATTGATTGTCAATCAGTGTTGCTTCCTGAGTGGACAGTGTGATTTCACAGAAGTGTGATTGACTTGAGTTACAATGGGGTGTTTAAGTGTTCCCTTTAGTTTTTTGAGCAGTGTAGCATACATCTCCTTTGAGCACACATCTACTATTGCTCAAAATGTATTATGTGGTGTGCAACTTTTAATAAATTTTACACACCACAAACAGATGGTGCTTATGATAAAGTCCCCCTCAGTGTTAAATGTATCATTTCTGCACCAGCGCAGAATGGCATATTAACACAAAATTGTTGCGCGAGACCCGTCTTTGTGCAAAAAATGTTGCCCAGACTCCCACTTTTTGCTAAACATTTTGCGCAGAAAAAGACTATAAGCTGGTGCAGAGAATGATACATTCCCTCCAATTTGTATGGGAAAAGGAACATGGCAATGCTCTTTCGGCTGACAAGTAACTCGTGTCTGGCCAGCATTACTAAATATTAACAATGTCAGAATGAGCAAATATACTGGCCATGTATGGTTATGGAACTCCTCTGTGACTTCTAATATTCTCATAATTTACAGAAAGGGGGTATTGCCATCACAGCAAAGAGAACTGTTTACACGTGTCTCATTCCACTGGCACATACATAGAACAGAGAATTGGGTGAGTACAGGGTGTTTCATAATAACACGCATCAGCTAAAGGCTATTTTCGGATCACTGCACCATAACCGGATCTCAGTTGTTTACTTACTTGGTTTATTTTATTGTCAGCAAACAGAACTTTCCTTTGCACTACCATAAAAGCATAAAGATTAGCAGTCACTAGGAAGAAGTGGTAGATAAAAGCACAGTGATTCTGGAATTATTTATAGCACTCAGTACAGATTTTAGTCTTTCTGTCTTCTTCCCCCTGTAGAGTATGGGGGATGCCATAGTGATGTTGAGGTTTCTTCTTCACAATACCTCATGTGCCTTCATTCTTTACTTTGTTTATTCATGTGACTTTGCTGTTTGTATGTGTGACCTGTTTATATATTGTATTATGCTTGACATTTTTATTTTACATAGAGATGTGTGAAGCTTTAATGCTGGGTTGTTGTCATACTGACGTCCAGGTTTTCAGAGGTTGGCTCTAAGCTAAATTTTTCATGTGTTTTGAAGCTCACATTAGTTTTTGGACCTTTTCAGTGCGTTGCAACCTAGTTTATAATAGAGGCAAAACAAATGATTTTAGGTGTGTGACAGGCAGGGTTGTTAGGTAGGAAGAGTCTTATTAAGCAAAAAAGTTTAAAATGCAGGGAAAGCCATTTTATCTGGAGATATCTATTACTCAGCCAAACTCAGCCAGTGCCCTGAGTAGGTAAGTAAGGATGGCAGTAGGATTTCAGCAATGTTTAAGTGTGATCTCAAACCTACTTGCTGTTCCTATTGTGACATTCCTATTAATCACTGTAGACAAATGCAACCTGTTATCACAAATCAGGTATCACCATTAATGGATCTAAAAGCGTACACAGCCCTGTATCCACCCTGCCATTGGGCACACCACTATCCTGATAGGAGGCTTCATTTGTGGCCAACCACTAAATAGGATCTAACCCAGAATGAGTTTTCCGTTATTTGCTTTTTTTATTTGCTTTTTCTATGGCAGGGCAGCAAAGCAAATGGTTCCTTGTTCCTCTATAGTAGGAGCTACATCTGCATTTCAAGGACATGGATGTAGTTAAAACGAGTGCAAGGGGACAGTTTTTAATGTGTAACCCCACCCTCCTTAAACACAGTCAGTGAGCTTCACCATTTATGTGGGTCTGGGCCACTACTCCGTCTGCCTCCCTTTATCCCCACTAAGCTTTCTCCCAGTTTCCCGTGAAACTCCTGTGGAACATGGAGCTTTTTCATCACCCCCTTTTCAAAATAAATCAGATTTTTTAATGAATATACATTCTTCCTCTGCTTTACCATATTATGTACAAAACAGGTTATATCTGTTTGGATTACCTTGATTCGTTTTAGTGGCCTCCATCCTTTAGACATGTTTAATTATATGATATTTTAGTAATGTTTAGTGTATTAGTTAATGTCTCATAAACATGTGATCTACTTTTTCACATCATTGGTGGTATATGTACCAATTGCTGATTCTGTCTTGGTCTTTTTAAATAAAGGGGTACATTAAATGGGCACTTCCATTTAACATGATTTTTAATATTTGATTCCTTATGCCAAATAAATAACTTTTGTAATTGGCTTCCATAAAAAAAGGGGTTTGTTAGTTTTTTTGCTGTATACTTTTGCCCACCAGACTGAAAGCTGCACAGACTAAAAGCTGAACAGAGCCTCACTGAAAGAAGCACAGACAAAAAGTAGCTGCACAGACTAAAAGTGCTCAGACTGAAAGCTGCAAAGAGCTTCACTGAAAAATACACAGACTAAAAGCTGCTGCACAGAGCTTGAGGTCTTCTATTCATCAAAGCACAGCAACCATGTGAGGGTGGAAGTGGTCCCCCAGCAGGCTTCAGTGATATAATGCCTAAGGGTGGGAGGGGGTGTTAAAAGTAGTTTGGGAACATAGCCTGAGTTAGTTTAGAAAAGTTTATTTAGTGACAGGTACTCTTCAAACCTCTAATCCTTAAAGCTTACTTCTACTTTTAAAAACCTTTAAATTTAAAAAATCTGCATGGATTGCTACATTAAGGCTGGGCTTACACTGCAGAATTTCCGAGTGTATATATGTTTAGAATTTACGCTTGAAGATTTTAGTAAAGCAGAGTACCATTGCTGTCAGTGGGATTCTGCTACACAGTCCACACAACGGTTTTCAGTGGTGGAGTTTCCACTGCTAAAATTTTGCTGTCAGCAGAATTATCTTGGTCATTCTTCAGGTGAAATCCATGTGGAATATGTTGCTGTCTATGCTTTTGAATACTCTATTGCTCTCTGTTATTGTACTTCGTACTCTCCTGGCTTTGACTCAGCTTGTTGACTTTGTTTTCAGTGTGTGTGTGTGTTTAGGCTGTTTTCTGTTAGTTTTGTGTGCCTCCAGCTGTTTCTTCACTTCCTACCGTATTACATTTTATTGTTTTGACTTTTGACTGTCCCTGCATGTATATTAGGAAGGGACCATCTTCGTGGTTGTGGACACGTTGTTAAGGATGGGTACACAAGTAAGCAGGGAACGAGGGTGTGGGCAAGTTTAGGGCTGAACTCTATCCCTGCCCAATGTAACAGTTAGATCACAAAAGCAGCCCTGGTCTAAGGAGTGAACTGCTGATGACAATGATGATGGCTAAATAGCAGCAGAGTGAATCACAGCAAAGAAAATGTTATTTCATATCAGCAGTCCTGGTCTAAACCGTTAACTGCTACTGATGACAATAACAAACTAATGGAAGACGGGAGTAAATTTAGCATGCAGCACTATGTGAAGTATTTACACAAGGGACAGTTGCCTAGAACTTAAAGCATAGTCAGAGATAAGAGGGAAGCATTGATTTACCTTTTAGGCACATTGACAGGCAGTGGACAGTAGGTTGCAGAGAAGTAAGACACTTAGTGGCAAAGATTTTGGAGCTTCATTTGTGGTGTAAGGAGTCATTTTTGGCAAAAAAAAGATGTAATTAACAAATAGGCTATCAAATGGAGGTAAGATATTTAAAATGACAGTGACCATTTGCATTGTGAACCATTGCCATGGAATTATTAATATGTAGGAGCACATTTTTACATAGTCACATGTCTATCAAGTTCAAAGTATTTTCTGAACAATTTACTATGAGAGGTTAAAGTTACATTAAATTGTTGGCTGATTCTGTATTGTTTCTCTTTTTTTCAAGGCCTGCTTTATATTAGATGCCTGTTTAAGGAGCTTCGAGTTTAGCGCTCAGTGGATGTTCCCTGTGCAGTATGGTTCAGTCCTACTGCCTTCTGAAGATGCTTTATAAGCTGTCTCCTCCCTCTGTGCCTTATTATACTGCTTCCAGTGTGCAAACTATGATTTGTGTGAGAAAATGCATCTCAGAAGTCATAGGAATATATTCACATTCTGTACATGACTAACACCTGGTCTAACTGAAAATGCCTCTATAGAGCTAAGGGATAACATGTAAATAGGCTTGGAGTAATATATGGTCGAGGGATCAAACTGCTCCCAGGGTTAGTAATCTGAAAATCATGGAGAAGTAGTAAGAAAATCTGGATTCTCATAGAGGTACATTACGTGCCTATGGAATGCTATGGGCACCATAACACAAATCTCGAATAAGGCCATGTTTCTGAGCACTTAAGAAACTGTGCAGGAATGTCATAACTAGAACACAGTTACAGCTGTTATTATTGGAAACATTTATCACAAACCTTGCAAGGTTTTTAATGACTAAGTCTCACACATCACTAAAGTTAAAAGAAAACCAAATCTAGAAGTGAATGATAAAATAAAACAAGAAATGTAATTACTTACATCTGTCAACCTGCATGATGCTTAAATGGGCACTGTCAGATACGAAAATTTTTGATATGTTGTAAAGCATGTATAACCAATAGGTTTGCAATTGCTTTCATTAGAAAATTTTCAGTATTTCATACTGAAAAAACCAAACAACTGCCCCCCTGCCAGCTTGGACACATACTAGTCCTGCTGTGTCCATGAGTCATCACCTATGTCATGGACGCACTTCCTTGATTGACTGTCAGTGAGGACAAGCTGGGAGTTGTAGTTTTGCTAATGCTAGGGGAGATGTGAGCAGACAGCATACTGAGAGAGGGGGCGGAGACCTGCACAGTGAGGCCACGCCCCCTCCCTTTGAGAGGAATTCAGACTAGTGAGCTAAATTTAAAGTGTAATAAAAAAAAGAAATAAAGGTGATAGACACATAAAAATTAGATGCACATGGTCAGGATTAGGTACTGAGTGATATATATATATATATATATAAAAAAAAGTTTTTTGTTGGATCTGATGGGTACGCTTTAAATAAACAAACAATCTTGTAGAAATCCTTCAGAGAACACAGGGGGTTAAAGAGATTTTTGCTTTGGGCATGGACACATACATGGACAAAGTTGATGGTACCCTTCTGTTGAAGATAGAAAATCCCTTAATGCTCCTTGAAATAACTTGAAGCCGACCCCCCATCAAGTCGGCTCCCCCGTCAGGTCCCGGTCCTTCTGTACGCGCTGCCAGCCGTGGCATAGTGGTAGACAGAAAGTGAAAGTACAAGTCTCTTCAGTGAAGTGAGGAACAGAAAGTTCTGCTTTGTGGGTCCTCAGGGGAAAGAATAAAGACATCCCCTGAAAACAAGCCATAATGTGTCTTCTTGAGGAAAAATAAATATGACAGTGTCTTATTTTAAGGGAAACAAAACGCAGTATATATCTTTGTTGCGTTTCCTTTCTACAAGGTTTAGGTAGGAATTCAGAGCAATACCAGGTACTCAGCTAGTTGTAATATAAGACAAAGTCAGGACAAAAAGGAAATTAGGATGAAAGTGGGACTGGGATCCATTTTTCTTGCATTTCTCTGTTTAGTGTTCCCTTAATGACAGTTTTGCTCAGTTCCAGAACTTGTTCCTACAGTGTTAATGAATATGCCCTATAGTTTTTCCCACATTATCAGTATTATGATCTGCTGGGATGCTAGCTAATTGTAGTGGCCAGTCCTTCATTTTGCTTCTATAATCTAGTGACCAATGCTATATTATATAACAGTGTTTCCCAAGCGCGGTTCTCAAGTCCCCCCAACAGGTCATGTTTTCAGTTGTTCCTTAGTCTTTCACAGGTGATATAGTTCTGGTCAGTGAATCAGACATCACCACAGTTATATCACCCGTGAAAGACTAAGGAAATCCTGAAAACATGACCTGTGAGGGGGATGTGAGGACCGCACTTGAGAAACACTGTTATATATAGCATCTAGCATCTGCAGGTAAACGGAACATTAATTTCCCCAACTTCTGCCAAAATTTAGTGTAGTGTCCCGGTACCGTATAGTATACCCTCCATTCAGTGCCCTCCTCTACACAATCTTTCCATCTATAGGCCCACAAACTGTAATAATGCCCTCCTTGGTGTCCTGCACAGTAAAAGGACAGGTAGATAGGTAGCCAGGTAACCCCCTTCTTTCCCATAGGTATATGCAGAGTTACAGCCCCCCACTTTCCCATAGGTATATGCAGTTACACCCCCCTCTCTTTCCCATAGGTATATGCAGAGTTACACTCCCCCCCCTCTTTCCCATAGGTATACGCAGAGCTACACCCCCCCCTCTTTCCCATAGGTATATGCAGGGTTACCCCCCCTCTTTCCCATAGGTATATGCAGAGCTACCCCCCCTCTTTCCCATATGCATATGTGGAGCTACCCCCCCCTTCCCCATAGGTATATGCAGAGCTACACCCCACCCTCTTTCCCATAGGTATATGCAGAGCTACACCCCACCCTCTTTCCCATAGGTATATGCAGAGCTACACCCCCCCTTCCCCATAGGTATATGCAGAGCTACACCCCCCTCTTCCCCATAGCTATATGCAGAGCTACACCCCCCTCTTTCCCATAGGTATATGCAGAGCTACACCCCCCCTTCCCCATAGATATATGCAGAGCTACACCCCCCTTCCCCATAGGTATATGCAGAGCTATACCCCCTTCCCCATAGATATATGCAGAGCTACACCCCCTCTTCCCCATAATTATATGCAGAGCTACACCCCCCTTCCCCATAGGTATATGCCGATATACACCCCCCCCTCTTCCCCATAGGTATATGCAGAGCTACACCCCCCTTCCCCATAGGTATATGCAGAGCTACACCCCCCTTCCCCATAGGTATATGCAGAGCTACACCCCCCTCTCCCTCCCTTTCCCATAGGTATATGCAGAGCACCCCACCTCTCCCTCTTTCCCATAGGTATATGCAGAGTTACACTCCCCCCTCTTTCCCATAGGTATATGCAGAGCTACACCCCCCTCTTTCCCATAGGTATATGCAGAGTTACACTCCCCCCTCTTTCCCATAGGTATATGCAGAGCTACACCCCCCTCTTTCCCATAGGTATATGCAGGGTTACCCCCCCCTCTTTCCCATAGGTATATGTGGAGCTGCACCCCCCTTCCCCATAGGTATATGCAGAGCTACACCCCCCTCTTTCCCATAGGTATATGCAGAGCTACACCCACCCTCTTTCCCATAGGTATATGCAGAGCTACACCCCACCCTCTTTCCCATAGGTATATGCAGAGCTACACCCCCCCCTCCCCATAGGTATATGCAGAGCTACACCCCCCCCCTCTTCCCCATAGGTATATGCAGAGCTACACCCCCCTTTTTTCCCATAGGTATATGCAGAGCTACACCCCCCCTTCCCCATAGGTATATGCAGAGCTACACCCCCCTTCCCCATAGATATATGCAGAGCTACACCCACCCTCTTTCCCATAGGTATATGCAGAGCTACACCCCCTCTTCCCCATAGATATATGCAGAGCTACACCCCCCTCTTTCCCATAGGTATATGCAGAGCTACACCCCCCCTCTTCCCCATAGGTATATGCAGAGCTACACCCCCCTTCCCCATAGGTATATGCAGAACTACACCCCCCTCTTCCCCATAGATATATACAGAGCTACACCCCCCTTCCCCATAGGTATATGTAGATACATCCCCCTCTCCCTCCCTTTCCCATAGGTATATGCAGAGCAACCCCCCCTCTCCCTCCCTTCCCTATTGGTATATGCAGAGCACCCCCCTCTCCCTCCCTTCCCTATAGGTATATGCAGAGCACCCCCTCTCCCCCCTTCCCTATAGGTATATGCAGAGAGCACCCCCTCCCTCCCTTCCCTATAGGTATATGCAGAGCACCCCCCTCTCCCCCCTTCCCTATAGGTATATGCAGAGAGCACCCCCTCCCTTCCCCATCGTATATGCAGAGTACCCCCCTCTCCCCCTTCCCCATAGGTATATGCAGAGCACACCCCCCTCTCCCCCCTTCCCTATAGGTATATGAGTGACGTCACCAGCACCTGTACTGCGTGCTGCGTTGCAGCGGAGGTCACGTCTCCTCTGTGTAGCTGCAGATGCAGCTCACACAGAGGGGATGCCTTCTCCTGTATGTGCGTGTATCGCGCATACAGGAGAATGTAGCGCTGTCTGCTGGGGATCTGGGACGAGTGTCCCGGACCTCAGCAGCGGCGGCGGGTCAGTCCGCCCCTGGCACCCCCCCTTGAGAGTGGCACCCGGGGCGCCCCCCCCCCCTTGGTACGCCACTGTATACAGAGGAGCTCTCACCCTGGCTTCATGAGTGATAAGGGTTAAACAAGCACCCTTTAGTTACCACACAGCTACACCCCATATACCCTACATCCCCAGGCTACCACATTAGCATTAGGTTTTTGGTGACAGATAGCACAGTCGGTATTTTGTATAATGGTACATTTGTATAATGGTACATTTTGTATGTGGTACAGTCAGCATTCAGTACTGTCTAGGCACTGATATATTCAGTAGGCTGCACCCTAGGGGTTCTGTGGCCATGTTATCCTTGATGTTCCAGTCACCTTCTAATCCCTTTTGGTATCTTGTTAGTTTCATGGCACAGTCAGCTGTCTACAATTACTGGTTTCCTGTAAGATCAGATTACATAGCTTTCAAGGCCTACTTACGCTGCCCACAAATCAGTCTCTATAATTACAATCCTTAGCTGTGTCCCTACATGGCATAACCTCCGGAAGCAGGTTACATTTTAATTTCTAAATGTAGTATACGCAAGTGCAGGTATAGATTGGGTGGTTTTATTACTTTAGTTTACTTTGGTACCAACAGCTTGTGGTTTACATGGATTTTTTGTCAGTTCCTTTTTTCTAGTTTATTATTAATTTAATAAAAGAAACAGTGACTGTGGATTTTAAGAATAAGATATACATTAATAAAACATATCATTAAAAACTTAAAGGACATCTGCAGCAAAAGACAACTTATCCCCTATCCACAGGATAAGGGATAAGTGTCTGATCGCAGGGGGTCCGACCACTGGGACCCCCGCAATCTCCCAATCGGGGCCCCGTATTGCTGCTATATGTGAGCGGCTAATGTGCGTAGCGTCGACCTCTCTGAGGTTGACGGTACGCCCTCTCCACATACAGTCTATGGGAAAATCGGGGAGTCACGAACGCTGTCTCCCCCTCTCCCATAGAACGACATGGAGGAGGTGTGTCGCCAGCAATTGCAGGGGGTCCCAGCGGATCAAACACTTATAGCCTATCCTGTAGATAGGGGATAAATTGTCTTTTGCTGAAGATGTCCTTTAAAAATATTTTAAATCATGCTGCTTGTGACAAAATGTTACCCTACAATAAGCATTGTGCAACAGAATCTGGATTCATCTCACCAGACAGATTTTTTCCAGAGTTCAATGCTCATTTGCCCACTAGAGTTTTGCCTTTTGTTTCCCTTAGACAGCAATGGCATTCAAATTGGTTGTCTGCTGTTTTAACCCATCTGTGTAAAGGAATGATAAGTAGTGCATTTGTAGATGAAAGTTGTATCAGCAGCATTGTATTCGACTGCAATGTGCTTGACTCTGCCTGTTCTTCAGAATAATACTTGGGACTTAGTAGAGTAGAAATCCAATTTTTCTGGCAGGATTCACCAAATGAGACATGATCATTTAATGCACCAATAGAAGTTTATGAGATATACCATAGGAACAATATGTTTCTGGGCTTTGGAGCCCCTTTTTCAAATAGGATGGAATAAATCCATATGCCATCCCAGGGTAAGGTGCTCCAAAGACCAGAAATGCATTGTGCGTATGGTATATCCAATAAACTTCTATTAGTGATTTACATTTTCATGTCTCTTATGGAGGATGGCACTCTAGTAGGCACTTGGAAGGCTGCATCATCTATTTAATGCCTGTACAGTGGGATCTAAAGTTTGGGCACCCCAGGTAAAAATTTGTATTAATGTGCATAAAGAAGCCTAGGAAAGATGGAAAAATCTCCAAAAGGCATCAAATTACAGATTAGACATTCTTACAATATGTCAACAAAAGTTAGATTTTATTTCCATCATTTACACTTTCAAAATAACAGAAAAATAAAAAGCAACGTTTGCAAAAGTTTGGGCACCCTGCAGAATTTATAGCATGCACTGCCCCCTTTGAGAACAATCCATGACACTGGCAGGTCTCAGTTTTGCAATCATCCTCTGGGAAGGTTTTAAATGCCAAGACTCAAAGGTTTTAAATGCCCAGACTCATCTGACCTTGCCCCAACAATCAGCACCATGGGTTCTTCTAAGCAGTTGTCTAGAAATCTGAAACTAAAAATAGTTGACGCTCACAAAGCTGAAAAAGGCTATAAGAAGATAGCAAAATGTTTTCAGATGTCAATATCCTCTGTTCGGTATGTAATTAAGAAATGGCAGTCATCAGGAACAGTGGAAGTTAAAGCAAGATCTGGAAGACCAAGAAAAATATCAGATGGAACAGCTCGCAGGATTGTGAGAAAAACAATTCATAACCCATGTTTGACTGCACAATCCCTCCAGAAAGATCTGGGAGACACTGGAGTTGTGGTACATTATTCCACTATAAAGAGATACTTGTACAAATATGGTCTTCATGGAAGAGTCATTAGAAGAAAACCTCTTCTGCGTCCTCACCACAAAAATCAGCGTTTGCACTTTGCAAATGAACATTTAGACCAGCCTGATGTATTTTGGAAACAAGTTCTGTGGACCGATGAGGTTAAAATTGAACTTTTTGGCCGGAATGAGCAATGGTACGTTTGGAGAAGAAGGGGAACAGAATTTAATCAAAAGAACCTTTGTCCAATTGTTAGGCATGCTGGTGGATCAATCATGCTTTGGGGTTGTATTGCAGCCAGTGGCACAGGGAACATTTCACGAGTAGAAGGAAAATTGGATTCAATAAAATTTCAGCAAATTTTGGATGCTAACTTGATGCCATCTGTGAAAAAGCTGAAGTTAAAGAGAGGATGGTTTCTACAAATGGATAATGATCCTAAACACACCTCGAAATCCAAGGGGGATTACATCAAGAGGGGTAAACTGAAGGTTTTGCCATGGCCTTCACAATCTCCTGACCTCAACATAATTGAAAATCTATGGATAGACCTTAAAAGAGCAGTGCGTGACAGACAGACCAGAAATCTCAAAGAACTGGAAGACTTTTGTAAGGAAGAATGGGCAAGAATTGAAAGACTCTTGTCTGGCTACAAAAAGCGTTTACAAGCTGTGATACTTGCCAAAGGGGGCAGTACAAGTTATTAATCTGCAGGGTGCCCAAATTTTGCAGATGGCATTTTTTTTCTGTTATTTTGAAAGTGTAAATGATGGAAATAAAATCTAACTTTTGTTGACATATTATAAGAATGTCTAATCTGTAATTTGATGCCTTTTGGAGATTTTTCCATCTTTCCTTGGCTTCTTTATGCACATTAATAATTTTTTTTTACCTGGGGTGCCCAAACTTTTGATCCCCACTGTATATTGGTTCTGTCTGTTCACTACACATTTTTTCCACATAGTGATTTTGCAAGGTAATGAAGGGGTTAAAATATAAGCCCTGGCTAGCCTAGCACTGCTGACCATGTCTTGTGTGAAGTCACTCAGATTTCCCATTCAAATATGAATTTACACACAAGAAACACACAGAAGACTTGCTTACTTGATTTTATGCTGCACTCCGAGGTCACTTGTCTACTTTCCATACAGGGCAGGTGTCTCTAATAAAATGCCTACAGATATCACTAATGTCAGACCATTGGGAGCTATAAGAAAGAGAAGAAAGGCAGTAACTATTAGAGTGCTCTATACATAAAGGGTAATTTAAAGGAAATCCGCTGTACTCTTGAATTGTGTAGAACAGCAGTTGTTAAAGCTTTTCGAGGGTGGACCAAAAAGCAACAAACCTCTTCTGCAAATCCATTCATCTCTGTTTTCCATTCCATTAAATATTGTTTTCCATTTCATTAAATTCTTGACAGAACAGAGCAAGAAAATAGAAAGACAAAGAAGCGATATGTTGCAACTGGGCAGTGAATAAGAATATGTTTCTGGGAAAGAAAATGACTAAGTACGAGGCCGAGCTAATTACCTTGTGCAGTTTTGCCTTTTCTTCCTTCTACCTCATTTAACCTTAGTGAAGAAAGTCCATATCACCCTGTTGTGCAAGAAATGACTCATTCAAGAGTCAGGCCAGTGAGATTTATTAATGAAAATGTAAGATTTATTTTCACGGTAGTTTTTTGCACTGAAGTTATTAAAAATGTATCACTGAGTTTCCATATTCATATGTATGGCAATACTCCTGTGGTATCTCAAACTACCTGTCTCCTGTCATTATAATGTATTGTTTATCCTGTAAATGCTGTCGGATGTTATGAGCCCAATTAAAGGAACTAAATAATTATGAACAATCTTTAAGGTTACACCACGATGTGCAATTTATATTTTGCAATTCCATCTAACAGATTTTTCTTTTTTACATTTTGGTATTTTCCAAATGAGACCACAGCCTAAAGGAGAAGAATCATGCATAAAAGCTTGTCCCCTATCTGCATGATAGTTTAATAAGTTTTATATCAAGGAGGGTCCGACTGCTGGGACCCTCCACGATCTCCTGAATGGGCCCCCTGCTCTCCCTAGGAATGGCCGACCCCCCACAGGAAGCAGCGGCCGACATTCCCTCCACATATGTCTATGGGAGAGCAGGAAATAGGCACATGGCTCTACTGTAGAAATATTTGGAGGGGGTGTCGGCCGCCGCTACATGCAGGGGTCAGCAAGCCCTGTTCCTGGGGAGAGCAAGGGGCCCATGCAGGAGATGGTGGAGGGTCCTACCGGTCGGACCCTCTGCGATCTAAAACTTATTCCTTATCCTTTGGATAGGGGATACATTTGTATGAATGGTATATCTCCTTTAAACTGGGATTACTTAAAAAAGTTTTTTTTTTTTTTTATTACAGGGGTTTTCTAGAATACAATAGTGATGGCCTATGATGTAGCAGTCTATGCATGGCTGTGCCTGGTAGCTTATTCCTATTTACCCCACCATTCATCCTGGTTGAGGATGTTGTACACAGGGCGATTATCAACCAATGGAGCCGATTATTGTGCAATGTAAAAGACCCAGTGATCAGATAATAAACAAGCTAAAGTCCATTCATCATCTGATTACTGGGATCATGCCGAACCAAAAACCATTGTTAGTCGGCCCTATATCTTCCTGTGCAAACAGACCATATGCTACCGACAATTATGTAAGTGAAGTGCCACACCTACAATAGTTGTGCTGTGTGAAGGCTCCTATTAGCAAGCACCTATCGGGGTCTATGTCATAAAAGGGGTAATCTGGTGGAAAGTAGTTTTTTTTCTAATCAACTGGTGGCAGAAAGTTAAACAGATTTGTAAATTACTTCTATATAAAAATCTTAATCCTTCCAGTACTTATCATCTGCTGTATGCTACAGAGGAAGTTGTATCGTTCTTTTCAATCTGACCTCAGTGCTCTCTGCTGACACCTCTGTTCATGTCAGGAACTGTCCAGAGTAGGCGCAAATCCCCATAGCAAACCTCCTCCTCTGGACAGTTCCTAATATGGATAGAGGTGCCAGCAGAGAGCAATGTGGTCAGCCAGAACCATACAACTTCCTCTGTAGTATACAGCAGTTGATAAGTCTTCTTAGGATTAGGATTTTAAAACATAAGCCATTTACAAATCTGTTTAACCTTTGGCACCAGTTGATTTAAAAAAAATGTTTTACACTGTAGTACCCCTTTAACCTGAATAGTTGTTGTTCAATCTGATTGAAGCAATATGCTTTCAGCATCAGGATGATTGTACAACAGCATTTATATGTCTAGGTTTGGCCATGATGCAACAAGTATTTGCCTCACATGTATTTTTCTTGTTCAGTCATAAATTAAATACCACAATTCTAGTATTTATCAGTACATAGCATAGAAAGTGTGAGGTATACAAATTCCAACCTGTCGAGTAGAATTCTGTTATCTGAAACAAATACCGTATTTTTCACCGTATAATACGCACTGGGGGAAAAGTTGGTGCGTTTTATACGGCAAATACACATTTTGCCTGCATTAAAACCCTGTCATATCGTGGCGGTCCCTGTGGCCATCAACGGCCGGGACCCGCGGCTAATACAGGACATCACCGATCGCGGTGATGCCCTGTATTAACTCTTCAGACACGGCGATAAAAGCTGACGTCTGAAGCGAAAGTGAAACTAACCCGGCTGCTCAGTCGGGCTGATCAGGACCACCGCGGTGAAATCGCGGCATCCCGAACAGCTTACAGGACACCGGGAGGGACCCTACCTGCCTACTTGGTGTCCGATCGGCGAACGACTGCTCCATGTCGGGATCCCCTACATTGCCGGCGCTCTCCTTCGTCGTCATCATGTCATCGCGCACGCCGTCCCGTCATCCAATAGGAGCGCCATGCGTAGCAACGTGATGGCGGCGATGGAGAGCGACGATCCCGGGCAGCAGAGACGTTCCGGAGCGACGGGGACACCCCGGGGACGCGGCGACAGCGATGGAGGGCGACATCCAGGGAAGCAGTGACGAGCGGTGACGGGTCCG